>NW_027466077.1:4180000-4570000 GCF_046127955.1 Nelusetta ayraudi
TACTGATGCCGCAAGTATCTGTATATCCACTTACACCCCAATTCTAGAAAGTGTGGCAGACAATGAAGGGATGAAACAGAATGTTTTATTTCCTTAGTCTGTGAGAGTATGAAAAAATGAAAGAAAAAAAACACCCTGCAGAATTCTTTACGGGGCGTGAGGCGGGGAAAGACAATGGAAGGAAAGGGGCTTTTAGCTCCTCCGAGGAGTAGCAACAAATGGCGCAGGAGGGTTCACACTGCGGAACAGTGAAAGGGAAAAGAACTGCGTATTGAGGAGCGCAGTATCTGGGTATTTACCCGCTTCAACTTCCGCATGTGGTTGGCAATGCGAGGAGTGGCGCGTGCAGCGGGGTTCGCGCTGCAGCTGGGAACGCTGTGACTCCTTCGATGTTAAGAGTTCAAATGAACCCAACACAGCAGCTTAAATCACCATTCACCTGGCTGTTGCTTTTCTTTACACACGTACCTTGCACACTTATGTTGTTCGCCAAAATGAGCGGCGGTGAATACACAATTACTGGTGTGGGTGTACAAACCGCCTGGCTAGCTTCGCCTTGGTCTAAGAACATTACATTTGTGGCGGGTTAAAGAAAGAGCTTGTTTTTTTTTTTTCTTCACTTCCATTCTCACTCAGTATATTAACAGATACGATATACTCAACAGTCCATGGTCTTACCTTTGCTTGTAAATGAAGTGAATTCATCTGGATAGAAATTGTCATGTTGTGGGAAAAGTCCCTCTTCTCTCCTTTTACTTTTAAAAGCCTTTGAGTTCTAAAAGTATCCTCCTCAGTAGACATTGTTGACAGGGATAAAATACCCAAAAAATGAAAGACAAACAGGTTGAACAAATACACAGAAGACTGTCTGGGTGCACTTGACTTCGTAATTCCGACGGTGGCGCCATAACCAGCTAAAGTCCTATTCGAGGGCTCTCAAACGCCCCCTTCCGTGAGGAAGAGGTATTGTTAGCCTTCGCCTGTGCCTTTTTTCTGCGGTGTCAGCCAAACTTAACACCTCTAATCCACGTAAAATACAACACTGTTTTGAGTGGGGGAAAATTGTATACAATAAAAGTGTCCACAAAAACCACAGTGGTGACAAATAGTGAGGAAGCAAAAGGCACACACACTCAATACCAGGGGGGAAAAAAGTTCAAGAAAGCTTCTTCAGTTTATCATCTTTTATTTGCACCGATCAGACACTAGTGCCAGGTCCTGATAAATAATCAAACTGTTGCAATATTAAAGATACTTACACAAACAGATGGTAACATTGGATGGATTTCGTTGTTTCGGGAGAAAACCGCAACCTATGTCATATACAGACAACAGTGGCTGACATTTATTAGCAAAAATATACTTTTTCCATGTGGAGTGAAGGGTGAGGATGGGGGTGATCTACCACAATGATGGCGTGTTTTTGTTTGCCCTTTTTAAAAATTTGTTTTTAACGGTCCTTATTGCAGACCAAGCTCAGGCTTGCTGCTGTAGTCCCACACAGTTTCTCTTCCTAAATATTCTCAGGAGTTGGGAGATAGGAGGAGGGTAGAATCTCACAGGGGGGGAAGTGCCTATTTCTCCTGCTGGTGCTGTGTTCGGTGCCCCTAGTCTAACTCGGCTCTCCACAGATTCTTTTTTTTGGGAGGGTGTGTCTCGTTTCTCGCATCATCCATGCCTGATGTGTCTGCCGCCCGTCAGTCGCAACAGATGCTCCAGTGCGGCGTCTTTCCTCTACCATCCTTAACCCCCAGTTCTCAACTTGTTCTGAAGAGACAAAAAATAAGGAAGAAGGCATTAGAAGGGGCAATAACCAGCCTGAAAATAAACAAATGGATAGATAGACAAAGAGGAAAACATGTCCTGTTGTGGAGACGAGATGGGAGAGAGGGAGAGAGAGAGAGAGAGAGAGAGAGAGAGAGAGAGAGAGAGAGAGAGAGGAAGGCTGGAAAGTCCAGGAAGAGGGAAGAGGATGACGTGAGCTAGGCCCGAGGGCAGAGGATTCCGTGTTAGAGATAAGTGCAACCACAAATCCCCAGCACTCCCTGTCAATAAGAGTTTGAACTGGTCTATTGCAGCTGATGCCAAGGGATAAAAACTGTAAAGCAGAGAGTGAAGAGGAGAAAATACGGAGGATAGACACAAGAAAGCTGAAGAGAAATATGTTGTTGATTCGACCTGGGTGCAGCGGAGAAAGATTCTAAAGTGAACAGAGGAGATTGTTTGAAACGTTCATACATTTGCTGAAGAAATTACGGAGAGAAAAAAAGACGGCAATGTCACAACGTAACATCCATTATTGGGGAATCAGGGAACCACTCAGTGGAATGAGTGTGCCAGCCAAGTACCAGAGTGAGTGAGGTTTTTTTTTGTTGTTGTTGTTGTTGTTGTTTTTTAACTATTAATTATTCGAACATGACGGAATCAATCAACTTGCTAGAACCCTTAAAAGCAAACTGTTTATTGCAGTAACTTATCATGTATTAATACACGTTCATTGACTTTTAGGAAAACAAATTAATGCTTAAGCAGTCATGAGCCAGCTTAATTCCATTCCCCCGGAACGCCTCCAGCCACAAATATGGAATCCACTCCGGCCCACTGAGACGAAAATGGAGACGGACAGTTTTAGTCTCAAAAAAAAAATGAAGTGGAGAACGAAGAGATAGAGAGCAAGAGGCGGCCATGCGGCCAGAATATGGAATGAGGAGGCAGACAGTGGATGAAGAGATGGGCCGCAACGATAAACTCTTTTTCATGGTGGATGAGGGAAAAAAAAAAAGAGAGACTTTATCTGTCCTTCGACTACCTCTTCCTCGCCGCTTCCTATCGGGGCCTGTTAAGTGCTGAATGCATTAGAAATGTGGCTGGGGAGAATGGATGGAGGCAGAATCGGAAGGATAGTGGCGGGGCACGGAAAGGCACAAAAAGCCAGTGAAAGTGGGTCTAAATGTTATCGCAGATGGTGGCGATAAGGCCGCTAATTATCAGTGACAAAGGCCAAAGAGGCTGAAAATGTCTATTGCTGCAGAGGAGTCAATACTGTCAAATTGAGATTTCAGATTATTTGTTGTGTGTGTGTGTGTGTAGAGTACTTTTTTTTAATCCGCTGTGAGATGGCATCTTAAACCACGTTATCTGGCCACAGTTTTAGTTAAAACTAGAGATCTGAGAGAGATTCAGCCGTTTGAAAACAGCCTGTGCCGCTGCGCGTCTCACAGAAAGGGCACGGGGATGAGAGACGGCCCCCGTCCGCCGTCACATTTGGATCTCCTGACCTACAGAGGTCAAAGTCACATCCTTGGACATTTGTTCTCCTCCCAGCTTCCTGCTCGGCTCCGATAAAGCTGGGTAAACACCCCAATCAGGGTGCTGCATCAATTCGTGTCAATCCTTCTCCTCTTTTTTTTTCTTTTTTTTTTTGTCGGCTGTGTAATTCTGCATAATATTCCTTTAAAGCCTTATCACATAACTGCTTTTTTATGCACCTAATGACTTTAAAAAGCAAGTCTCAGCCAGATAAGCGCCAACAAACAGGAGTGTGTGTGATCGCCCGAGGGTGATAAACACAAGCGGATTACCATATCGTCTCGGGCTTGCTTGCAAACAATTTACAACATCATAACAGCATCCACAGTGCAAGCGCCAGCCCTCACTGAAATCCTGCCGAGGCCACAGGTAGCTTTTCTTAAAATGCACACACAAGCATGAATAAAACATTGGGCAATTTACATGATGTATAGCTTAAAAATCTGCCGGCTTCTGACTTTTAAATCTAATACTAATATCCGGCGGGGGGCGCAAGACTCCGTTTTCCTTATATCTAGCAAAACAATGAAATAAAAAAAGAATAAAAAAAACAACCAAATCTAATAGAAAAGCTTCATGAATGTAAATTGGGACTTGTTGGGGCTGATGGCGGATGCATACTGCAAGGTGAGATCAGGGGAATCAAGTTAATATCAACCGGAGTGACATTACCATTACCGGAGAGTGTGACCGTGGTATAAAAAAAACATTTCCAAAAAACATTTGCACTCGGGAGAGTTCCAGGGAGCGGCGGCTGCTTCCCCTTGGTCTTATTACATTAAAACACACATACAGAGACAGTGAGAGGGAACGCCTGTGTCAGCAGGCGTTATGGAAATACAGCGCAAGGCCTAAACTGGCCATTCAGACGGAGGCTTTATTCAGGCGCCAGCTGTCCGGCGGAAATCGTGTTCTCCTGTCTAAGAGCAAGGGGCCATGTAAGTGGACGCCGGTGTGGAAGCGTGAGCGCATCGTATCCAATTCATTTAGACATTTTAAAAAGGAAGCAGCCACTCTAAAGTTACCGTCGTACACGTCTACAGGCCCAGTGACGTCAACTTTAGGTATCATTGGAGGGCTACATATCGCACACACATCAATTACACTAAAAGCTACGGCTACGGGATGTGACGGTGCCACAACTTACATGTCATCCGCCCATGAGGACGCGTGTGCATACTTGTTGCTCTTTGGAGAATGAAAACAAAAATTCAACATTTTGAACCATGTTGCTTCTAACCATGATTCCAAGCAAGCACAACAACGTGAGAATCCAAAAGCAAATACATGTTTGTTTGGTAGACGCGTACCTGCTGTTTGGCCTCGTTGACACACTGTAGGTAAAGGCTCGCTATGTTGGAGCAGTTGAGGGTTTTTCCCACATTCTCTCTGTAGCACGCCAGGATCTGGCCCTGGAGGTCTGCGCACACCGGTTGGACGTCGTACCGCCTGCAGGAGGGCAGAGGAGTGGAGAGAAGTGATGTGAAAATGGGAGATGGTGGAAATAGGCAGCAGGTAAAGATGGGATGTGGCTGTAGGAGGTGGGGGGGGTCTGAATATGCAACAAAGCTGATAATTACAGGGTGGGCAAGGACTCAAGAGGAAAAATAGGAATGATGATAATAATAATAATAAAAAAAGAACCTTCCTTAATGCACGGGCTGGGCTCAGCCTTAAGTGTTTAACACAACCTCTATCATTCCTGTCCGTAACACCTGAGGCAAGAATCAACGATACTGGAGCGGCTGCGAGGAAGGTCAAAGGTCAGCACAGCCCCCCGTGGCCCAGCGACTGTGCTGATGCGTGCATTACATTGTATTGACCCCAAGGCCACAGGGGTTCTCTAAACATGGACAATAAGAGGCGTCAAGTCAAGTCTTTCATCGCCGGCCTCATCCTCAAGGAAGGGCGATTCGTCGCCGCCGCAGGACTCGGTGAGGGAGAAGTAACTCGACAAATCAATGCAGAGAAAACAGGAATCAGGATCGCCGTTTTGTTTTTTTGTCTACTAAAGGCGAGAGGGCTGCTCGTTTTCATGCGGCAGCGACTACAGCGATAATTATGACGAGCGGCAAGGTAAACCTTCCAGTCTAACGACCTCTCACGTCGTATACTTTTAAAAGGCTTTGCGAAATGGAGTATTGATCTCTCCACTGGTACTGGCACTGGCGAATCCATCCATTGATGCGCTCTCCCCGAGAGTGTCGGCCATTTACATACTGGTTAGCTGTCACCTTGGACTGGTCCTGAGAGATAATTCAATGTTTTAGCACCTCGCAGGGGGTGGCGCTTGTCGGCCCGGTCGCAGTGCTGCGCACTTTGGCGGTTCTCCTTGAAGTGTTATGTTTTTTATGGGTGCTACACTGAGGATGCTAGCGCTTCAAAATGGTAGATAGTACACTTAAACCTTAGTGCATTTAAGTGGAACCGTCACGCCAGACCGTGCACAAGGGTTGGCTCTTCTGTCCAGTCGCCAGGCGGCGCGGCGAACTGCCGGCCCAGACGCCTTGCCCAATGTTAACTGCTTTTGTCCGTCTCTTCACACACCCCATAAAGATCGATACTGATGACACAAGCACATGCTAGGGCTATTATGCTAATGGCGGTGTCATCGTTTTGTTCACGCTAGCGCTCCAACACACTCCATCTGCCTCGCACGACTGTGAGAGAGATTTTGCCCATCAGCAACTCTGGCGATCCTCTGAGGAATCTTTCTCTTTTTTCTTGTTGTTGGCAAAGGGAGGGAGGTGAAGCCGACGTCCTGTAGTCACAATCACATGTTTGATTTGCCTCCCGGGGTGAGGAATTAGCTTTCCCTTGTCGGGTACAAAGCTGGGGGTGGGGGTGGCACGGGCCATTACCCAGGGTGACTTGCAGCAGGAGGCTGGTTGCAGTGTAGTAGATGTGTGCTTTAGGGCTGCAACTAACGATTATTTTTGATGTGGACTAATCTATCAATTATTTTTTCGATTAGTCACGATTATCTTCTTTATTTTCACCACCTATTTTGGACTTCTGTTTAACCTAACTTGCTTATATCTTCACACCTGTATGATACTGTTGCACTCTGACAGCATACATTTTTCAACAAATATATCAAAATAATGACACACAATGCATTTATCTGTGACATAGTTGTTAAATTTTCCCCACATAAAATATCATAGGTAATCGTTGCAGCCCTAGTGTGCTTATATGCATGGTCATAGCTTTATACTGTAGTTGTTGGGAGAAAAAAATATGATAGAAGGTCGATGTGGAAATGTTAGGTGCTCTTCACAATCTTTAACTACAGCAGAATAAAGAGGCTGCTGTTTTGCACCTACGGATCCGGGCACTCATTCGTTACAGCGCCTATAGCCGTCTACAGGGGCAGAGGGGCGGATCACATACGCCCACTAATTACTTACTTAAGCATCCTCATTAATGCCAGGTGCATCCTGCTGATACAAACCACAGTGTTTATTACCAGTAGTGGCCACTGAGTGAGAATGTTGGGGGAGTGGGGGCGAGTTGGTGAAAATGAAAAGGTTTTGTTGATGGGAAACGAGAACAAAGTGTTTATATATCTATATACATTTTGGCCTGTTGTCTGGTTCCATCTGTTGGGAAGGAGCTGAGAATGTGTGCTGAGTTAATCACAATGTAATAACACTGTCACACAGACTGCGGCTGCACCCTGCATCCTGTATCATCTATCATTAGGATTAAGATTAGGTCCCCGCCCCAACCAGAGAGCAGGTTGGGAGGGACAACAAACCATCCAACACCTTCCCCCTCTTCCACCCCTACCTTTACATTGGGCGTATTTAGGTCACTTGTTAGGGCAACACTGCCTGCTGCAGGGGTATGTAGCAGGAGGGGAGAGATGCAAATGATTGAATCATATTGCAAACCAAACACCACCACCAACCACAACCACTGCATGGGCATTTTCAAATATTTGATGTCTCCAGCATCCCTCCATCAACAAAGGTGAGCTGAAAATGTGCGACACTACAGTTTTAAGGTTGAGTAACCCTTGAGAAGGTCAGCTAAAAAGTTAAACACAAACAGAGCCTGGCTGTACTGTGGGAAATTTAGGGCAAAACCATAAGCACGGTTTGAAAAAGAAGGAATCCTACTGTTCCAATGTAACCTGAGCAGGAAAACGTTCATAAGCATCAAGAAAAAGTCAAGCTCCCATTACCAAACCACTGTCTCTATGTTTTGCATGAAATGAAAACCGCTTTATTGCAAAACACTGATCTAAATTTGATGTTAAATGTTTTCTCATCACTCCTTGTCTTTTATCAATAATGCGTTTGAGATGTATGAACCACCTGCTTTTTGAAATAAACTACAAGCTCCTTGTCACTGATAACAACCATATCAACCATAATTGTTTTTTTTAAAAAAAAACAAACATAAACAGTGTCTGTGTGTCGTCAATAAACAAACATGCTGCTAGTTTTGATTTCTTTTTGGTCTTTTTTTAGGCGCTACTTTATCCGAATATGAAAGGTAAGCGACACTCAATTCCCAAGAAAGGAATGGGGACATGCTGCAAACCAAAGTTAAAGATTTGACCGTGTGATGTTATGCAAGCGCCGTCTCTTTGGCTCCCTCCTTTCTGAAATCTTCCCTTTTTTCCCTCCCTGCTTTTTATTCTCACTGCTAAATCCCATGAGACCTTCATGGATATTTAATAAAAAACCCAATGTGGCGGCAGACACTGAAACAAATATAGGAGATCGAGCCAGAAGTTGGTTATTACTTTTCCCGTGTGTGTGTGTGTGCGCGTGCCTGTCCGTGAATGTTCGCATGCCCGGCACATCAGAACCCCAGAGACAGTGAATCTAAACAGTCATATAAAGGTCTGTCAAAGGTCTCTATGACAACACCTCGCGCACCCCAACAACTGTGCATCAACACCCACACTTGGTAGACGCCAATTGCCTTGATGTATTGATGGGAACGAAGGAGAGAGTTTCGGTATCTATTTCCATTAGGCACACGGCTATACTTCATAAATCACACAGAAGATAAACCAAAAAAAAAGGTGAGAATAATAATAAAAACCGAGAAACATCCAAAAGACGGTGACAGAAAGGAGAGAAACAGTCTGGAAAATAGGAGAAGGCGATGTCAATAACAAGACGTGAATGAAAAGACGAAGACATTCAGTCGAGCGAAGAACCTTCAAAAAGAAAAACTCCCGGCTCACTTTCTTTGTTGAGTTTTGCTTGCGGGGAGGGGCAGGAAAGGAGGTTGAGAGGAGGAACAGGAATGATGTGAGCCAGGGCGAATGTGTCCCATTTAACATGTAATAAAGCCGAACAGATTAGCTGCTCGCTCCCTCTCAATGTCCGTCTCCCTCCTCAAGGTGTCCGTACATCATTTAAAACGCTCTCTTCTCCCAGGCCTCCTCGCAGTCAGCAATTTTTTCCCCCCGACCCCCGCGAAGGAGACACGTCTACTGTACGTAGACTTATTGCTGGGGCGTCATTCTTCAAAAGAGGATGCTGACCACAAGCCGGTGGGCACATCCCAAGGCCACTCTCTTTTGGGATTCAGCGCTGTATGCAAGAGTTATTCTGATGGGCCGAGGCCAGCGTGGTCCACGACGACCATCTGCCGCAGTAACGCAGGGCCGCGCGCTAAAATGACATTCATAGATCTCTGTTAAGGATCCCCGCACGCCTCAACAGAGGAACAAAAGAGTGAGACGCATCTGGAGACGTGTACGGTTCATCCGTCATCATTTGGGAGGCATTAGGACGCAGAGCAGGGACACGGTTAAACACACGGAAACAGAAAAAGGGGGCGTGGGAGGAGGGCGCGCATTCCAGCGCAGGATGGCATTAAACTGTCCCTTCTAATGGGACGTATCGATTGCATCAACTGGCTCTGGTGGTGCTGGTGGTGGTGGTGGTGTTGAAAAGGTTTTCATTCCATCTGCATTCGTAGCCTTGCTTCCCTTTGGAACCTATTTGTTTCATTTTCTTTTTTTTTAATAAATAAAAAAAGCCAACTGCTGACCATTTACTATTTATTTCAATAAAAAAATGGAGCTGTCCTAAAAAAAAAAGAAGGACAAGCCACATTATGGCCTAATTCATTTACATTTCCGGCTCCCTGCCATTATTCATCTAAAACATTCCGCCGGCTCTTTCTTTCTGGTGCCGGACATGGGAATCGAATGCGTAAGCAAAACACGCTGACGCCCCATCGACAGTATGGATTACCCCTGCGCCAACCAACAGATTGAGTTCCAAATCACCACATTGTCTATTTATCATCATTTGGGTCCACTTAGGGGTTAATAGGGTTAAGGGGCGGAGGCCGCTGGGCGCTTAAAAAGCCTTCGTGTTCTCTCCAGTTAAGGCAGGCGTCAGTACAGAGGGGGGTAAATAAATACAAATGATCCAGTTAAGGAGAAAAATGACACACATTTCGCTCACGCTGCTTTTAAAAAGGAGACCTGAGTGACCCCCTGCAGTGAAATCCATCAGCGTGGAGAGAGTGGATGAGAAAGAGAGATGCAGAGATGAAGGCTGAGGAGGGTGTGGGGGGAGGGATGGGGGGGGGGGGGGTGGAAGACTGGGAAAGCATGAGAAGAGAGGCCGCGAGTGAGCCGCTGATAATAAAGAGGGAGTGAGATGGATTTAAATTATGACAAAAAACACGGTTTGTGCGTGACTTTGGCAAAGAGGGATGAGTAGAGGAGGAGGAGGGAGTAAAAAACAGACGTTTACATCCCGATGTATAGGAAATGTTTTAAACGTTCAACAAAGTAAAGCAAACTGTGCTAGTTTTGCTGATAAATCGTGGCATGGGCAATGCGGCACAACAAGGCTGCTATGACATAAGAAAAATGTGAAGGTTGCAAAATACAAAACAAGTGGTTATCCTGGCAACGTATAACTAGGCAAGTTGATATTAGGGTTGCTAATCAGTTCAAATCCAAGCATTGTTGCTTTGATTCAGTCTTTAATTCCCTCCCTTTGCAGATTAAATACAGAACATAACGGGCTGAGGCCAGAGGCTGCTGTCTGAACCTGGAGCTCAGAATGCAAAGGCTTGCTTACAAACTTTGAGGAGGAGCAGAGCGATGTTGGGTTTTTTTTCAGTTCACTTCACTGCTTCTGTTTGTTAGTAAAAAAAACACTCGAAAAAAAAAAACAATGGAGAAAGACGTGAAAAAGCCTGCGTGGGTTTCCCAACCATTCCCAACGCGCAAAGTTGCCACGTCAGCCACTAAAAGGTCTCCGCGTGTAATGGCGGGGTCCACGTGCGCGCCCACGCAGGTCCCTCCGACGCGGTCGCGCCGCTTTGTGGCCGACGCGGCCAAAGCTCTTAAGGCCGAGAGGGGAGCTTTTAAAGCGGCTATTGACTTCTGTCTCTCTCAGCTGACGCCATCTTGGGGGGGGGGGGTTGCCTAGCTACAGGACCGCCGCTCGGTCTTATCTGGCGGCGAGGTCAAAGAGTCGCTCCGTCTGTCCCGTCTCGGCGAGGAGACACTTTACCGAACAACACCTCTTCGGCTGCAGCTAAAGTGCCACGCAAAAAACACTGCAGCTTCAGCTCACGCCATTTTTAATAATTAAAAAGTGCAGCTCGGCTCACTTGAAGCTCGATAGAATACCACATCATTAATTCTGGATCATCAGTATGATTCAATTAAGCGGAAGCAAAGGGACCTGGTGGGGAAACTCCCTCGGGAATCGGTTGTATTTGAAAGGATACAAATGCAGTTGCGTTCGGGGTGTTGATCACAACAGTGATTGTATGCGTCGGTTTCCCTCTTCCCCAACATGGACTTTCCCTCCGACCTCTTCCACGGTTGACCTTTACCTTCAGCCCTCGAATCATCAATCATCTGTTATCAGAAGCACATGACTGCCAACAAGTGAGCGACAGGGACGTTTTTCAGGAGCGGAAGGAGGCTGCGTGGGTCTCCTCTCCCCCGCAAGATAGTGGGAAGGCCGACTGTCAGTCTGCCAGCCGAACAAAAACAAGCCAGCCATTTAAATTCATTACCGCTCGTCTTTAACGCCTCCTCGTTTCACCTTTGCAGGTGTGCGCGCAGGCTGCTATTGTTGAGCGGATTTGAATTTTCAGAAATACATGATTTATTCAAAAGAGCTGCGGCAATAAACAATAATAATAAAAACAACAAAAAGAGTGCGAGGCCTGAGGCGACAGCCCACAATGAGATTTTTCTCCCGTCGTGAGTCAGTATGTAGAAGTAGAAAATGCCAAGTTTACACACCCCAGAAAGCACCTTCACGAAAAACACAAACGGTGGTGAGATTACGTGGGCTGCGGCTCAGAAATCCTACCATCACATCGAAAGGTTTCCATTAATTGTTGTCTTTTTCAGAGCTAAGAAGCAAAAAAACACAGAATCTTAAAGCGTGGCACGGGTCCCGCCAGGCTCCCGGAGCGTACATCTCAATCCCGCCAGGACCCTCAGCCAACAGCGGCAGTGGCCGACTCTCACAAAAGAAGCTCCGAGCCTCAGCAAAAGGTTAGTGCTGACAGCGGCGAGCGGCTTAGGACCACGTTACCATTCTTGAGAGCCCCCCCCCCCGTCCTCGTCCCCCCCACCGCTCCGTTCCATCCTTGTGCATAATCTCACATCTATCATTTTTACTCCACGCCTGTCGGCCGCGCAATTCAAACCCCGAGTCCCAGTTGGGTCACTCAGAGACGCAGGCACGCACGTCAGCGAGCCGTCCTAAAGAGAAATCTCAGACTGGACGCCTATACGTGAGCGCGCTCCAAATTCAATGGTCGTCACATGCGGGTGCGCACAGGCCTGCACCCTCACCTACGTGTAGCGGCGGTAAAGGTCACGCTTTCGGGGCTGGACGAGGCGATAATGCATCAGACGTGGATAAACAGGCGGCGGTGAAGGTGGCAGGGTGTAAATCAGGCCTGCTTTCCTCTGGCGTGTGACGGCTTTTTATCTCCTGACAGCATCGAGTGGAGGCTCCACTTCTACATACCGTCTTCTGGCTTGACGGGTTCGTTGTCGGGTCTAGTTGCGTATTTCTGCAGCGGGAGCGCCAGATGTTGGTCGTCCGAGTCTCTCGGGAGTTTTTGTTTTCTCCACTCGAAGCATTCGTTGAAGCTCTTTTTACATTTCGGACTTCTGCGCAGACAGATTGCAAAGAGAACACTTCAATAGTTTATATGAGTGTGTCTTTTTCTGCTGCGATGTAACGAGGTCAGAGTGATGCAGTGGCCGGCGTTCCAACTG
Organism: Nelusetta ayraudi; assembly: GCF_046127955.1. Classification (NCBI taxonomy): domain Eukaryota; kingdom Metazoa; phylum Chordata; class Actinopteri; order Tetraodontiformes; family Monacanthidae; genus Nelusetta; species Nelusetta ayraudi. The sequence goes on from NW_027466077.1 coordinate 4,192,557, forward strand.
GGAGATTTCCATCATTCTCTGCCGGGAATAGTGCAGGAAAACAGCAGGGAACAGCTGTACTGCAGGCACGCACGCACACAAACACACACACACACACACACACTCCTTTCCTCTCCCTTGAGCACCGTCCTCTTACGTTTTAATTTATTTGTATCAACAGCACCACGGGAAATGACCTCCTGTGCCAAATAAATGGATCGAAAACACATTTTTGCTATCCTATTTTTCAAAAGGAGCGATAACTTTACAATGGTAATCATCGTGAAGAAGATATGGAAATGACGGTTATGAAAATAAATAGGAAGCAAGAAGAAAACAAAACACGGCAAAGCCATTATCGACACCGCAGAGACTGATTCGGGGAAGGGGAAATCATCCCAGCGTAATTCAGCTGAATCGCCACTTTCTGTCAGTGAGAACGTCTCGCCCTCATCCCAAACCTGTTTCAAATCAGAATAATTATTTCCCACGTTGACGATAGCTGTGTGTAGGAACAGCTGCAGCACAGCGTCGGCACGTACAGCCTCCTACATTCACGCCAGGGACTTTATCTCTCCGTCCTGGCTCCGTCTGAACGAGTCAACCAAGTGGCTCCGCATTCCCGTGTGATCTGGCGCGCTTGTCACTGCTGAATTGCGCGGCATTTTACAACTGAAACTTTCAACAGCACACGAGACGCAACGAACACTGAGAGTTCGCACGGAAATGAAATGTCAATACTTTGCAAAATATTGATTGTAGCGTTCTAGAAAGGAGCTACGCCCGCCTTAGCTTTTGTAAGTACGGCAAGTTCAGGTCGCACGTGAAAAAAACTTAGTACTAGAAAGAGCTGACGTAGCCATTAATACCATGAACATGGTATTAATGTTTGGAGAGAGATAAAATCAGACTGGACACGGCATCATGGAGCTTTACCCTCAGTGTCACAGAGGCAAGTGAGAAATGGGTAAATCACCAATTTCTTGGGAAACTATCCCTTTTAAAAGGTTGATTTTACACCTCCCCCGCCCCCCGATCACAGCGAATCATATCTGGGTATCAGCCGAGACTCATCAACCCCTTAAGTGCCATCACTCCCGTTAACCGCACCAATGACACGAGCCAGAGTGGAGGGAAATGAAGACATTCTAATAAGATAGATGTCATCTTCCCCAGTACATTATAACCCTCTCGCATTAACACATCAAATGCTAATTTTATCAAGTATGGATAAGGCGTCGACTTTCTTCTCCATATAGATCTTTTTTAATCTCGGAGAGACATTTTCAAGTTGGAGGAAATCAAAAGCCTGCGAGAGACCCCCCCCCCAAAAAAAAAAAAAAAATCCTTTTATTATTCAACAGAGGCCGCAGATCGCATCTTATCACTGTGGGGCGTCTCTGTCATATGAGAGAGAGAGGGAGACAGAGAGTGAGCGAGAGAGGAGGCAGGGAGACGTGAAAAGGCCCGCGTGTTATGCTCACAAAAGATGTTCAAACATATGAGCGGACGCAAACACACACCATCACGCATGAACTCACACACATAAACAAGGTTGAGCCCAACACGCCCTGCTAAACCCAATTAACCCCCGGCTCTGATCCCTGCACTGCATCCATGGTCCCGTCTTGTAACGCCAGACCTTCCCGCCATTTCATTAGGGCCAGCGCACACACACACACACACACACACACACACACACACACACACACACACACACACACACACACACACACACACACACACACACACACACACACACACCACGGTCGCCCGCCTTCTCCTCCTCTTACACTTTTCCACATTTCTATCCCCGCTAATGCACAACCCGTTTAATTCAATCAGCCAATCACTGCTCTTCACGCGCAAGCTGGCGTCACATGACTACCTGCACGTTAGCCTTGACGTCTTGCTCGCCGTTAGCGCTGTCGTTTGCCACTAATGTTGTTCCATTGGATCCATTTTTTTTCTCTTTTTTGTCTTTAATGTGATTTGGTCAAGTCTGAGCTCGCCCGCCCCCCCAAATCAGTCTGAGCCCGTGGGCTGGGCTAATCAGTTTGCAGCATTTCTGAGGGAGACAATGATCCCAGTGTTAGCGCTGGCTAATGACACGCTAACACAATTAGCCTAGCCTCCCTGGAGGGGAGCTCAGAGCCAGGTCTCGTTCTTGCTCCACCTTCTGCCGGCTCCTCATCCACTTTGCCCGCATTACAATGGAGCCTAATGGATTCTTATTAAGCAGACAGATGGAACATGCACGGAGAGCGATTCTGCACATCTTAAGTTACATTCTTGCCTATAATATGTGCTACACATGGGCACCCGGACGTGGAATATGTGGCAATAAAGTAGCCGCTCCTAAAGCTGCGGTGCATATGGATGAAGAAAACAGCATGAAAACCTTTCCAGAAGCAGAGAAATAATCTGACGTGTATCTAGCTGTGTCACTGAATTATTCAAATTTAGACATGTTGTTTGGCTCAAGCGTGGCGGAAGACCCAATTTCATAGAACAAACAATAACTTCATAACAAGAAAAATCAAAAGCACACAGAAACTAGAGTGGTCCAACAAACAAACAAACGTGCAAGCACCCTTATCAGCTTATCGGCAAACCACATCATCACCATTAGGGAATGGGTCCAGCTGTGTGGTCTTGATTAAAAGACGGCGGTTACAAAGTGGCAGGAATAATTCAATATTGTCTTCAACCGGAATTATGGACCTCCCGTAAACATGAAACAGAGAATTAACACTTGCTAAAAAAAGAAAAAAGAGAGAGAGATAGTGCAATAAAAGGGAAAATCAAGAAGAAAAGGAGCAATTTAAATGCATTTTATTTTTTCTGAAGCTGATTAAGAACAACCTCGAATGACTGACGCAACGTGATCTACTGCGGATCTCCCATGCTGGAACTTACTTGTACTTGGCATTCACTTCATCGGCAGCTTTGTGGAAGTTTTCGGTGGTGACTTTGTAGAACTGGGCACTCTGCAGAGAAATGGGCAAAAAGCAAACAAGACGCATAAAAAAGGAGGATTATACATATTAATAAAGAGGGGGAAAACAATGCAGTACATTTAGAACTTTCAGGTTGCAACTGCTTAGAGAGACAAAAAAAACAACTTTTTTTTGCCATCAAATAGTTGCCTTCTTACATAAACAATTCAGATTTAATACAGTCAAGTGCACTAGAGCGCGGCATTAAAAGCTGAGCTTCATCTACCAGAATGCAAAGTCCATTAAAACTTAATGGGCAGCTATATTACAAATACAGCTGGATGATCTGTTGGTTTATTGTCCACAACACAAGAGATAACTTTGTAATTTGAAATATATTAAGGCCTTCAATAGGAGGATGAGGGGGTCCTGCGGTGATAGCACAAATCTAAAGCTACAAACTTGTTTTTTTCTGCAGAATGAGTAACACATACGCCTTTACTGCACAAGGATGTGTGCGACAAAAAGCTCAGGAGAGAGGGATTTAAAAAACAAAACAAAAAAACAACTGCTGTAATTACAGGAAGCAATCTTGTAAGGTCACAGGGCTTGTTGCTCGACAACGTGAAGGCCACCGGTCACAATCCCCTGGTGAATCACACCCAGTGAACTAAGCAGGACCCCCACCCCCAAACCTGAATCGACTCCATAAATCAGGCCCCATACCATTTATGACATGAGAGCAATGTGTTTTGTCAGCCCACTGCGAATATTTGCAAGTTTATGATGTAGTGAGGAGGAGTTTATCAAGTGTGATGGACGTATTGACTGACAACTGCATGTGTGTCACTTCCATCCAATGTCCAGCAATCTCTACAGATCACGCTGCTTTTTAGACCACAGATCTGGCAAACAGCTCTTTGTGATGTCACAAAAGGCTTAGACAGTAGCTGTGCTTCCATTCCCCCTAGAATTACGCAAAACCTAAATCTCACAATAAAAAACTGGTCATGGAAACACCTAAACTTGGAAAAACCTCACAAATATGGCTGAAAGGTTTTGACGCTCTCACCAGGTGGTTTTTCACACGTATCGACATAGACGTATATTGCAAGAGTGTCATGGAAACACTTTTCTCACATTTAGTTGCACCGGACGCGACGTACGGGGTCACGTGACCAGTTCACTTCAAGTGAAAATAGCGCGTTATGCGACGGAGGAGAAGCCGGAATATTTTTCTACAAGTACCGGTACTCAAAGAGAAAAATATAACTACCATTCTTGACAGCAAACAAGATTGAAATGCAGATTTATCGCAAAATGTTTTGTTTTCCTCCATCAAAGTGGGACAAGATTTTATGAGAATTACGGCTTATGCGCTTCACACTCTTCAAATCGCAATTGCACTTTGTCAAAAATTTTAGAAATATCGCTTCCATTTTGTGAAAAACTGTAATGGAAATACAGCTAGAGATAACGTCCAAAAATCCTCCCACTCAGACTGCCTTGTTTGTACTTCCATCCCAACATCTACCAATGCATCGGTGTTAGCAAGAAGCCAAAACTAACTGACCTATGATTGTGTGAAAAACACAGATGTTAAAGCAGTGTGTAATATTACACCTTTTACTTGGGACGTTTTAGGGCCGACGATGGATTTCGACGTTCTTTGTTTTGTTTTGCTTGATGAAAAATAAAGCAGAAATCATACATCTTAATTAAGGTCTGACAACAAGCAGGGGATTAGAATTTGTGACCGTGGGAGCCAAACATGAAGCTATCTTGCATAAATTACAGTGGGGAATGTGACAAATGCGAGCCTCCCGGTCCCATCTGGCCCGACTTAACGTGCCGGCAGGTAAGACATTCATCATAGTTCAGCGCAGATCAATAGGAATGAAGTGCACTGCTGAAAAGATCGATAGACGTGCGTTGTGCGGCCAAAAGAAGATGGGACATGACAACGCTAACGAAAGGTCTGATGCGGCGCCGAGCCCTCTTCATTTGGCCGGGCTCAAACCCTGAGGGCTCGCAGAAGTGTGCCACTGCAGAAGTACATTTTTAAGAGCTGCATGTTTTTCTTTCTATCACAACCAGGGAAAGGTAGAAAAACGGAGTTTCAGATGTGAAACGTGGCAAGAATGTAAGCGTCCTTAACAGAATCCCCTAAATTGTTGGAAGCCTTGTGGCACTTCAAATTAAAAATGAGTTCTCTGAGCAGCGTGGAGATGTCTCAAGTCCAGGTGTCAGATTTAATTGCCCAGAAATGATTTATGTCTTCATGGGGTCCCCTGAGTAATCAAATCATAAGGCCAAAGAAACCCCTTCTTCCATGAAGATAATATACTTATGTTGGGTTTGTTTCTGCACCCCCTCAGGATGAGTGAATGTTAAAGGTAGAATTCAGGCATTGCTGAATGGGGGTTGTCAAGTGGCTCCGTTTGTTGAGCTGGAGCATGAATGGACAGCATTGTCCATTTGTGATTGGCCAAGGTTGATTTCCCACCAGGCCTTTAGCTACGAGCCCCCCGCCCCCTTTTCCCCAGCTTTCTGTCAGTCTTCAGCCCTCTCTCTCAACTAATTTGCTGGTCCGTTTTAAAAAAAAGTTGTGAAAAATATGCCAACCTACTGCAGCTCCCCCTCAGGCAGACATGAGTTTGCATGTAAAACACCCTGAAAAGAAGTACGCTCCAAAAGTTTAAAGCGTTAACTTGTAAGCTTGTGCTGTATCTGTGCCCTCTTGGCCCCGCGAATCAAGTGCTTTTCAGCGTAGACAAAGAAGCTGTCAAGTGCTAAAGCTAAAGGATTTAAAGGAGAAGCTTATTCACAGATAAAACAAGACTGAAGGAGATTTTTGGGGTTGCTGCTAAAGAGGCAAAAGAATGAAACTCTCTCCTTGGTGCCGAGACCGAGCCACTGGAAGGGAGGACGGGAAGTCGGACAGAGGCCGGCATTGGCCATCCATTTGGAATACTAAGTATGAGGAGATTGTACCTGGAAAGAAACGGCAGATCCGCCACTAATCAGTGCAACAAATCTAGCGGAGAGGAGCGAGGGGGCCGCGCGTGAAAAGGCTTCCGATGCCGTGAACAGCACGCGTGTGTCTGCACACAAACAGCCAACGAGCGTTTAACCTGACAACCGCATGCAAGGCGAAGCAACGGAACGCAGGACGGGCACACGAAACGTCAGTGGCAAACACAAACACTGGCACAGGGAAGCACTTTGAGTGGTCTCAAAATAAGATTTTCAAAGAATGCACCAACTGACCGGAAGAGAAAAATCCCGTATCTGACTGATTTTACATACAAGTTCCAATCCAGAGAAAGACAAAAAAAAAAAAAACATCACACAAGTATCACACTTTGATTCTGTTTGTTTGCGTTCCATTTACTCCATACATTTTACACTAGCGTTTCTGCTACCATGCAAAGAGCTGCTGGGGAGAAGAGGGGTGTGTGTGTGTTTGTGTGTGTGAGGGCCGTGTCATAGACAAATTAAGTCATTACTGCTAATGCATCGCGCAGATATGGAGGAGACAGGAGCTGCACCCCCAAACAGGCTCCAGCTCAATTTAGAGGGAGAAAAAACAAAAAAACAAAAAGGCCCCTCATTTTTAATGAATAAAACAAACAGCTCCCTCGGCTGATGGCTTCTTTATCTTATCTGCAGCCGAGCAGGTGGGCCAAAAAACAGGCAAGGAACCCCCCGCCATGGCTAACGCTAGGAGATTTTTGCAGCGCTGGAGAAAATGAGCCCGCTGCTTCATTAGTCACCACAGCGTGCTCATCAGGGGGGGGGGCTCTTATCAACACTATCAAAAATAAACATTTGTAACAGCAGAGCGCCGCATATACGTTCAACTGCTGTCTCGGCAAATGGGAACAAGGTGAAAATATCGAATGAGCTGCAGTCGCCTGCTTGCCATCAGGGGTCAAAAGCAAATGGGCAGATATGTTGGAGACTACAGAAAGGCAGCGGACGTATTTCTATTATTTGCATGCAATTAGCAAATATCTTTCGGTCAGGAATTCTTTAAATGACTGAAACACCACAAAAAATTCACCTCCATGAGCTGACTGAGACCAGGTCTGCGGTCCACACAGACAGTCAGAGGGCAACAGAGTGAGACGGATAAAAAAACAAAAAACAAAGAGAGAGCGGCAGACCGAGGCGGTGATGAAGATAGCAACTCAGTGATAGAGACGGGGAGATGGAAGCTATTACTGTTTTTTTAATGCTCTTTCCCCAGCATTTCTTTCCCTTCACAGTTGCGGTGAAACTTTGCGATGAGATGGCAATTGGCGCAGCGATTGTCCTCCGTGGGAGCGCGGAAAAATCCAATTTCATCGATATACAAGGCGAAGAGAAAGATAGCAGGAAGACAAAGAAGAAGAAAAAGAAGAACATTTTCTGAAGGGAATAAAAAAAAAATAAATTGAGGTGCGAAGAAAAAAAAAACACTCAAAAAAACGAGCAAGAGGACAGATAGACAGAGACAGATGTGGTGTGGGAGGGAGGGAGGGAGGGGCAGACAAGAAGAAAGGGGGGGATAGAGTGAGATGGAAAAAAAAAACATGGGGAGGGTGAGTTGATTGTTAAATATGAGATTGTTTTACAGAAGGCCAGGTATTGAGTGAGAAGGTAATAAATATATAGATATTGTTTTCAGGAGGTGTTTGGTGGTGGTGGCGGCGGCCGCGACGAGCGGCGGCGGTGCAGGCGGCAGGCTGAGCTGCCTGGTGATGGCCTGTCACTGGAAGCCCCTCTGATGAATGGCCACGTTGGATTGGAACAGACGCGCAATATATATCAGACTTATATTCTTCTCCCTCTGCCTTTCTGCTGGGTGACGGCGTGTTTGAAGCGAGCGAGCGAGCCAACGAACGTGTGTGCACGCACGGGGCGAGGAACCAGACGGGAGGTAATAGTCAGCAGGCCCGTCTGCGTTCTCAGACAGGAAGGGCAGCTTTGGATTCTGTGGCGGGGAAAAAAAAAGTTTTGCAAACTCCTCTGCTGTTTGCATTAGAAGAATACGGGCAATTAAGACAAACGTGCACAAGCTAATCTGCTTAGCATTGCATCGCTGCTCGGCTCCACAAACACATTTCTGAAAGGTTTCACTTGGAATAAATGAAAAAAATATATATCCCTAGTGTTTTTAATTCAAATCTGGAAAGCCACTGACCAGACAGTAACTGTGTTTCCATTCCCCCTAGAATTGCCCAAAACCGAAATATCGCAATAAAAAACTTGTGATGGAGACACCTAAACTTCGAAAAATCTCTCAAATATTGCTAAAAGATTTTGATGCTCTCACGAGGTGATTTTTCAGACCAATTTGATATAGAGGGATATCGCAAAAGTGTCATGGAAACACTTTTTTCGCATTTAGGCGTCACTGGATGTGACGTACGGGGTCACATGACCAGTTCACTTCAAGCGAAGATGTCGCGTTATGTTTGGACGGAGGAGGAGACGCAATATTTTATACAAATTATGTAACAGTTACTATTATGGAAACGCAGCTAGTGATCCTCATTTCTTGCCACAATGCTACGTTCATGGCATTAGCATGACTATGCAAAGCTAAACACATGCAGTGGCTGGTTCTGTTCTGTTTTATCCTGGCTGGCTATGAACTCTGAGGGAAAAAAATGGTCAATGAAAAATCAGAGGACATACAGCTTTGAAATATATTCATTAAATCGGTGAAATGTTAATTTAAGTCTCACACCTTCTGATTTTGACCCCGGTCTGCTGTTTCTTCTTTCCACATTGTACTCGTGATCCTTTCATCACGTCTGTTTGATTTTTAACTCTTAATTCTCACATTGAAATTTTTTTGTTTAGTGTTTTGTTTTGCTTTTCAATCTGCTGTATTGCTGTCGCCAGCCGTTTCATCTCCCCGTCCCTCCGTCTCAATCTTCCGTCTCCTGCTGCGGCGTGAAGGTGATTCGCTGACACTTTGATCCCTGGGATATTGAGCAGCGGGCAAACGTGGCTGATGGATGGTCAGTGGCCGAAGTCGATAATGGCCGTGTTAGTCGGGATTGGTCGATTCCACCGTCAGCGCTCACGCACGCTCCCATGCTGTCCATAGATAAAGTGGACGAACCGGGGAAGTGAAGAGGCCTGGGTGAGTCAGACTAAAGAGCAGCATTTCCTGATCTATTGCAGCCATCAAAACAAAAATAAGCAACAAAAACGGCTCTACACACAGACTGAGTCTATCCGCTATCATAACCAAAGCGTGCCTAGACTCCCTTCTCAGCAGCTCGGTCGAAGCGCCGATGCTCGGCGAAGGAGCACTTGATAGTTGTAACGATCAGGAAGTGATTTTTGTCTTGTGCACGACTGTAAGGCAGGAAAATCAAATCAAAAGTAGCCGTGATTGCGACAGCCCTGACTCGAGAGACTTGATTAGCCAGGAAAACCCTTCAGAGAGGGCAAAAACAATAAAGATACATGGGTGCAAGACCAACATCCCAAAAATAAAACAGAATTGAAGAAGCGTGCCTTTTATTTTGCAAAACCTTTAAAGCCTTCTGAAATGTGTTGGGTTTTTCCTACTCACTCAATAGCGAGCGTTTGACTTTTTGCACCCTTCAAACTCCCCGACGCCGCTTCCCAGAGCGCCTTTTAGAGCCACATTAACCAGGACGCTGCATCCTCCCTGATGAGCACTAAGCCACCTGAAGGTGTCCTTTCCCTCAGCCAGTCCAAGAATAAGGTGTTTGACCCCGCTTTGTGTGTCTCGCTGCCGCCTCTCACCGGGACCAGCATGGAGCTGCCAATTGGAGTGTCCTAAGTGTGGCAGCTGACCCCTGTCCCCTCCCTCCTTCCCCTCCCACTTCCCCTCCATGGGACGGCGGGTTGACAGGGAACTAGTGTTATTTCCCGGGACGGGCCACACGCAGGGATGAATTGGATGTAACCTTCCATCCTCCAGGAGGAGGAACAAAGGGTGAATTAAAAGCAGAGGGCCCTGAAGAGGCTATTACAGAGAGGTGTAGATCAAGAAGGGGACTGATGCAGGCTGAAGAGTGGAAAGAGTGAATTCTTGAGGTCAAACGACGACAGCAAAGAACAACACTGAAACAGAAACCCCCTCAAAGCGGCTGACTTCTGTGCACCAAATGCGTGTGTACTTATTTGCGCTCACTGTGATATTTCTATGCATTATGCATCACTGGAGGTACGTTGTGTTCCCCCCCAGGTCAAAAAACAGCGCCGCAGCGCTTGATGTAAGCGCGTGATGATAAACAGGCGATGATGTCACTTTGCTCTGCATGCATTTAGGCTCGACTCTACGTGTCTACGGGATGGTATTTGGGTTGTGCATCCCCTTTGTTCTCTGATTTAACTCAGTTTGACATAGAGTTAAAACACACACACACACACACACACACACACACACACACACACACACACACACACACACACACACACACACACACACACACACACAAAAATGCAGATTGTTTAGCGGTATGCCAGAGCAACTGGTCGACGGTTTCGGGTCGCCGATCTCAGCAGGAACGCAACGTTGGTTTATACCTTCCTGCTCAAATGGGTGCTTTGTTCCACCTTCCACATATTCATTATGGGCAATGCAAGTGCAAGTGTGTTTTTGGTGCAGACTCACCCTCTGCTCCAGCCGGGCCACCTGCTCTCTGTAGAAAGCATCCTGTTTCTGGAGGTCTGCTTCCCTGGCTTCAAGCTGCTTGGCCTTTTTCACCACATAGACATTCCCACAAACACAGCAGACACACACACACACACACACAGGAGAGGTAAAAAAAAACATTACTTATGTGCTCAGCAGTCTGCTGGCACTTTTAACAATCAGATCAAAATGCACACACACATACACATGAGAAAGTCGCGTAATGAGAAGTCAGACAAGCGTGCGTAAAGAAAATAAATATTGTGACGCTTAGGCGCGACACAGACTTGCAGCTCATCGGCACGTATATAAACACTCAAGCGCAAATCATTCCGAAAATGAAATATTTCACGACTAGTGCACTCCAGCCGCCGACATTTACATACACTGAGGAAGATCTAGAGGGGCGACGCGCCGTTTATCATTTTATCATCGGGGCGCGCGCGCACGCGTTCCCGAGCCTCACCGCAGGGCACAAACTGCACTGGAGGAAAATGAACACAGACTCACCACGGCTAAAACTGCATGAGAACGACTGAACAAGTTCATTTTTAATATTTAGTGAGAAAATCAGTTTTCTAAAATGACACTGCCGCTGTTTTATCATTGGGTGTGGGAGAAAGAAATTGCTGCACATCCATGTGGCTTTGGTGCAACCGCAGCCTAAGTCCTCTCCCCATTTGAAAACAAAACAGATACATTTACCTGCCTTTCTCCATTAATAATATGGTGCAGATGAATAAGACGGCCGAGCCACAGCGTTTCTCCAATCGCATCACTGCGCCTATGCCTTCACATATGTGATGCCCTGATGTGTAGCGAACATGCCTCTTTGTCCCCTTGTGTTCAATCTTCAGGCCCGAGCCCTCTCAGGCTGAGAGGATAACATCAGCGGTCGCTGAAAAGAAGCACCGGCCCGTATTTATTTACCCAGCCTACCAATCCCCCCTGTCCTTGCCTTCGCCGTGACCTTCGCTAATCGTACGGCTGCTTCTCTGGTCGACGCGCTGAACAGATAAGATCTGAATGTATGGAAGTCTCAGCGAGAAGAAAGAGAAAAAGGAATCGAGAGCCAAGGTCTGGAAGTCAGGGAATTATTTTTAATCACGGATGTGGCCTACGTGTTCAATTACTTGTCATTTAAAAGTATGGGCATGTGCTATTGAAGACCCATAATAAATGCAAGCGAGGACTTATGGTTTGGAGAAACTTGGACTTCCAGTCTCCTCTCATCTCAGGATTTCACGCAAAGGAAAACATGTATCCTTGCCTATATGATGCAGCGTCGAGTAGGATAAGACCTGCACACTTACCTTCTGCCTTATATCCTGAACAAGAGAAGCATAAAAACAAAAGGGGAGAGAGGGAAAACAACAAATGTGAAAAAGACAGTGATTCATCCATCATCTTCATGAATTCGACATTTAGATTGGCTCGGTATTCACAAGATTAGGATGACTGCCGGGCTGCAAGCGGCTCTGGCTGAGCACTCGCACTTCGCTCTTCCGCAGTCGCACGCGCGCTCTATATGCGCGGCATACATCCCGGGCCCGCCGCGCGGCACATATGCATTCGCAGTAATCTAATTTGAAACTCAAACACACGCTCTCGCCACCAGACTGCGGAAGACTGTCCCGTGAAACGCAGTCATGCGGAGAAGCCCGGGGGCGCTCCGCTCAGAGCGGTGCAGGATGTCGGAGGAGGCGAGCCGGGGTTTTGAAGGAGATACGAAATGCACGTAGCAAAGGGGGGGGAAGGAAAAAAAAAAATCCAATCTCCACTCGCCTGATAACCATCTGTGTTCAGCTACTCAATGCACTGCAGGCGGAGCTGCATGCTCTATGCATTGTGATGAGGAGTGTCACAGAGGGGTCGTCCTCGCGTGAGACGAGTGGGGAAAGTTTCAAAGTCAAGGGGATGCAGCGCGTTTCGGCCACTGCACATTGCGACAGGAAACTACTGACGCTGGAAAACACCTTCCTAAGTGCACACACACACACGCAAGCACATGCCCAACTCAGCTTCACAGGGGATGTCTATGTCTAAAAGAGCGCTATGTCAATAGGTAGATAAAGGCGTGCTTGAACTGGGTCACAAATGTAGCAAAAAGATAGATTTCCGACGCAGAGGGATCTTTATCCTGCATGTACCAGGATTCTGCTTTCCAAGGTCACACACACCACTATCCAGCTGGAACTATAGAGTTGAGTGCAAATTGTGTTGAATAATAACAACAACAAAAAAATACAACATCTTCTTTTTCGTCTTCTTTTTCCTACAGCACAACCTGTTAACATTCTGCAGCTTTTGTCTTGCAACCACCCGATTGACTCGTACCCGTGCTGGCCAGAGATGCCAGCAGATGTGAAACAAAAACTTAACCTGAGCTGCAAAATTTGACCGGGGGATGAAAGTACCCTGAAAGACGGCCCCCAGAAAGTCACCCACAAGTGCACAAGAAGTGTCGCCCCTCAGATGTGCTATCGATTCCAAGAGTACAATCAGGCCCTCGCTGATAGATTGGCGGAGTTTTTTCTCGGAGTCTCAATTGCCGAGGTGCCTAGAAACTGTCTCACTTTTGTAAGAAAGAGAAGAGAAATGATGGGATCGAGGGTAAAGGGATCGGGGGGGGAGTGTGGGGAGGGGAGGAGGAGCACCTTCACAAAAGTCTCCAAACAAAAGTTGCACTGATGGGCAGCCGCTGCAGATTTCAGGAGGAGAAATGCACGCAGCAGATGCCCAAAAACAAATAAAGGCTCAGACGCTGATCCCAAACGCACACACCAGCGCGTGCTGCACACATCCACACCCGGGGGCCGCGCGCTGCGGCAGGAGCAGCTGGACCCGCAGAGAGTGGGCGGGGCCATGAAGGCGAGACTAAAGGCGTCATTAAAAGAGGAGAGTTTGTGACAGAAATGTGCACCCAGGGATTTTCTCTCCTTTCTGTTGCCCCCCTCTCGGCTCAGCTTTAATGTGTCAGTGCTCGGCTCCGTGCGGACGGCCAGCCATGTGTGTGTTCAATTTTCCATGCAAGCAGGTAAGGTTGGCACACACACACACACACACACACACACACACACACACACACACACACACACACACACACACACACACACACACACACACACACACAGAGGCCCCGGACCCAAACACACAATGTCAGAATTACTTCCGACTGATTAGGCCCATTGAGTCAGCTTTAAAGATAATCTAATCATACTAAAGGCCAGACAATGGGGCAGACTTCACCACTGACCGTACGCCTTTTGTCCCCTCAATGAAGAGGCGGGTACCGGTTGAGGGTGGAAGAGAGGCAGGACTAAGGGGCGGAGACTGGGGGGTAGAGAGGAGCTGGAGAGTGGCAAAATTTGAACATTTGGGGGGAAAAAAAAAAAACCCACAGAAAAGACAGAAAAAAGAGGACTATATAGAATGTTATTTATCATGCGTTGCGACAGAGAAATGGAACTTGGAGCAAAGTGGGCCACTTTCACTTCAAGCAGGAAGTTGAAGAAAGACTGCGAAGCAGGGGTAGAGATAGAGCAGGAGATTCTCGAGTAAACAGGAGAAAATTGAACACCTGAAGTTCTTTCATGGCTCCCGAAGACAATGATGATGATCCGCAGTCGCAACACGCCTGTCAATCACTCTACTCTGTAGAGACGAAGCAGAATTTTCCCCCACTTCTTTTATCACCGAGCCTAATTTAGGCCCACTTAATGTAATTTTTCCTGTGCAAGCAACTCTTCCCTTGGCGCTGGGAAGCGCCAACACGGCGTTGACAGGGACCCACCGTCTGAAAGCCCAGCAAACTTTTTCCCTTGCCCTTCGCGTCACTGTCCTCCCGGTCACTTATTAAGTACAGTCGCAACGGTGGCGAAGGGGTGACATGCGCTCGCGAGTGAGACCGCCGTGGTCAGATTAAACGGATCGTTTAGGCGAGGTGAACGCCTCTGTGAATATCAATTAGCCCGCCGCTGAATAATTAAGGACGGCCATGTTTTTTAATTAGCCCGCTTTTGCCGCAGTGCGAGCTGGGAGTCAGGGCGTTGGAGGAGAGGAGGAGGAGAGCAGGAAAGGAGGATGGAAGAGGGATGAGCTCGGTTGGATTCTGCTGTGTCAGGACCGCCGACCCACCTCCTGTTCCCCTTTTTTTTTTTTTCACCGATTTGCTCTGCTTGCACTCGCACTCCTTTTTCCTTGAAGTGCGCCGTCTTCACTTTATTCCTTCCGAGCATCCAAGTGTGCCGATACAAAAATATCTCCCGCCTGCAGGCTGGTTGAGCGGCTCGCGGCAACGGCATGTGTGAGAACGTTTCATACTTAATGAGGCGTTTATGGTACAATTACATCATGTTACTTCGCTCCTCTCCTTTTTTTTTTTTCTTAAAGAGACTTCATAAAGCCTTGGAGGCTAATCATGGCCATCCTAAATATAAACATGACTTGCTTCATTATCTAATGTCTCTGCTGCGCCCGCAAAGATCCCCTTGGCCTAACAAGCACTTATTTCTACCCAAACCCTGAGCTCAACGTTAACCGAGCCACGAGATGTTTTCATAATTTAATAGATAAAAACTGAATAATTTATTCTTCAAGTCATTCGTTACCCTCATACAGTGGAGGTTATTAGCTTCTCATTGTGGAGGACGAAGCGCTGTGACTACCTGTCAAACACGTGGATATGAATCTGAAAATGCTTTGGCTTCCCACCACAAAAGGAACTCGCCCATTTTAAATAATACAATTGGAACACATTTTAGACGGTGTTTTCTAAATTTCTAAATTTAAAAAAAAAAACAATCAAATACGGCTAAAAGGTTTTGACGCTCCCATGAGGAGGTTTTTCAGACAAATCGATACTGAGATATATCGCAAAAGTGTCATGGAAACATTTTTTTTTACGCATTTACACGTGACTGGATGTGACGTACGGGGGTCACGTGACCAGTTCACTTAAATTGAAAATGCCGCGTTATGTTTGGACGGAGGAGCAGACGGAATATTTTTTACAGGTAATCAAAGAGAAAAATATAACAATCATTCTTGACAGCAAATAAATGTCAACAAACAAAAGCAAACGTAATTCTCGTAATATCTCGCAGGGCAAGATTTTATGAGAATGAAGGCTGATGCGCTTCACACTATTCAATGGAAACACCTGAAAATCACAATTGTACTTTGTCGAAATTGTAGAAACATCGCTTTTATTTTGCCAAAAACTGTAATGGAAATGCAGCTACAGTTGGCTCTCTGCAAAACCTGACCACAAGAGAATCCATCTCCTGGCATGCAAAAATCACATGTTGCTGGCATTATAAACGTACGCCACTGGCAATCTAGAAGCCGATTCCAAACGATTTTTTTGACTTGTTTAAAGAAAAAAATTATTAAAAATCACATTGTGGCTATTAACGAATTCTATATGTATCAGTTTCTCCATTTCACACCTCAGTGGCGGGCCCCCCCCCAATACTCCAACACTGAGGTGACTCACAGTTACAACAATTGCCCATCGCACGCTTATAAATCACTTCAGATGAAAATCCCGCCGTGATCAATAGAGCACAAATCAAATCTCATCGCATTAACTAACAGCACCTCATCCATAACCTCGTCGTCTTTAGGCTCCCCCCTGCGCCTCTGCCACCGTCCGCTCAGGCCTGATTGACCCCTGTCACCGACAGCATTATAATCAATGCTCCCCCCTACCGCCAAAGCGGGTGCGGCGGCACGGTGGGTCAGCGCCACTCACCGGGACCCATCTATCACAGACCTGCCCGACAGGGACCTGTGACAAACTAATACTGAAGCCGTCGCCGGGGCTGAGGGTCCGGCGCGCTCCCACAGGCGGCGGCGAGGGTCAAAGGGCGCAGCAATGTGACTGTGTTCCGCTGTTAATTGGCACTGCCGAGGTGAATGCGGCGTGTTGGAAGGGCAGAGATGGATGAAGGTAAGGGAGGGGAAGTTCATGGGCTGCGGAAGATGAGAGGGAGGTGGAGAGACGGGCCTGACGGAATATGGATGGCCAGACGGTTGTTCTGACAGTTGTTGCCGGAGCTGTCACACCAAGCCTGGAGATGAGAATATATATTTTTTCTCCTCGAGATTTGATATAAAAAAATCTTGTTAAGGCAGAGCGGCGAATCTTTTTCACAGCCAATCGAATGCATCAGACGCACAACCAAAGAAGACTCACACACGTGTCCCTCCCACACATCTTGCCGCGTCTCGTAGTTTTTTTTTTTTTTTTACCTCTTGAGCCAATGGCAATCCCGTCTTTTGAAAGCTATCATTAGCAGATCAGCGCTAAGTGGCAGAGTGTTAAAATGAAATCACCTTTCGGGGGCCTCTGCGGCAGAATTATGTATTGCTCTTGGAGCCACTATTACGCCATAAGTCTCAGTAGCGGCGGTTGTAAAACGACGTGGAGAACCATTTACTTTGCCAGGGTTAATTAACGTGGCAGTGTTTGCAGAGGAGCGATAGAGCTGCGAGGTCCAAGGCAAGCTATTACACTCCAATGGAGGTGGTGGGGTAATGGGCGACAAACTGTGTCAGATGTTGTGTTGCCGTCTAATGGGCCCAACATTGACGGGTAAAATGTAAAGGGCGACACACTGTCCGGCACTTTCTCACAAACACGTCGCACTGGCTAAAAAAGACAATAAATCATTTTATACCACTGACACCATTGCAGTCAAGCTAGGTACTGATTTTTTATTTTCTTTTTGTCTCTGTAAAGATGAATTAGTGTCTTTTGCAAATGTCCGGACTCGTGTGAAAACCTGTGGGAACTTAATCTTGACTGACCGGACAATGGATGGCGCATCCCCCACCGAGGAGACAGGCTGCAGACTGAGTCGTTCCCTACTTGGGGATTTTTACTCCGCTGAAAAATGATGCTGCGACCTGGCAGGTCAAAGGGCTGACCTGCCAAGGACAAGGACCGGGGAGGCCAGGACTCAGGGGTCAACGGGCAGGAGGTGTAGGTGGTTAGTGTGGGCGTCTCAGTGTTTTGTGCGCCTATCTTAACTGCTGCCTGTTTAGGATCGCATTAAAATGAAGTGTCCTCGCCGAGTCTGTGCCTCGGTGATTCAACGAGGGGTCACCGGAGGTCGTGACG
Source organism: Nelusetta ayraudi (assembly GCF_046127955.1). Classification (NCBI taxonomy): domain Eukaryota; kingdom Metazoa; phylum Chordata; class Actinopteri; order Tetraodontiformes; family Monacanthidae; genus Nelusetta; species Nelusetta ayraudi. The sequence goes on from NW_027466077.1 coordinate 4,210,270, forward strand.
TGAGCCAGCTGGCCTTAATTTTTGCTGACATGGACGGCGTCAAACCCACTCGCACGCTCAGATCTCGTTCTTTCGCTGCTGCTGCTGCTTATGTCCAAAATATGCAGACGTTTCAAAAGTATACCAAGTCATCTGGAAGACAGATGAGACCGGGTTTTCTTTAACATGTGCTTCAAGTTTGAAAAAAAAAAAAAAAGCTCTGATACGGTGAGAGCGTGGAGAGAACGCTCGACAACTTGGTGGAAATATGGACATTTTCACTTCCCGTTCCACCTCTGCTGGAGAAACTCCCACCAGCACCGCACTCCGCTGCGAGCTCCACCGCTGAGGGACAGCAGCAACATCTGCTGGCTCACGGATTGATTAATTGGCTGATCGGCCGCCCGCAGTATAAACTGATTGATTGATCATCCCGCGGCAGGAGCCGCCTTTATCTGGAGCCCTGGGGAGCAAAGCTCTGGAGGTCCCCGCTCATCTGTCATGTCCAACACACGGGCGAAGATGAGGGAGAGATGAGGAGCTGCGGGTTCATTACCAAGACACAAGACACTGTGTTGGAAGGGGAGCGTGGGGGGTGAATAGAAGAAGCCAAGAAAAGTAACATGGGAACCGGCAGCGTGGAGGGGTGGGGGAAGGTTGCTGAGAGAACAAAGGAAACTTGGGCACAAAGGAGATGAGGATAAAAAAAAACGTGGCCTGGTGCTCGAGAAAGGAACCACTGAGGACATCACAGTGTCTTTCTTGGAACGTCTCACAACTCAACTCAACGTTGTTTTTCTGGAGCTTAAAAGTGGCCACAAAGTGAGCGATCTGCTTTTCTTCTCGAACTAAATGTAAAAGCTGATGGCTGATCTTGAGCCATCACTGGGCAGCGTTAATTTTGACAGCAAAATTGGATTTAGTTTCATTTATAGTCTTTTGACTAAAATGTTATTTACTTTCAGTCATAATTGAATCATCTAAATTGCTTTAGTTTTAGTCGAGAACATATAATCATTTCAGTTGACTAAAATTACAGTAGATTTAGTGGATTCCTGATATCTACGCACCACAGTTTTTAAAAAGTCTTTCATTTTCTTTCATATCAAATGCAAAGTGCGTCCGAATGTCCTGTGGCCTCTTCCTCCCTGGTATTGACATTTGGTCTCAAACTAGTCTGTACCAGATAATCTGTGTGTACGTACTAGGTCACTTCCTGACCACGTTGCTCTGATTGGTTTTCTTCCCAACTCCTCCTGCAACTTTCTAAATCGTGATTTCCTTCCACAAGCGCAATGAGCTCTGATTGGATCTCTTCTCCGGCAGACATTTTTGTCTCGTTTTCGTTCGTTTACGAAAATGTCAATACACCTTGTCATCGTCTCAGTCTTTGTGAATTAATTTTTATTTAGTTGCCGTCTTGTCAGAAAAAAAGTTTTTTGAGCTAGGACAAAACATTTTTTTTTTTGTCAACATAATTAACACTGCCACTGGGATATTAATCCATCAACCGAAAACTGATACATTCATTAAAAATCAAAGCAGCCGTTATTTGCAGCCGCAGTGTCAAAGTGCCTCAATACTTGGAGCGTTCCGCATGTCAAGTCACGTCCTCGTGTGATTACGGTTGCGGCCACATTGTCCATTTTTTAGGGCAAGTCTGCTCACGCTGCGTATTAATGCATATGCATTACAGCCAGCAGCAGGTGGTCCTTCCACTCCTGATGGGCCTGGGAGGGGGGTTACGGCCCACCACCACGCGTCTGTCTATCAAGGCCGTGTCAGCAGTTTCAGGGTCACCTTTAATCCACCCCCTCCCCACCTCCACGGCTCCAGAATCCACACGGTGTAGCTTCCGCTGCCATTCCCTCCTTGTCTCCATTTACTGCAGGTCTTTAAGTTCTTCTCATCGGCCCATCAACTACACCACCTACAACACCATTAGAAGAGGAAACTGTCCACCTCATTAATACCGCAATCCTTTTAGAGCCGGTGGCGGGTTTAAAAAAAAAAGAGAGAAAAAAGGGAAACGGGTTGGATCAAAACAAAGCCAAGCCATTTGAACGTCTAACATCAAACTATCGCAGACCTTCAGCACTGACAGGCAGTCACTTTTACAGCTCATTTAATACAGCTGAGAAAATCAAACCCATGCAGGAGCTATAAAACTATCTGAGGGAGACTAATGCCTTCAGGGACAAACAAAAATCAGTTATTCTCACTGTGGTGGAAATAAAATGTAGAAATAATCAAAAGTTGAACACTGAGTCTTGAGTGCAGCCCCCCTCTCCCCCCAACCCAACGCACACAGAAAAAAATGGACCAATTTTCTCTGTACATAATAGAAGCAGTATTAGGTAATGACTTGGCGTTTACACAGGTCAAATGCATTCATTCACATAAAAAAACATTGAATTCATTCTGGTCAATGATTTTTTTTCTAAAATGCACGGAACAATCAAGGATGAATGCATACATAAAGACCTGAACCACCTGTGAGACTGAGGCAGCAAATTGGCTGCGGACTCCGCTGTCAGGAAGGAGCTCTCCTGACGCCGGCCTCCATCAATCAACGGAGGCGGCCGTGTACTCCGGATGCTCGTCGTGCCAATTAGCCGACAGACTAAGGGCCTGGCACGGAAAACCAGCCAAGGGCCATTTCCAATTACAAGCTGACCTTCCTCCACGCTGGCCCCCGACGTTTGGGCAACGCACAGCTGGCAGAGGGGAGGGACGGTCCGCCGCCAAAATGTAAATGACAGATAAGTGGGCCTCCTCCAAGACACCAACTAAAGAGCAAAAACAGAGACGGGCAGAAAAGAGGAATACGTATGTGCGGCGCATTTTCAGCAGGGAGCGACGGAAAAGGGCAGTGGTGCCAAATACAATCACATGCTACGTGCTTCTTTTTTTTTGCAGAGAAAAAGCTTGACTTTTTTTAATGTCAGTGCCGATGTATACTGTGCACGCAGAGATACATTTTTTCCCCCCTCTCGGGCCTGTTAGCATACACGTGTTCAATCTGTAATTGTAGCTCCCCCTCTGGGCCGCACAATGAAATTTCAATAACACCTGAGCGGCGGTTTGAAACACGGCAGACGTAATATCACACAAAGGGATTCGGAGTTGTGGCGGCGAGTGCGAGGCGCTGAAAACAAGTCTCTCTCGGTCCTGAAGAGCAAAAACAGACGCTTCAAAACTAATTTCCCTAACGTCAACGTCACTGCACGTCGAGATAAACGTGGGCGACAGGGAATCCAATACAATTGCGGTACCAAGTCAGACCACTGCCAAGATTTTACCTCAAATTACAACCTGCAAAAGGTGTAATTACTGTCTTTCTTTCTTTTTTCTGCTTGGAAAGACGTCTGTTATGACAAAGGTAAATAAGGGGGGGGGGGGGGGGGGAATGAATGTGTTACTTTTTTACCCGAGTCCGACCTCTGCTCTTTGCCACATCACTGCCTCACCGCCAGGCGTCTGTGGAGTAAACTCATCACACGGGCTCTGTGCGAGGCTAGATGGAGGCCGGCTGAAGAGGTTACTCCAACAACAGCCGAGGGAACTGGAGTCAAAGATAGGATGCAATTTGTCCTTGGCGAGCTGAGCAAATCCAAAAATATATGTAAATCACAGCATAGCACTTCTCCCCTTTATCTCACTCCAAAGTAACAGACATGAGGACATTCTCTCGCCTCAATCTTCCTTTTTAGGCTGTGATGTAGAAAGCAAGAGTAATAAAAAAGAAAAAGATTTTTTTTTTTAAATACCACCAACAGGCACCAATTCAAAACCCAGCAAGCCTCCTTTAATACCTAGGAAATTAAATTGTCACCCTATTATCGGCTGGGGCCAGTCAGCTGTATCTAAAACGCAACAGCGCACAACTGAATAACACAAGGTTTAGAAAAAAGAAGAAAGGAAAAAGAAAGAAAACAGTATTTTCTGGGAGACTGCAGTTTTTTAGTTTTTTTAATTATTTTTTTCTGAGAAAATGTGAGGGAAAGATGAACACCCAGGTGAGCAAAGGGGGCGCACTGCATTAAAAATGTTTACCTGGAGTAATTTTGGAGCAAGTCAAGCGTCAAATGAAACCGCAGCACAGGAACGAAGCAAGAGACTGATTTCCTCTTTGAGCTTTGACAGGCTGGACATGAAGTGTGTGTGTGTGTGTGTGTGTGTGTGTGTGTGTGTATGTGTGTGTCTGTTTGTGTGTGTGGACAACAAAATAAACGCTCACGATGTGCTGTGTTATCCCATGCTGTGAGAAAGCTGGGCGGGGGGGGGGGGGGGGGGACAAAAAAAAAAACCCTGGGAATTACATAAACTGTCGGCGTGCGCGTGACAGACAGAAACAGATGGAGCAACAAAAGCGCGCCACGCTACAAGGCTCCTTGGTGGAACGGCGGAACTGGATGGGAACATGTCGCGTTCTGTTTCAAACCGAGAACTCGTCTGTCATCTCCGAGTGCTGCGCTTTGACTGAAGGGACTCCAGCTAGCGGCCGAGGTGTCACGTGATCCGAGGCTCCGAGGAGGCGAACTGAGCGGGACGCGGGAGGGAGGGAGGGAGGGAGGGAAACGCACAGCAACCACATCCTGCTTGCAAATGACTGGTCATTATTTCAGTCAAGTCCATCTGCTCCTGTCTATTTTATCTATATTTATTTATTTGCAGAGCTTGATCTGATCCCTGGATGAGAGGAAGAACCACCTCTTGAGGCGGCCACCTCCAGCCCGGTCACCCTGCTTACGCTGCCAACTAGTGGTGACAACGGGCTGTTTCCAAACCCCCACGCGGTTGCGGCGTTAATGCAAGGGTGCGGCAGGTGCAGCGCTGAATAAGCGCTGCACGAGCGGCCGCACGCAGCTGTGACGCTCAATGTGACTCACTGTCAACCCACAGCGACCAGAGCTATTAGGGTTTTATCCTGTGACCACCTTCTCAACTTTTGTTGTTATTCTTGCTTGCAAAGTAAACTGCAGGCAAAAAGGCAACCCTGCTCACTCAATTCAAGTCGAACTATAAGGTTTCTTTGTATAATACAAAAAAGTGAGTGCATTTCAGCCCATTCGCCATGAGCAGCACCACCCACTGCCATTGCCAGCAGGTACGGCTGCAGCCCGAGCTACTGTTTGCAGCCAAGAAAGATTGATGACTATGAGTTTGATTGAAAAGTCCGCCTAAGGGCCGGAGTGTGTGTCTCGGGTGAGACGGCGGCGGCGGCGGCGGCGGCAGGGGCGGCGGCGGCCAGTGATTGATTGGCCACTGGGCCACTTTGGCTCCGCGGGGAGCGGACTTGTTGAAAATCAAAACAGGGGTCGCTGGGAGTCTAAGGTTTCATTAAAACGCAGATGTGTGGCGTGACAGATGGATTCGAAGCGCTAATATAACAGTAACACGGCCCGTTCAGGACATATGCTGGTGTGTCTACGTCCAAAACCACTGATATGTCTGCACATAAAGAGAAGATCATTAAATACGGCGGCTGAACAGACGACAGAGAGGAAAACATACTGCGGTGGACGTGAGCAGCATCAGACTGCAGGCCCAGTGCGGCCGACTTACTTGTTCATGCCACAATCAGAACTTGAGACTGAAAAAAATTGGAATTGGGTCAGTGGCACCATCTAGTGTCAGTCTGAGACTGGACTGGGCTTTTGTGAAGTCTTTCTATTTGCATATGAACAAATTAAAAAAAAAAGAAAAAGACACAACTCCCAACAAACCAGAAGCAAACTATTTAATTCTGCAGGCCAGTTAAAAACCACCACCACTCTTTTGACTGCGAGTGTTTTTCCTTTCCATCACTGCCGCCCCCCGAATTCAGCTCGAGTGGCAAGAACACTTGTGAGCACCAACACCGGATGTGTTCCCCACTCGAGGCAGCAGAACCCTGGGAACCCCAACAACAAGGCACATGACAGCACACACAGGCGGCGGCCACGGCCCTGTGAAGTTTCAATTACTGCTTGGACTCTCTAGCCGGCGACTGCCAGTCAGCCTGACAGGGAGAGGAGTGACTGGTGGCGGAGACGCCTGAAAGACAAGCACTCCCCATCAAGGTGCGAGGAAAACACTCAGAGCCGGGGAACGAGCAGCACGGCGCGAGGTAATAAAACCTTGCGTCGGGAATTTCCGATGTCTCCGGTTCACGAGGAAGAAGTATTAAAAAAAAAAAGGAACTGCGGAAATTTCAAGATAATTGGGTCTGAAAATGGAATACAGTTTTTCTTCCGAGTCCGATACTGATCCAAAAGAAATATTACCAATTAATAATCTATTCTTATCAAAGCTTAAAGATTAAAATAACGCAAATCTACTTTCCTTTCACCGGAGTAATTTTTTAAACGTCACTTTTCGAAAAAAAAAAAATCTGCTAAAATTAAAAGATCATCTGTTTCCCTCAGTAATTAACAGGAGCAATAGTTCGCAACAAAGAAAAAACAACAATTGGGGATACACGAGCGGAATCTAAAATCCACAATAACCAAAATGATACCCCACTGTCACCCAGGGCCGGGTCTCCAGAACGGGTGTCACTGTAATTGGCGCAGCGGCGGCTTTGGAGGTTACGGTCATTATCGGCGAGCATGGCGAGGCATAACTGCCCGTAGCGTTGCCTTCATTGTGTGTGAAGTAGAAGTGTCGGCCGCTGGTGATGGAGGTCCCATAGCTGGACGTGACCTGGGTCTTAATCAAGTTGGGGTTGAGGGGGGGAGAGAAAAAAAAATCAATAAGGCGCTGGACAAAAAGGCGTGAACTGCAGCTGCCTTAGATAAATGTTGTTGCTTTTGTTTAAGGCAAGGAACGTGGCAGCCTGTTCAAAATCAATTAAAACGCTGCAAAGACCAAAACAACAAGCGTCGAGATGTGATTAAATGTTTGCTTCCACCATTTTTAGAATTGGAAATTCTTAAAAGGTCCGACGCTGTGCTCATTTCCACATCTTATTTTCATCACTGGACTCAACACTGTGTGAAGTGGAGACGGACTGCATACAAAACACTCAGCAACAACACAACAGCAAGTTTAGCCCTCGGTTTACAGCCGGCCACAGAAATGTTGGGTTTGAGCTCCCACCTTTTGTAGGACCTTCCACACGTTTGAAAAGAGACAAAAGCTAAGAGGGTGGAACCAACGGCTGGCTGAGGGCACTGCGGCTAACCCAGGAGTGGTGTTGTCCCCCTTTATGACATCACAAAGAGGCCTGTTTCCAGAACATGCTTCAGCGAACATTTTCAGAACAGTGGAGGAAGCAAAACAAGGATGGACTTTTCTCTTCATTAAAAGTCCACATACACAAAATACTGCAAGAAAATATTTGCCTCCAACATGATGTGGGACCCTTAAATGTGTTTCCAGACTTTCCCGTCTGAAACAAAATTCCTCCACAGCAGAGATTGATAGACCAGCAACACTTGAGATATTTCCTTATCTAGTCAACACTCTCCTCTGTCACTTCAACAATGCTGAAAACAAAACATTATTTCTCCTGACACTTAAACTGTCAGGGAGCCGAGATAAATCCACCGTTTTTCAAAAACACTCACCGGTTTAAGCAATTTCGGGGGGAATTTTTTTTTTTTTTCCAGGGGCACTAAGAGGATTTTATGAGTCAACACTTGTCGCAGTGGAGCAGAATCGGTCAGATGTTGAATGATGCAAAAGTTTCAGCCACCAGGTTTCAAGTTATCTGGGCCAGGGCTTAGCGTTACACCTTGATTAATTGCTTCTAAAACTATCAGTGCAGTATAGAACATACAACAGGAGGTGATCGCAGGTTGACGGGGGGGAAAGGAGAGAACAAATCACCTCTGAGCGCTCTATCAGACCCCAGATTATGTGCTTAGTGCAGCAAATCGCTCCCCCACCCCCACCCCCCACCCCCCAGACGGAGCTCTCTCTTGATCAACTTATCGACTTCGCCCGCTATTAAAATCCATTTCCAGCCTGCGATTGCTGGTCCTCGCAGTGTTTTGCAACAAGGGAAAATTGAATTACCAGGAGAAGCAATACAGAGGAGCTCAGCTACTAAGTGTAATGGCTGTTTTGAGAAAACCCTACAAGGAAAATTAGCCAAGTGAAGCTCATATTCCTGTATTAAAAGCTTAATATTGTTGCATTAGTAGCTCATCTAAGAGAAAATACACCTAAAATGGCAAACTCAGCAATTTGAGGCACACGTTGAAAATAGGTGTTTAATTTCCAGTATGTCGAGTGCATGCAGTGGCGTGTAAACCAAATGGGAACACGAACACGCCTTACAAATGCTGTAATGCTTTGCAATTAACGTCAATTACAAAATGTCACAGGAGACTCCGCCCACAAAGTGCGAGTCAGGCATGCACACCACAATGACACTCTCTCACACACACACACACACACACACACACACACACACACACACACACACACACACACACACACACACACACACACACACACACACACACACACAAATTCTTTTATGTCTCATCAAAGATGAGTTCACCGTGGGTAGCCGACAATCCCCACACACAGAGCGGAGCGGAAATAAAAATGACAATGACTGGTGGGAGACATCTGGGGGCAAGACGCTGCCTTTTCATAAAAGGGAAAAAGTCCATTTCCAGTTAAAAGGAACAGTGACTGTGCGAGGAGGGAAAAAAAGTCTGTCTCGACAATTACATGAGCGGTGCAAAAGGCACTACGCCACTGCTGATAACCCATCGAATTCCATTAAAAAAAAGAAAAAAAGTCAGGCACTCCAAAAAGAGGACTCTAACCCAAGGAATTATCACAAAGGGACACACATGTTTGACAGAGTAAAAAGCCTCCGAGTCACACAAATTGGAGGGAAAGTAGAAAAGTTGACTCGAGTTTTTCGCAACGCCGTAAGGTCACAGTGGCGGCGCCACATTTGTAGAATCAGAGGCTCCTAATGGCCTCATGTCGGTTTCAAGGGGCCCATGCGCAAAAAGTTCCGCAGCACCTTTCAGGTTTAAGTTTTCTGCATAACCTCCTGAAACACAGATTCAGGAGGTTATGCAGCCAATAGCTTTGTTTCCATGATATTTTTAAAAATCTATACAAAGTACAATTGTGATTGGCAGGTGTTTCCACTGAACCTTGTTAAGCGCATAAGCCGTAATTCTCGTCAAATCTCGCGGCGTGAGAATTACGTTTGCTTTTGTTTTTGTTTATGTTTGTTGGCTGTCAACAATGGTTGTTAAATTTGTCTCTTTGATTACTTGTAAAAAAAATATTACGTCTCCTCCTCCGTCCAAACATAACACGTCATTTCAACTCGAAGTGAACTGGTCATGTGACCCCGTACGTCACGTCGGCTGACGTGTAAATGCGATAAAAAGTGTTTTGCGATATACCTGTAGCATACCTCTTTATCTATACGTGTGAAAAAAAAACACCTTATGAGAGCGACAAAACCTTTTAGCCATATTTGAGTGTTTTTTTTTTCAAGTTTAGGCGTTTCCATTACCAGTTTTTTATTGAGATATTTAGGTTTTGCACAATTCTAGAGGGAATGGAAACGCAGCTATTGACACACACACACACAGTTCTCTCTCCGCACACGTACACACCCTCTCTCATCCCTCACAGAAAGGGAAAATAATTTACAGAATACCTACAGCTGAAACAGCTCTATCCACAGATGCCAGAGGAAAAGAAACAACGGCCGCCTCCTTCACTCACTCGCCTCCACCCAACCCTCGATTTCAAAAGAGGGATCCGTCATGCACTTGTCCCGCGGCTAAGAGTCACGTCAGCGCCCACCTCTATCTCGACAAAATGATTCATTTTTCTATTACGGCGATGAGCGTGTGAAATGAGCTATATAATTAATAGCGTAGGTTTGTAAACAGCAGCCACACTCTGGGGAAAATGCTTTTTTTTTTTTTTTTTCAGCCTCTATTTCGTGGAGACAATATGTCCCTTGTTTTGCGAGCAAGTGCAGTTGGCTGACAACGTTTTTACATGGGCAATTTACAAAAAGTTAAAAACAACTGTGGAGAATGCAGGTGGAGGATGAGCTGTTAGAAGCAGAGGGAGGGAGTCGAAGTGATCGACCGGCAAGACGTGTGGCTAGAGAAAAGGAGTGTTTATCTACTTCTCCTTTAGTTTCAAAAGAATCTCGACTCCGTTTTGCGCAGTAAAGTCAAACAGAGCCGTTTGCTCCGGAAAACAACCATGACTTTGAAGCTAGTGTCGATTGCGGAACATGAGGGTGAATGAATGAATGGCTGCTCATACGGATGCACACGTGCACCCTACACACATCCGTCACCCCAACAGACACAAACTGTCGACCGCAACAGGCTCCCTTCAGAGTGACCATGTGATGCAATAAAGATGTGTGGCCATAAAGTGGGACACGCCTTCCGCTAAAAAAAAAAAAAAAAAAAAAGGTTAACGATTCAAAATTCACGCGTGAGTGTTTGAGTGTTTTGAACCCGCTGGCTTCATTCACAAAAGGCGAGTTTGCAGCTCTCAGGACTCTTTGAACACTTACGAAGAGTTCGGTGCGGCGCCGCGCGTCCTCCGTGGTGAGTCTCTCCCTCACTATCGCCTCCTGGAGGTTCTCCTGAGCCAAGGCGCGCTCCACTGACAGGATCCGGGACACTTCGGTGCGGGCCTGGGACTGTGCCTCAGCCTGGGCCGTGGCTGCCGCTCGGCCCTTCTCCGACTCCAGCCTGTTGACCATACAACAGAGGTTGATTTTAACACTTGAAAGTAGGTTCTCTTAGGTTCTCAAATTGCTGTTCCAACTGTTTTCACCTCAAAACAGTAAGATGAAATCAGATTTAACTTTGACATTAAGGACATATCTGATGTCCAGCTTTTGGGTATCGATTTCGGATTACTAGCGCCGCGTTCAGACTGCCAGAGTGACAGTGTGGACAGTCAGCCCTAAAAATCGGATTTGAGAAGGAATCTGATTTAAATCAGATTCGCCTGCAGTCTGAACGCAGCCAATGAGTTTAACAACTTGGCTAAATCATCGTAAGAGAGAAATCCTTCAGAGGCAGTGAAAGTGACATCAATTGTGGACTTTTAAATACATATTCCAGGCACTTTGGGTTGACTTTCTGCCAAGCAATATGAACAAATGATGTTTTTTTAATTGGACTAAACTTCCACCGTAGTTTTGAAAAAACACAGACAGGACACACATGATCTTGTGTTAGAGTCACCAGCACACATGCATTTGCTTTTTTTAAGCTCTTTGCAAACAAAGAAGTCTGCAAGTCCTTTCAATGAGTCTACTGAATCTTGGCTCTAAATGTTTGATGTTTGACAATTAACACCTGTCAGGCTTTGGACATACTGTAGTTTACATCACACGCCAATATAAAAACCCTCTGAGAGCAATTCCATGTTCAACATGAAGCGACGAAGGCGCCGGCACCATAAACAAGAAGCTCGAGAAGCGGCAAAGCACACATAGGTGGCTCATCTCACCGCAGACCGCCATTTGAACCCTGTCAGTGGGTTCTCATAGTTGCCTAGCAACGCTCTCCCAACTCAGCCGCGGTGCGCTTGATTGGAGAAGAGGAGGAACATCCCTGGAACACGGAGGGTCTTCCTGCCTCTTCGAGGAATCAAACGGTCGCGGCAAGGTAAAATAAACACGGGGCAGACAGAGAGATGAATTATTGCAGACTGAGCGGAGAAGACGGAGCCATCTTCAAAGAGAAAGTGTTTCAAAAATCCTGAGGGAGACAACCTGGTGTTCCTCCCGTCAGCTGGATGTTGTACTACTGCACGATTTGATAGACCGCCTACCTATGTATATGGCACAATATAGTCATTCTTCCATTAATATCAATTTTGAATTTGCAAAATAAAAACACAACATCCTGCGTGTATTTCTTCCTTTCAAGGGTGGCAAAGTTTTAATTTATTCGGGGACATTTGAGTTAAATGCATCATTAGGCGGCTGCTCTCCTCATTATGGTAATTTAGTTGCTGCACCCTGGTTGTCAAGACGAGGCTACGGTCATGGAAACAAACATCCACGTCTTCCTGGTAACCAGCACCGTGAGGTGGGATGAATTAACGCCTGGATATTGAGAAAAGCACAGCAAACCAATGCTTGACAAGAAGAAGAAGAATGTTGTATCTCTCCCTCGTTTTTCCTGAACCTCACCGTCACACCTCCACCAAATTCATCATTGGATTTGTAACTGCAAAGGCATTTTCCCCCACATTCTTCTGTGACACATTTAAAAAAAAAAAGTCATAAAAATTCAAGTAGCAGGGACTCATGACGGACACACTGCTTAACCGAGCACCAAAAAATTGCGCCTTTGGCGACGAGGCCCAGACAGGTAGCTCTAATAAAAATATGTCCGCGTTCGTAAGGCCGCCGTTTGCCCCGCAACACCGCTAAATGTCAGGGAGGGCGCCGGTGGGGGGGGGGGGGGGGGGGGGGACGGAGAGGGAAAAAAAGAAAAGAAAAGACGGAGAGGAAAGGAGGAGAGTAAGCGGTGGCGATATGACATGTTTGGCCCTGAGGAAGCGAAGCAGAGAGGGGAGCCGGGGCGGAGAGAGTGGGAGAGGGGGAGATGGAGGGAGACGGAGAGAGACCAGCCATGTCCAGTCTCACAGTCCACTGGGCTGCACACGTCAGCACACTCTATCCATCATCTGGCTCCCACTCGCGCACACACACAGCCGGGCAGGTAGGTAGAAACACACACACACAAGCACATATAGGAGCGCTTCCTAATGGCCTTTTACATTGGCCATTTACCTATAATCCATGGCTGCCTGCACTGCGACCGCAAGCTGGCTTACATTACTCAAGGAGCTTTAGCTGTTGCAGTGTCTGCTATGGCAGACAGTGGCAGTGGTGGAGGAGGTGGGAAAAACAATGGACAGTAGAGAAGAAGTTCCAGGATGGCAAATAGTTTAGCCTGTCACAATGGTGCCTAGGAAAATTGGTTATTTTTAAATTAGTGATATTGGTTTTCGATATATCGATGGTTAGCAATCCTTTTAAGAAAATATCGATATATATTCTTATTTTTGACCACAGCCGCAGCGAATATTGACCCCAAAAATATTGATTATCGTATCATAGTATTTGAAAAATATACCATCGCCCATCACTAGTTTAAACTGGGTGATTTATCCCCTTTTGCATAAGTGTATAAGTAATGCAGATGTCTAAAACTTGGCTCCGTCATTGAGCCACCCTCCTCCCCCATCATCCACATTATATTCCAATTGTGCGCGAGCAAATCTTTCAACGACATCCACGCGTCCCTCTGAACGCCCACGCGCCACGACACCGAGATTCCGGCGTGCAAAAGCTCCTCCTGTTTACCTGCCTCGCTTCAAAAACGGGGAAAACAAACATGACAGATGGTGCAGCGGAAAGGAGCCAGGCAAACTGGAAGCGCGCTCATAACAAGGTTTGTGCACCAAGTGGGATTTTCTGTGGGCCGGCTAAGGTCAACTTCATAAAGGAGGAAAAACACTAGCAAAAAAAATAATAATTATTTGCATTTCGCCTTCTACAAACTGCAAAACAGGAGGTAAAAACTCAGAGGTAAGCGGAGACGGAAAGAGAAGTGACAGGTCTGCTGAGTCTTTCCACTGACTTCCTCACAAGTGCTAAGCGAAGCAAAGACCGCTATCACTAGCTGGATGCTATCTGTCTGCTTCACCTCTATTGCTTTCCAGTCATTATTGGCCTGTCCCGGGGATATTGGACACATTTTTCATTCGACTGTAAAAGATTGGCACCGGGAAGGGGAAGGTGGAACTCCGAGGGGAAGGTAAGGGGGGGGTGGGGGGGGGGGTGCATAGCACCTACGATGGAGACAAAAGGTGTGAAGAAAAGCTAATGTCTTTGGGGAATGGGAGGAAGACTTTTGGCAGTGTACCGGATAGAAACGGAGGATAATCTTGGCCCAGTAACCTTTGTCTTGAAGGCTCAGTGGAAAAAGCTTAAAGAAAAAAAATAAATAAATAAAAATACAGTGGGCTGAGAAGACAGAGCCAATGAGGTATTGTTCATCTTAAAAGGAGCCTGCAAGTCCAGTTTCAAGTCAAAAAAGTGAGAATCAACTGTGAAAGGCAGCTGGATCGTTCAGATTTTTACTTTTTTACCTGCAATGGACGGCCCTTTCAGGTTCTTCAGAAAATAACCTATCAGCTTACATTAGAGAGAAAATGCCTACTATTGTTTTGGTCCCTAGAGACGCAGAAACCTGAACCCCAAGCGGGTTATCAGAACAACATTGCCATAAACTGGAGCAGGTCTCTGCCACTTCTCTCAGTTCTTCACCTCTGAATTCGTCCTCTTGTTGAAGGGCTGTTCACAGTATGGAACACGTGTTTGACTCCAGACTGCCTGCCAGGCTCGGTGCATTTTCACGGGCGAGCGTAGCAGTGCACATTCAGCCCAAGCACCTCGAAACAAAGGCATTTAAAGGCTCAATGCAATATTGATGCTAGGAATAATGTCGCTGAATGCTGGCGATTAATATTTCATGGGGCCGTGCACTCTTTCTCTCCCTCTACCCAACACACATACCGTTTGCTCACATAAACACCCACCCACACACATACACACAAAACTCGACCACGTGCACTGGGGGAGGGGGCTGGGGGAGAGCGCGGGGTTGAAATCAGGAGCTGTAAGGGAAACAAACAAAAGCAAAGTGGGAAAATTAATCCTCCACTAGACAAAATACACACTGCAGAGAAGCAGAGTAGCCAGTCTGCACTCTCTCTCTCCCTCTCTTTCTCTTCCTATAGTCATGTTTTCATGTTCTGACCATCAGCACATGTTGAGATCTTACTGATCTGCTTTTGTTGCATCACATAATATTAAAAGACAGGTCCCCTATTCAATACAAAGCTGCAACGGTTCGGGAGTCTACTGGTTAAAATTCAACGCCGCAATGATGTTGGAAATGAACCTAAAGCTGTATAAAAACACTCGCCGGCTGATCAGCTGTGTAAAGAGCAGCTCCGGCAACAGGAAAACGGGAGATTTGTTCTGAGGTCGATAACCATTAAATGAAAATTCCGTGCACTTCTTTTAAGCAGTTTTACTTACAGTTCGGTTGAGGGACGTTTTCACACTGAAATGTGAGTTTTTGTTGATTGGAGGCACAGCAGGGACACCAAAAGGTAAAAAGAGTCGACTAGAAGTTGCATCTGTTTTTGCAGGTGCGTTAAGAACGAGGTCATCTTTCAGAAAACATGCAAATATGTGCAAAAAGGAGGGGCGACGTTCACAGAGCACTGCCCGAGGTGAAACATGTAAAAAGGTCTAATGGAAATAATGCAATGTATATGGGGAAAAACTAATCTGGACTAACAACATTTTTGAATGGTTTTTCTGACCATGAGATAAATCATGGTCAGATAAATCTCACAAACTGTGCTGCTCAGGACAAAGACTCAAAGATAACCTTGTTATTTTGTGTCAGTTCTGCTGCCTCCATTATACCTTTTGGAATTATTTTTTTTCTTCTTCTTCTTCTTCCTTACACCACGGTGCACACTGCATTGCCACATGGCTCCAAGGGTATGGCAGTAAAAAAAATTTTATTGGTGTCACAGCGAGCGATAGCAAGGGCAGTCGTAGGCTGCATGGTTTTTATTACCGGCATCATTCTTAATATCATTATCCTTGTTAACATTATCATTATCCTCCATCATTTTTGAACTAGGGAGTGCTGTAAAGTTGCTGGGTGAGCTTTAATTTATTTAATTTTTTTTGGGGGGGTTAGTCGTCAAAGATGAGAATAAAACTGAAAACCCCCAGTGTGGAAAAATGATTGTAATGAAAGACTTTGCAAGGCTGCTGATTCAGATGTCTGTTTTTCAAGGATTTCCCCAGATACAATCCTGGCAGGAAGAAAGAAAGAAAAAACCAGACTGAAATCGCAGCAAACTTTTTTTTGCTTCATAACAAACTTCTCCACTTTCTAACTTGGTGGAAATGAGGGGCAGGTTTTTTGTGTGTGCATCACTGTACGCATTTCAAGGGAACGAGGAAAGAAAAAAAAGATGGGACAAAATGAAATGAAGAAAAAAAATACCTTCAGGCTATTTTGTCTGTGTCTGTGACTTAGGAGAAATAAAGAATTTACCAGGCAGGAGAAGAAGGTCAGCCTTTTCTCGCTCAACATTCTGACACAATTTCAAATTCGAATCAGCTGAAACACAGAGCACAAGTTCCACACAGACAACCTTTGAGGGCTGGATACTGCACAAACATGCAAAAGAGGCAGAACATAGGAAGAGAAAATGGAACGAGATGAAACTCACAACTATAGGTGCGGCAGTTGAGGGATCGTGGACAAGTGGGAAACTCGGGATTATTAAAGCCAGGCAGGAAAACCGAGAAAAGAGGAGAAGAGGAAGTGGATCGAATGGTGACTCAGGGCGAGAGAGGCTGCAGGAAGATGTGAGTTCTCTCCCTGGCCACTTCCTCCTCCTCCTCTCATCCTTTTCTCCCAGCGGTTCTGCTCCGATGCCTCGCAGAGAAGCGGCGGAGGCAAATCTGCTCCCTGCAGCCACAGCTCGCTACAAATGAGTTTAGGCTGCACCCAAATGAACTCCTCGCAGAGCTCTTACTTGACTCTGGCCAGAGAGCGGACGGGGAAGGAAAAAAAAAACAAAGCAGTGCAAAGCCATCCAGGTCTCTGGAGTTCAAGTGTGGTGCTGAGGCCAAAGTCGAGAGAAAGTGCCTCAAAACTCCCTCGATGCGTTTGTTCTTGTTCTACACGGCAGCACTGACTCGTATAGAATGGAGGAGTCGTCACATCATAACAGTGAATTAAATACATCTGAAAGATCAAACGTTTTGTGTTACGGGGGTCTGAAGTCTTGTAACAAAAGATATTTTTTGCCAGTTATGTTTGTTTTTCTGCCATTCGACTTATCTTTGCTTTGCCATCTTTGAGAAAACGTTTCATTATTACATGAGGTGGGATGTTGGTTTGCTTTATGCAGAAATTTCATAAAGAGACAAAGAAAAATAGCAACAGTTATGCTTGAACATGACCTTGACATTTCACTAGAAGTCTGTGTGTGTGTGTGCGTGTGTGTGTGTGTGTGTGTGTGTGTGTGTGTGTGTGATAGTGGTGACCTGGGGCTTCACATTTTCCTTCTATTTCCCTGTCTTCACGCTGTGCAGCAGTTTCACTGCAGGGTTCTACAACTAGCGAGGCCCTGTGTGATCTTGTTATCTGAGCTCTGACACACACACACACACACACACACACACACACACACACACACACACACACACACACACACACACACACACACACACACACACACGGGGGGGGGCACAAAGCTTATGATAGTTTCATACCACAGCAAAGCCTGAAATCACCAGGCTGTCTTTGTTCTAAACAGTTCATAAGAAATGTATTAATCATTTACGCTCACTTTACTTGACTGTGCTCACAAATGGTGAACTACAATTGTGGCTTGATTAGAATTTCACAGTCGTCTTTGAATGGAAATGGTCTGATTTTCTTTCAGGGATTAAAGGTAAAAAAACACAAATTTGTTCACGAACTACAACTCAACAGAAAATTTCAAATGCAAGGGGAGTAGGTGACTTGAAAATGTTCACGTCGACAACGTGGCTCATTTTGTTTTCATTGCCAAATATGTTTGGTTTTGCTGCGGTGCACTTGAGCAACACTCCACGTTTGTTTGCTCCCATTGTAGACGGAGAGGAAAGAAGAGGAGAGCCTTTCTGGAAGGAGTGTGTTTCTTCATCAGGCAAGGCTAATGCATCACCCACTCAACAGCCAGGAAATTACCTCAGGATAGTGCCCTTCTTTCCCAGACATGATTAATTGATCCGGAGCGAACAAGAGGGGAAGAAGAAACAGATAGCGAGGGTTAGGGGGAAAAAAGAAAAGAAAGTGCAGATATGCTTCGGAAGAGAGGTAGATTGGGAAAGGCGGAGGGGAAGCGGAAAGTCTCGGATGTGACCTTTTTGACTATTAATGAAAAGGAAAAGTGGTCACACCTGAAAGGAGGGAGTGAAGCCACATTCGATTCATCAAAGTCCAAACGAGAGTATTTCACTTTAGCCTCAACCAAGAGGAAATGGAGGCAAATTGCCCACTCACAAAAGAAGACATGGCAGGTAAACAACAAAACATGATTTTGCATCTAAAAACAAAAAAAATGTGAGCTCTGTGTGTGTGTGTGTGTGTGTGTGTGTGTGTGTGTGTGCTTATGCGCGTCTAACCAGGCTTGTAGCTCCTCCTCTGCCTTGGCCCTGTCCTTCTCCAAGTCTTTGCACAGCTCCTCGGTGATCCGCTTCCTCAGGCCCTCTTCATCAACTGGGAACAATAAGATACGGCAGAATGAGACTTGGGGGAGAAAGAGTGGAAGATTTAGCACACAGCTGTTGTTTGCGGACAGGCATTTTGTGTCTGCCGGGATACAAATAAATAGAGGCACACGGCCTAAAGGGTAAAAAAAAAAAAAAAAAAGAAGGAAAAAGAAAAGGTGTCAGAGAAAAAAAAACGAGCACAGGCGTACAACACTGGGCATTATTAACAGCTGAGGTGAAACATGACTCATTTTTAATGCAGTAAGTTGGAAGGCCTGTGTGAGGTTGTTGTTTTTTTGCCAGATAACGCAACACAGAAACCAAAAAAAGAAAAAAAAACTGAGTGCGAGGAGATTGTAAAAGGAATCACAGGGCAGTATCTCATCTGCATATGAGCGACACACACACACACACACACACACACACACACACACACACACACACACACACACACACACACACACACACACACACACACACACACACACACACACGATGCCATGTCTCTGCACAGGGCCCAATATCCTGGCAGGTAATTAAGCATGAAAGTAAAGACGCCACCCCGGAAACGTGCTCGGAAGACAGAAGTGCCATGCGGCGCTGCTGCAACGCTGCGGCGATGCGAGGGGGAGTGTCCGAGTGTGTCGGGATTACACTCCTCCACCTCCCCCGCTTTGCACGCTGTGCTAGTCGGAGCACATAATCCCCATTGTCTCAATGTATTATTAACTGGTACCTGCTAATGCATGCAGCGGGCCAGCCAGCCCGTGCAAACCCAGTATCACTAGCCTAGCTGCGGCTAAATCTTTGGTCCCTCAGCTCGTCGTCGTCGTCGTGCTGCAGCAGTCAAACAGAACCAGTGGCCAGTCTGGAATTAGAATTCAAAGTCTGAGGAGGGAAACACGAAATGTTAGATCTCCCTGCGACGGTCGAGATGATCTGGACGAATGGCCGAATGAATATCTCAAGATATCCCGTCTGATATACTTGAATGGCTTCCAGTACCACCACCACCATCAGTTATAAATAAATAATTTTTAAAAATCCAGCTCATTAACTGGCCTCATCATCCACTTTCTTCACACTCTCGTCCCCTTTCAACCCTCTCAGCGTCTCTGTCACACCCACGGCTGCCAATTTACTTTTCAGTGACACTTCTGCGCTACGCTACTGTACAGTTAACTAATTCTCTCCTCCAGTTTTTTTTCTCCCCCACCTCTGCAGCCTTTTCTTCTCTCTGACAAAAACGGCAGAGGGAACAAATAAAGTGCAGCTGTGACGTTCCCACCTCGAAGCAGGAACAGCGGAGGGGGACGCAGGCGGTGATTGGCAGGCGACACCTTTGCGCTTCCAAGTGTCACCTCGCAGACAGAGGCGGCTGTCAAGCCGACGTCCAGAGAAAAGAACGAAAATCCATCTCGTCCGACAGCTATGAAAGCAACCGCCGCTTGGACGCAGAAGTGTAATTACAACTCTTTAAGAAAGGCAACCTCCCAGGGCGCATTCGGGAATGCCGACTGACAAGGTGTGAAGCCACATTGCAAAAAGTTGGACACTCAAAATGATGTGTGACAAGTTATCATTTGGCTAATTATCAGGAGCTCCACTATGACTCACTTCTGTCTATCTGTTTGATGTTCAAATGCATTTTTTTTAAATCCACTCCAGCTTTTTTCATTTTGCTGGAGCAGGATTTTTTTCTTGGCGTCCTTGACGCGTTACTCTGGTCTTAAAACCCCAAATGTTGCTGTTTGGCCTTCCCAAACCTGGTGCGGTTTTATTCACCCATACAAAAATATATTTCGGAACTGCTTGCAGAACACAAAAATCACGCTGTTAAAAAAAGATTACAGCAAAACAGATGTCACGTTGTCCAATCACAAGTAAAACTTGCCTACCAGATGAAGCAGCGCAACCAAGTGTATATTATATGACATGAAGAACTTTCTAACTTTATTATCATATTCACGGGGGGGGGGGAGGGGGTGGGAATAAATGACTTTACTGATACTTTTTCGAGTATGTTTACGCCTGACTGGCCCTGATGGGTCGCCAACGCAGAATACTAACCAGCTATAAAAAAGATGCACAAAAACATTATATTTAAATGGCAGTGAAAGTCAGAGGTCATGTTCAGCAGCGCAATCATCCCTTCAGGTTACGTTTCTCCAGCAAAATGCCCTTTAAAGTATCTCACATTCACAATTAAAAAAAACACGTATAAAATTCAGCGGCGAGAAAATAGAGAGCAAAAACTCTAAAAAGCCCTGAGAGTTCAGTTGAGCCTTGGGAGCTCCTCATATCGCCGCATCCTCTCAGGGCCTGCAGAGGGAGGATTCAGATATCTCGCGGGCCTGCAGGGGTCAGCCGGAGAACAGGTTGTGATATGATAAACGCTGTCTGGGGTCCTTGAGGGAGGCTGGCCTGGGTCAGAGACAATTCCAAATCGACAGAGCCCGTGTCAATCCCGGGTAGGACATGTAAATGTTAAAAAGATTAAAAACTCATCATCTTTAGAGACACGCCGCCGCCGCCGCCGCCACCACCGTCCGCCCGCCCGCCCACAACTCCATTTCCGCCAAACACTAGACCCCCGTAGTAAAGCCCGGAAAGGGAGGGGAGGGGGCGGAAGACGAGCTATTGGGGGGGCGGAGATAATAGACGAAGGCAAATTGCATTTCTCGTCAGCAGTTTCATTAACCTCGGGACCCACGTGGACGTCTTAATCTGTAACATTACCACTTCCTCACGATTCCTCGCCGGCTCTCTGCCGAGTCACGGCGCACCTCCGGCTCCATTTGAAATCAGGAGAGCCAGAGAAGAAAAACAGCCACATGCTTGAGCAATCTTCAACAGGCAAGTGCCACTGTTCTTTTCATTTGTTCAAAATCCAAACGCCTCCCTTTTGAATCGATCAGAAGCCTCAGCCCACATTTGCGGAGCATTAAAAGCCAAATTTCAAGTGGAGACCAGTAAATCTCACATGCCCGCGTGAGAGCCACACGTCTCCTAGAGAGCCACATGTTCTCCAGTTTCTTCTCGCATTTTCTCCTCCACCTGGGAGACATCTTTAAGCAAACTATTAGTCCGACACAGCGTGTGGGCCGCGGCTCATGAATATTTATGACGAGGTGGGGAGGGCGCCGGAAGCTCAACCTTGACCGTGGTGTAATCAGCGCGCACACACACACACACACACACACACACACACACACACACACACACACACACACACACACACACACACACACACACACACACACACACACACACACACACACACACACACTATCCCAGACCTTGATATCAGAGGCGGCGTACCTACTGAGAGCCTCACTCGATACCCGACTCTCGCGGACACACATAATCAATGCTGGCCCTCATTAAGGTCACAGCCTTTCAGGATTGGCTTGAACTTTGCAACTTTTTAACTAGGTACACATTTGCATTCATCTCACCATGCTTATTTTGAGTTTGGGGATCGCCAGGACGTGGCTTGATCAGTTCAATTTTTAATACCGCAATTGTGCTAAAATAAGCTTGTTGAAAAATACAGGGGAATGGGCTCCTTCTGTGATCTGTGATTGCAATAGCCGAAAGTTCCCAGACTTTATGAGAGACAGTATTTCCACTTATTCTGCAAAACTGGCAAACAAACACTTTGCTAGCATATCTGTCTTAAATAGAGCTTAATTGGTTATTTACACAACAGACCAAACAAATACATATTCTCATTAAGAAATGCAATTCGATACGCTCATTTAATTGCAGCCGTTGTTGTTGTTTTGTTTTGTTTTTTCATCCAACGTCGCAGAGGTGTTTGATTATGGCTTGGATTAATGAAGCAGCACTAAGACCACAGAGTGTAACTCAACGCCGCAGTTGGTGTTACGCTGTATGCATAAGCCCCACTGACTGCCGCTCCAGTAGGACGGAAGAAAAAATACCACACAACGAGCGCTGACGGCTCAACACAACCGATTCCAGCCATTGTACAACCGCACTGACAAACAGGCAAGTGGCTGAAGCAATGTTCAGCGTCATACCAAGCTCAGGACACACACACACCGTTTCCCTTAACGAGGCCTGCTGGTTTGTTGTGTGCGACTGCGGAGGTGTCGTTTTAATCACTGGAGTCAGTGTGGCGTGGCATAAGTTGGGCCTACTTTAATTACCTCGCTGATTGAGCCCAGTCAAGGTTGGGGGGAGCTCGCCCACACCCCTGAACGCCACCCTTCATGGAGGAGTCGGCACCCACGCCCTGTTTTGTGCTTCCTAATGAACAGGTAACATTCAAATGTCCTCTGCCAAATCAGTCAAGTGATAAAAGTCTGAAAAGACAATAAGACCAAAAGAACGGCACGCACACACATAGGCAGACACTTGCTATCAGCTCTAGTGGAAACTTAAAAGTGTGGTCACACTCCACTGGTGGTGGAGAACAACTTGAGAAACTGTCGAAAACGTCTCGTGAGAAGAGAGGAGTCGTGGAAAGACAAATGTAAAGATTTTTTCCTTCTGAGGGTTGAAGACTTGAGTTTAAAAAGAGGGAGTCTCGAGATTGCAACACAAAATTCTAAGGTGTGGATCCTCAAAGGGCGCGCAGCGGTAAAATGCGGCGCGTTTTGCGGCTGCAATCTGCGCCACAGATGCAGGGATCCACAAAGGCTTTTGCGCTAATGACACGTAGGCGCAAACACTCCCGCAAATGCGGCACCTGAAACAGGTGCGAATGTTGCGGTTTGCGCCAAAGGTTGTTCGTGAGTGCGTGTGTTTGACAGTGAAACTCTGCTAGGATAAACGCGCTCCTGTGCGTGCCTGGCATTACGGTGCCTCCTCCGTCTTACCAAGACTCCTGCCATAATGGAAAGAAAGTCAAGACGCAAGATGCGTTAGTCATTATATAAGCAAATAATCTGCCTCTACCTGCGCCTCGGCGCATTTTCCCGCCCATTTTCACGTTTGCGTCCCCTCTGTGGATCGGAATCACCATTTTTGGCGCCGTTTACACGGATTTTCTGCCGCAAAAGCCGGGCAATGGCTTTGTGGATCTGGCCCTAAGTGTTTTTTAGCGGCAGACACCTTTACAAATTTAATTGATTAAAAAAAACCGCTTCGAAAACATTTCTTCCAATTGTATTGATTTTTTTTTCCCCCACAGCCATCTCCTACCTTAAAAGAAAGGCAATAAAGTTGGTGTGTAAACATCCAATTACAAATACAAAGATAGCAATTAATAAACCTGTCGATGCTAGGTTCTACTCCACTCATTTTTTGGAACTTTCAAAAACCGCAAAAGAGAAAGATGTCGAACTTGAGCTGCATGGCAACAGAGGCAGAAGGAGGGGCCACTAATTACAGCACCAATTTATTAGAATCATTACAACAAAGAATCATTTTCATTAACAGTCAGTGACTGGCACTGAATCATAGTATTGCAGAGGCCCCTTTTTTTTGTTAAGAACACTAATTACAAACTGCAACGGAAAGTTTAAGACAAAAAAGCTTCACGTGGTTCAAGGCACAAACACCCACACAATAAACATAATTAAAATCTGATGCAGCGGGACTTAAAATAAATCCTTGGACAGTTCAGCTGCTCGTTACCTTTGGCTTCTAATTAAATGTGCACTAAAGAAATCACGCAAACTTTTCACAACAAAATGAGCCGTTGCCAGGGAAAAATTAATTCCTTCAGTCATAAAAATAGGCCATTTATAAACAAGCGGTTCCTATTTAAAATAGTCATGACACCGTTTGTCAGTTTGGCCTTTCAAAAAATGACAACTGCACAACCTAACAAGCTTTAATGTCAATATTATCAAAATGACAGAACTGAGTAATAAAGTGCTTTTTTTCTAGTTGGAAAAAGTCTTATAATTCGGTGGAGAAACAGTTTATTTTTAAAAGAGGAACAATTATACACTAAATATAGATGTATGTTCCAAAAAAAATGTTTTTGTTTCATGGTGGGATGCAAATTATCGATTAATTCATCAATCGTTAGTTGATTGACCTTATCGATCGATTGACAAGGAATTGATAAGCGGCGATTTCTCCTGAGAACCTAAATTTCACAATGAAAAATGTGTAAGGAACACACACATTATTTAACACTTAAATAATGTTGAGGGTCCAATGTGACCCATTTTTACATTAGAGAACAGTAAAAAATACCCTAAACATTTCTCCTCTAACGTTAAGTTGACTTTTGATGGGTCACATTTCAACTTTTTATTTTTTTATTGTTTGACAGTAACTTGTTCTATGTATACTATGACCCTCACCGTATCTACAGGTGAATTGCTCTTTCCTGCCACTATACTGTTATGATATGAACTACCCATGTAAAAAATGTTCAATTAATTACAAATAATTTAATTTAATTGAATCAATTAAACTCTCAATCGACAATTAATCAATAATCCATTCATTGTTAACATCCCTAGTTGATGGCAATGGGGTTTTGCTCCAAAGCCAAAAGCTCTTTTATGTTGCCATTGACACTCACAAAGGTCTCACAAACTTATTTCAACACAACTCACCTGGCGGTGCAACAGGAGGTGGCGGTGCTGGCATCGGCTCCGGCTCTATTACTGGCTCGTTGACAGGAGCAGGGGATTCTGGTTCTGATGGGGGCTGAGGAGGAGGTGCAACTGGTTCACAAGGAGAATTAAACTCAGGCAGGGGAGGTGCAGAAAACTGCTCAGCGGGCTGAGAGGCCAAAGCGTCCCCTGGAGGAGGAGCGGCTGCTGGCAGCAGGGCATCGAAAGCAGGGGGAGAGTCGAGGGGTTTTGATTCAGGGAGGGGTGCAGCAATGGGGGGCTCAATTTCAAGAGGAGGTGGCGACAGGATGGGTGGAGGCACAGCTGGAGGAGCGATGGGTTCAATCACATGTGGGGTGGTGATGGGTTCGATTAATGGAGGAGGAGGAGGTTGATTTAGGGTTGAGGAAGATGATTCGATGATTAGGGAAGGTGGGGGAGGAGCAAGAGGGCTGGTTGGTCCTACCTCGGCTGGCGCAGAGCAGGGAGGAGCAGGAGCAGCAGGGGGAGCAGGGGAAACAGGTGGGGGCAAAATTACCGACTCAGGAGCGGCGGCAAGATCAGGAGGAGCAGGTGCCACAGCAGGCTCAGAAGCAGATGCGGGGGCGCTAACAACAGCAGCAGCCGGGGGCAACACGGAGGGGAGCACCATGTCGATGACGGTGGGAGCCGCTACCTGTTCTGCAGGGGGCTGCGGAGGAGCAGCCTCACTCGGCGTGGCCTGTGAGGCTGGTGGTGGTGGAGGAGAAGCAGGAGGAGGGGCAAGGGTGGGGGTCACGGATTCGACAAGAGGGGGAGGTGGCATGGAGGTGATGGGGTCGAAGGGAGGGGCCACCGGCCGCAGGAAAGGAGTGGGGAGTGTGGGCACCACGGAGGGAGGTGGAGGTGGAGTTGGTGCTGGAGCTGGTGCTGGAGCTGGTGCTTGAGCTGGTGCTGGAGCTGGAGCTGGAGCTGGAGCTGGTGCTGGTGCTGGTGCTGCAGCTGGCGCTGCAGCTATTGCAGGTTTGGAAGGAGTCGCCTGTTCCCTCATGCGGTTGATAACGTTCTCAGAGAGCTGTGGAGAATTGTGGAACACACAACAACAGTTTCAGTTAAAAATGCTCGGGCAAAAATTTCTAATCAGCTGTAAACAATACATAAAGTAAGGTTAACGTATAATGAATAAACAGCTGTGTGTAGTTGTTTTCAGATGTCTTTAAATGTGTGGCATTGCACAGGTTGAACTGATAGAACTGCACAGGCAAGACACTTTAGAACTGTGTGATACAGGGGAAGGTAAAGCAAGGGGAAAAGAAGGGTTAAATAGAAACACATGACTGTAAGGAAATAATGACATGAAGTGCTCCAACTGTCATAAAAGTAATTAAAAAATAACGGGAAAGTTTTCTTTCTAAAGATAAAGAATATCTACAGCCAATAAAAACAAAGCAACAACTTGAGAAACGTCATTCTTGCCGCCGGCGGTGCACGAGGCCAGTGACGTCAGCGTCAACATTCCCACACAAGGGCATCCAAAAGTTTGCTCTGATCATTTCAATGGCCACTGCATTGGATCAAAATCACTTAAGTCACATCATGTGAAGCAGCTCCTGACTTGTGTGCAAAAACAGGGGATGTGACAGAATGAATGAAAGGTTTGCTGCTAATGTCACAACTTGGCTAACTTGTAGAGGCGCTTTCTCGTTAGAGCTTTAGCGCTGTCTACTTGGCATTTACGTTATGGGTTTGTTTGTTTTTTCTATTTGTTTTTCTATCGTCCAAGTGACGTCACTCCGCTAAATTGACGGAGCATCGCGCTAGAGGCAGAATAGCGTTCTTTGGGTGAATGTTACTCGGGTTGTTTGGAACTGTCACTCACCCTGATGCCCTTCACCACCGTGATGTTTTCATTCTCGTCCGACTCGAAGGAGACACGGCGGGTACTGTTGTTGGCTCCCATTGTCACTCCTGCCCGTCACTGATGTGCATGTGCAACAACACAGCGATCGAGTGTTTTACACGGACGCTGAATAATCTCTCTCCGAACAAACACGGATGACAGGGGCCCACACGTAAACGCTCCCGTGCGTCCTCCTCACTTCCTTAGCATGACGCAACGGAAGACCTGGCGTGGTGATTGGACACAAGTTCTCCTCCGTCTGTGCATCGCTGAGTTTGATTGGCCCTGCGAGTTTGTCGCTTCCCGTTGTGAGGACGCGTTTTTAATTCATTCTCACCAACAAAACTTGACCCAGTTGGTCTTTCGGACTACAATATTAAGAATAAAATGTTTAATAATTACTTATTTTAAGACAAGGCGTGTTAATTTTGGCACTGTGTTACAGTTTGGACGCCAACAACTGTCAAGCATCAGTAGCTTTGTGTCTCTGCTTAGCTACTGTTAAACTACCAAGCTCCCTCCCAGTAATGACGTTGACATCAGTTTTAGGCATAAAGACAAACATTTCTAACTGTTAAATGTCACATGACACGACAATGAATGACATCAATCATTCTTTCAGTGTGGGAGATGATACAGGAGCAACCTAATTCAGCACCACAGGTGTAGACAGTTCCTGGAACCAAAAGTGGCCTCCTCAGGTGCAGGACAATTAAATATTGGTGAAAAGAGAGAAGTAAAGCTGTGTGCGAAACAAGCAATCGTGTGGACTTATCAACCCTCGTCAACAACACACATTCCATCATCAGCAGGGCACTTTGTTAAGTATTCAAAGAAATTGCCACTTTGAAGAGCGAAAAGTTTGACTGTAAAAGTGTAAAGAAAACCATTTCTACCCATCATAACGTTGATTTCTGTTTTGTTTTTTTGTTTTTTTAATATGTGATACCAATTCCATTTCAGAAACTCAGCCTCACAGGACATAACGCTGCAGCCTGAAATTTGATATGCCCTGCGGAGATGGGGATATTATAAGCAATGGCAGTTCATAAGACTCACGCTCTAAACTTGATATATTATACACACAAACACACAGTAACCCAATACAGTTTTCTGTAATGTTTTTTTCTGCTGGTATTTGTTTTTTCTGCATGGTGTAAGTTTGCGATTCTGGGCAACCATAAATCAATCGAAACCATTTTAAGGATTTATTGGTATTGTGTTTGCTGAAATGATGTTAGGGCATATCCAGAGGACATGTATTCATTTTTTTTCTACACAATATAAACCTTTATGAAAGCTCCTTCTAGAAAAGCCAATGTGTCGTAGATAGACACTTTGCAGTTTCTGTTGGTGTTGTATCATATGAAGTAAATGTTAAAATATGTACAGTCACCTAAAACTTGACCTTTTATGCTAAATTACAGTATATTTAAAAGTGTACATTTAGGGACATCAGGCATAAATGACCGAGTGCGACCATATAAAAGTCAAATGATGTGAACCAGTGTTTAGTCTTCAATGTCATTTCCAGTATGTTTTTGCTTGAATTGGTTCATGTAGTTATGTTAACCAGTTGATTCTAACCATGCAATATGACATTCCAATAAGGAGGATGGGTGTACAGAGACGCAACACTGGAGAGGCCCAACACAAGTGCAAAAAGTCCTGAAAAGTTTTTGACATTATCTCTCACGGTGCTGTGCTTTGACTGTGAAATGTGTTTCAATTTGGCATCCCTAAGTCTTTATCTTACTTCTATCTTCCTTTATTTCTGCAACCTTGCTGCGTGACATTGTACTGTAGCTGATGCATTAGGCTTAAGACATGAAAAATGTGCTTTGTTTGATCCAATTCCAAGATAATGTACAACCACCACAAGGCAAGCACAACAGATGCAAATCTGTAGCTGTTTCTACTCAAATATCATTTCATGGGAGAAAATGTCATGCAATGGGAGTCACTGTTGCACGGCACTCTATGTGCATGTTTATCAGTGTTGTTGAAAGAAAAGTTTAATCACAACTCTGACCTCTTCCTATACCTCTTTTGCAATGAGTGACAAAGCTATGGTCATACTTAAATACTGACTCAACAGTTAATTAGTTTTTTTTTCATATCAGAATAAATTCCTCAATTCAAATGTGTTAATTAACATTTTTAAGAGGCTTATAGCACCTGCTTAAATGCAGGCTTTTGCTGAGAGTGCTGCTCTTATCTTGAACCATACCGTCTGTATCTCATCAGTTTATGGCAACACACTGTAATTGTGCTACTTGGGGGAAAAAAGTGAAAAAAAATAATTCTTCCAGTGTGCTGAAGTTTCCTCCTACAGCACTCACTGTCCTTCCCAAACATTAGATGAAGGACATATTGAGATGCAGAATTTGCATTTAGATCTATACATTAACAGATCACAGAGTCATGTCCTACAAAGACCTTATTGCCCTTGTGTGTAATCCACACACAGGTCAGCCAGCCTGAGCAATCACTTAGCGTCTTCACACATAGGCACACAGTGAGCTGAAAGAAATAACCTTGATGCTGAGTTATTGGAGAAGAAGCCCTGTAGATTAGCTGGACTGATGAGACACAGGCTACAGGGAAAGTGATAAGAACTTCAAAATTAAACTTGGACCTGGCAAGCAAGAAGCCGTCAAAAAGAAAACTGGTGGCTCCAGCATGACATGGTGATTGTTTCTTTTTCTTTTTGCTCCCCTTCCTTCATTTTCTTCTTGGATGAGACACAAAGATCAGCAACAATGTTATCTCGTCAGCCCACCACCCTATCAATCAGGGCTAAGGCTGGTGGGAATCGACTCCCTCTGCTCCGAAATCAATGCCCGCTTCCATTCTTATTGGTACAGCAAAGATCGGCAGAGATAAACCACAGGTGAGACCCGCTGAATGCAGCACTATGCTCCAAAAGGGGAGACGATTAACTCCCTGACACTCACTGTCCAACCCTCTTTTCTTACTCCAATCAAACTTTCCGTTATCTGTCTCAGTAAGGCTGGATTAAAGATGTGACAACACAAAGACTATTTTCTATATTTTGGTGTTAAAAATCAGAATGGAGTAGTAGTGTGCACAAAACTGAAGGCAAATGTACTTGAAGTATTAAGGAAAAAATTCCAGGCAAAACTCTTTTAGAGGTACTCAACTAAAAACTGGATAATCAAATTTGCTATAAAATGATAAAAACGGAAGAGTTCTTTGTATTTAAGGAAACTGCAAATAAAATGTAATTGATATTGCTGAATGTAGTTATGATCATAAGCGTATTTTACAGCACAGTCAATTTATAAATTGGATCATTTTTGGAATACATCTTACCAAATGTGAATATTTAACATTATTCTTTAAATTACTGAACTTGTGTTTTTAAATAATTTTCTCTTTCTAATACCAAAGACAACTTTAGAAGTCAAATTGCCTGAATGAGAACCATGTATTTGGCGAATAAATCAGATTTTAAAAGGCATTCCAGATTTCCAAGCACTTAAGCTATAAAAACAAAACCAAAAACAAAAACAAGAAAAATAAATTACACCTTAGTACAATAATATAAAACAAAAAAAAAATCTAAGAGAAGTCCGAATTAATAGGAAAAAGTCATGATTGTGGCTTGGGCTTGGACAGCGAGCGATTGCGAGTGTTGCGACCTACAACTCCCAGAATTCTTTGGTGTATCACGCACTTCTGTCTTCCTGTTTGGGTGCCGCAGCTGGAAAAATGGCAGCGGACACAGGAAGATACAGGAGTGCCGTTAGCAAAAACAAAGACCCTTCTGGGCTGCTGATATCTGTCATTAGGTAATGTTTGGAATGCCCACCTTACGGTTTTGGTAAATAGGCAGGTTGCGTCTTCGCTATCGTCTTATATTTGTACAGATACGGTGTGACAGCTAGCTTCGACGCTAATGCTACATAGCGAAGTCCTTCCTGCTATGCTCGTTTAATGAATAAACAGAAGAATAAACATAAGTGTTATCTCATTTAACTATAACATGTACTCGTTAATGTCAGAAATGAAACTTCATTCATAGCTCAGGCGTGTCGAATCTCTGTGGCAGTCCAGTATCCTGTTGCTAACTCCGCTCACTAAAAGCAATGCCAAAATAAAAGACCGTGGTTGTAACAGTTTTGATGTATGTACGTGTATGAACGTTTTATAGTTCACGATGCGAAATATAACGAATATGCGTGTATGTTTTTGGGTATTGTACACATGTAACTATCACATGTACCACACACAAAGAAAAATAACTTCTATTCTCTTTTAGAACCAATGGAAACCAATATAGAATTGTCTAAAATAATTCACTTTTTTTTTTTTTTTTTTTTTTACACTGTATTATGTTTTTGTTATTGCTACAGTATCAATATAATGTAGCAATTATTAAGTAAAAAAACAAACAAACAGTGGAAGTGTTTCTGGATGCCTGATGTTTTATGCACACTTTTTTCTTGTTATGTTTAGATAGGATTTTATTTTTTCTTTTGGTTGAAACACATCACACAAATGTCACCATTCCTTTAAAAAAAAGAAAAAAAAATGCAAACTCATTCATTTAGGTGACTTCCAACAGTGACTACCTTTTAATTCCTTTCAATTGCAGGACTTTGTCCAGCAGTGATGACGTACAGGACAGGGAGACTGAAAAGGGACGTCTGGAGGAGGCCTTTGAGACGTGCGACAGGGATTTAGATCAGTTGATTGTTCAGCATTATGCAGAACTTACCACAGCCATCCGGACGTACCAAAGCATCACTGAGCGTATCACGAGCTCCCGCAACAAGATCAAGCAGGTGAGGAGAGGAGAGACTATCATCCAAAAACGTCTCCTTTATCTGTTTTTGGCAATGTCACGGTTTTCTCAAGATTTGTGCTGCAAGACTTAAGAGTTTGCATAGTTGACATATTTGTTTCAAATTTTTACTTATATATATTTTCAGGAATATGTTTGCCATTTTAAGTGATTCTGTGTGAAGGGCACACATGCTTTACCATTAACACCTTGAAGTGAACGTTCCACTCTTTCCCGCAGGTGAAGGAAAACCTCCTGTCCTGCAAGATGCTGCTCCACTGCAAACGGGACGAGCTGAGGAAGCTGTGGATCGAAGGCATCGAGCACAAGCACGTCCTCCAGCTGCTGGATGAGATTGAGAGCATCAAGCAGGTGCCTCAGCGGCTGGAGGCCTACATGGCCAGCAAGCACTACCTCCACGCCACTGACATGCTGGTGAGAATCTGTTTGCAGGCGCCGCTCTCACGCAGTCATTCATTTGTGGAAAGAAAGGAATTTATTATCTGCAAGATTTGGTCATATAAACATCTTCTGTCCCTTTTAATTTGGTGTCTGAATCAATATGCAGCAGTTTTACCGAGATCTAAGATAAAGTCACACAAACACGCGCGCACGCGCACAGGCGTCCAACGAGTGATGCCGCTAAGCTTGATGTCTTCGCGTCTGTCACCCTTTTAAAGCATCCTTTTTCTAGCCTTGAACAGTCCATTGCATGGAAGTCTTTGACTTCAAGAGAATATCGCCACGGTGCGGCGAGGTTCCCAGCAGGTGTGTGTGCATCCATGTACCTTTGTTCTTTTGAAGTGTGTTTTGCTGTTTTCTCGTCAGGGGAGCAGGGCGGCAGGAGGGACTAAAGGAGCAGGCTCATTGATCTCCCTGTTCCCATCCCTGCATTCTTTTTAGCCCTGTCACTCCCACACATCTTACCTCAGACTTTGGTCATAATTAGTTTGCAAGAATGAGGTAATGTTAGGAGGTGGGAAAGGGGGTGGTGGTTTGCCCAAAGGACTGTGCAAAATCCTCCGTGGGTGTGGAGAGAAGTGGAACTTAACTCGTGCCGTCTCTCTGCGGTGTGAGCTTTGAAAGGTTATACAGGTTCAAAGTCAGGCAGGATCTTTTCCTCCATCTATTGCCATTCAAATGTGTTTGAATTCTGTACATTTACTTGATCAAGTACTTTTCGTCAGGTTATTAAAATTTAAACTACTCCTTTAAGGTAAACTTGACTTATCTATCAAAAAACAGTTGATCCATTAATTTCATTAACTTTTTTTTTTTGCCCTTTGGTAACATGCTTAAGCTTTTACTATCAAAGGCAATATAAAGAAATCCTCCTCAAGCGATATTTGTCTTCTTTAGTCCTTCCTCGGCAGCAAACTTCCTGCCCCCTGCCTCTTCTTCCCCTTCTTATGTGTGTTTATAGGAGGTTTATCTCTGAGGGCTGATCATTGAAATTCAGACTGTGATCTCTGCCTCCCATCGAACAGCAGTCTCGAACCTCATGGGTGTTGTTTTAAGAACGATGCCCAACTCCTCTCCTCCCATCTCCTTTCCTCTGTTCTTCCCTCCTCTATTTCTCTTTGCCCTTTTTCACCCTCTCCCTCCATCCCAAAGTAACCCCAGCGGAGTGTCCGCGTCTCTCATTATGCTGACAGGCCTGCACCCTCCCTAATGATGTTAACTGGCCTTCCACTGTCATCCCGGCGCAGTGGTAACTAGATATTCCCCTGCGCGGACACACAAGTGTTAAATGATTTACTGTTGCACAATCACTCGCATAGAATAATGCACGGATGCATCAGAAGTCGTTTGCAGTCGCGCACGCACACACAGACACACACATGCACACACTGGTCACACAAAGCTCTGCTGGCAACAGAACATTATTATATTAAGAGAGGGGTGATCATGCAGTGCATTAGCTCATCTTGCTCCTAATGTGGCTCTCATTTGCATCAACACACACTTGACCCCCCTCTCCCTCTCATAGCCCCCCATGCCCAGCACCCGGCCCCTCCCCTGCCACCCACTCCCTCCTCGCTCTGACCACACAAGTCTTCTTTGCGGTGCCATCATCGAGCCATTAGTGCCTGCCGGGAATGTGCAGGGGAATGGACATAAACAAGCCAACGCATACACAGTGGCATGTTGCATTTTAATGGCCTGTGGATTTATTAATTACAAATGTGTCAGATTCTTGTCTGCTCCTGCTGCTGCTGTTTCCGTCTCCCCATGGATTAAAATGAAGGACGCTTCATCTCTGATGTCGATGACGGTCTGTCAAAACAACACATAGGAAATGGGCGAATGCAATTAGGGCCGGGGGGGCTGAGTTTGGTATTAAAGTTTTTATTTTATTTTTTAAACTCAAACTATACTACAATTTAATTTGGTAAAATAATCCTCAAACTCATTAACATTAAAGCAAGAAGAAAGAATTATACCTTTGTGGATGATCTCTTATGCCTTATTTCTATAAATACTGTCTTTTCCCCTTAAAAGTAGACAATGCTTCGATTAATAGAGCCCTACATTTTATCAACACAGCCATACATCACTGTGACCTAGACCCAGACTGCTCCAGTATTTCACCTGTTATTGCATTGATTAGCGCTGGAGACAGGAAGCAGAGCAGCTGCAGAAGTGGCTAAGCCGGTCAACCTTTAACCTGCAGGTGTCGGCGGTGGAGTCCCTGGAGGGCCCCCTGCTGCAAGTGGAGGGACTTGGAGACCTGCGACTGGAGCTCCACAGTAAGAAGCTCAACATCCACTTGGTGCTCATTGATGAGCTTCATCGTCACCTCTACATCAAGTCCACCAGCAGACTGGGACACAAGAACAGGGACAAAAATGCCGCTCGGCCTCCTGGGTAAGAGTGCAGCTGATAGAGATGCATTATTGTTTGAAAATTGTTAACTGGATTTTGTTCTCATGGTACCTTTAAACAATTTTCATTAATAAGCTGTATGAAACGGGCAAGTTTGAAAGTGCCAGAGCTCTTGAAATTCATAACCTGCCTCCAAATAATTATGATACTCTGCTGTCTCTGAGGTACACTAAGCCTTCATTATTTGCCTTTTATGCTGTCAACAGAAATACAACACTCAAAGTGCCTGCTTTGAAAAAAAGTTAAGACTGCATAGATGTCCTTTCATTATAAGTTATTTCACTGTGGGGACGATTGGCCAATTATTCACCGTATAGGAACCAAGCCAATTACTCATGATAAAAAAAAAAACAAAAAAACTAAACAGAATTAGGTGCTTCATAGCATCTTGTTCCATGTCTTTGTTTTTGGTGCTCGCTGCTGCTGTTAGATTCCAAAAGAGGCAGCAGAAAATCGTTTAGAGAGGCAAGGATGGCTAATTTCCTCCTCGGGAATGTGTAGATGTACTGTGATGGATGTTCATTTTATTGTTCCGTTTCTGGGGAGCAATCCGGCTTTCTAAAACCTGGGAGACCACTTCAGCTATCAGCGGCAAACAACAGAATTCAGCAGTTTGTGTTGATGCTTCAAACAGGTTTCTGCAACCACCACTGAAACAAACTCTTTTTTTTTTTTATGCCTGACCCCAACTCTTCTTTATTTACTTTTGTGTGCATCTGCTGTTTGACTTAATAGGGACACCAGCTTTGGATATTCTGTTGGGTTCTGCAGATGTGGCATTCAGCAGAAATCTTGTGTGTGTGTCTGTGCGCACGCGTGTGTGGCGCAGTAATTACGCTGGTGGTGCGGCTGAGGTACAATGATTTATCACCAAGGGTCAGCCAGTGACAGGTCCTGGCCTTCCTGTATTGGGTCGCCTCTAACAACAAGCCGGCCTCCATACACCCCAGTCACTTAGCAAGCACACTGTGTTTATACCGCCCAACTTAAAGGGGCTGAATTGCTTCCACCTCCAGCTCGCAGGCTTGATAAATGGAGCGCTGGAAAGCGACGGCGGTCCTGCGGGCGGGAAGCACGGCTTTTTTCTGTTAAAGGGCTATATTGTTTCGGTTCGGGGAAAGGCAGGTTGCAAGGTGCATTCCTGTTAGTGCATACTAAACTTTCATATGGCCACAAAAGGCCATTATTCTAGAATTGCAGGGTTAATACAAGGCCGTTTTCTCTAATGCTTTTGGAACATTGAAAGGATTACATTCAGTCGTGTGGCTGTGTTTCACCTATGCAATATTGTTTGTTTCTGCCCCCCCCCCCGCAGCTCCACAGGTAAAGAAACGTCACCGTTGCCAGTGTTGGACGGCAGCAGCATATCCACCCCGCGCAAGCTCCTGGACTCATCGCAGTTCAGCACGCCTGGATCCAGCAGCGGTAAGGCTCTGAGATCGTGTATGACGGAAGACCAACTGTAAATAATGGCCTCAAATAAATTGGGGTGGAAAAAAAGAGATGCGCCTTTTTACTCTCCCATTTGCACTGGATTCCATAACTTCTCCTTTGAACATAAATACGTACAGGCATCATGTCCGCCCCCGATCTAGAAGATCAATCAACCCTGCATTTCTGTCTTCACAGCAGGGGGCAGCCTTCATTACTTGCCAGTTGGTGAACGGTGCAGCGACGGGGACAAAGAGCGTAGACTATATATCGCAACGTATTAGCCAGAGTTGTAAGGAGGCGTAGAAGTCGTCTCAGTTTTTCCTCCCAGGCGGTGGAACGCAAACATGGAGACAATGAAGAAAAGTTCCCGCAATAACTCCAGGTTCCTCCAGAGTTCCTGGAGTTTTTATATTAACCCTGGCACTAAATTCACCACCCACTGCTGGCATTCCACTTTAGTCACACATTATATCCTTTGTAGCTCTCCAGATACCTGGCAACCACACAATATATGGTCCATACCAGTGTCTACACATAAAGTCAGCACCTACTCATTTTATAGCCATTGCCTTCTTTGGAGAATGGCAGATTACCAGCATTAGAGAATGATTTGCCCCTTAAAGCAAGGTTTCCCTGGAAGCTTTGCCACTGACTGTTTCATTAAATTGTTACTGTCCATTATCTTTTTGCTTCACATAAGCGTGCATGTCAAATTGCCATTTTGGTGCTTTTGCTGGAGCTTGGCTCTACTCTGTCACTGTGTATGTGACTGCCAAGACCTTGAGGTCAATCCACAAACATTTGTGAAAAGATTATACTAATTTGCATTAAATTGCTGATCTATTCGTTCATCATTTCAGCCCTAAAAGCAACAGCTAATGTATCGTTTTCATCCCTAAATAATTTCTCCAAATAATACAAAAGCGAACATCATGCTAATTGGCTACCAGCAGGCGATAAGTGCCCGTACACCGTCATGCCCACAACTGTGGTCACGACACAGCAGCCTTCTTCCATCAGTGGCCTAGCATGCGGCTTTTGCCTAATAGCATTAGAGCGCCTCATTTGTAGATAGTAATTGTCATAATTATTACACAAACTACAGTTGGAGCGGGGAGAGAGAAAAAAAATGAGGAAACCCACCCAAAGTCCATTAACTTGCCATAAACATTAACTCTCTTAATGCACTTTGATGGGGAATTGGGAGGCTCCATCTAATGGAAATTAGAGCATCATTCGACGCCGCCACTCTCAATTTAGCTGCTAATGTAGCTAACGTCCACAGGCGAGCGTCAGGGGGTTGGGGGAGCTTGGGTGTTGGCGCGAGAACAGGATAGGTGCAGGTGTGTGAGTTGAGGAAACAAAGGCTTTTCATTAACGCTCTTTGTGTTTCTTTTAGCATGTTGGGTGAATCAGATTGAAAGATGTTTTGCTGAATGGGGTTTGGAGAATTTCCAAGAGTCACTCCAGTAACCAACGTTTGATTTCCATGTGTGTTGCCTTCAGTGCGTGAGCTGCAGCAGGACGTGCGAGAGCTGAGCCAAGCGGACTTGCCCGAGGTGGATCCAGAGGAGAACAGCGCCGAGTTCATGGGCATCCTCATCAAGGTCGCATACGTGAACATGATTACCTGTGTTAAACCCACTTGTGTTTTGTGCTGTTGTTTCAGTGAGAGAAACTTAATGTAGGAGGACACTAAACACCGTCATGATGGTATTACGGCAGCACCGTGAAGGTGTATTGATACTTGAAGGAAAAGTTCACCCAGTTCAAATTCCATCCATTCACTCACCATGATTTCATTGGGGACTTTGCGTGAACTGTCCCTTCAAACAAAATGTAGTAGACAAACGATCGCCTATTTGCATAACGATACCTTAAAGGCAAACTGAATATTTGGAACTTGCAAGTGAAAAACTACCTAAGACGTCTTTTAACTGTAATAATGGCAAAACCAACATCAATTACACATGACAAAAGGTCATTAGTCTCCCATTACCCTATTAGTAGCATAAATGCTTCACCGAACCATAATTAATTGTGTCAACGTGCTTGAATTTAAATACCTGTACTGTGCTGCCCCCCACCCCCACCCCCAAAAGGCTCTAGCCAAGCTGAAGAAGATCCCGGACGCCATCAAGGCCATTATGGAGCGCCTGGAGCCCGAGCTGAAGCAGATCGTCAAGAGGTCAACCACTCAGATCGCGGACCACGCCTACCAGAGGGGCGAGACCTTGGCGCAGGAGAGCCAGCCCAGGTACACAGGCAGCAGATGCTGCGATGCAATTTGTGAGGCTCCGTGATTGGGGTCCTAAGGGTGGAAAAGGCGGTGGTGTTTCCTCGATGCGAGCCGTGAGGGTGAACTTCGGGACAAGTTCAAACTTATTGTGTTGTCCCAAAGTAACACGTTTTGCGAGTTGCATTTTGTGAAAGATGATCAGGGTAAACAGATGCAATTATGACTGCTGCACAGAGACCTTAATAAATCAGCCAGCCCAGGAGTTTATTAAAAACCCTGGGCTTAATTAGTCTTCTGTAATTACGCTATTCCCATTAGAATCATTTCCCGCGTGTCATTAAATACAAGGCCCTCTCCCTCCCTCAGTGGCTGCTACAAGCTGGGAATAAACATTGATTTTACTGCTCGTAGCTGGGATTAGTCACCAGCCGTCCTTCCTTGTTGTCGGCCCTACCTGGACTTTGTACATATATATTTATAAGATGCCAGCAGCGGCGGTCAACACAGTGTTTTTTTGAAGGCGGGCAGCCCCAGGGTGCTCATAGTCAGACAGTCAACCAGGTATGAAACACAGAAGAGGTGAGGAACCTGCCTCAGACCATGAAAACAGATACTGTGCTGCTTTAAACCTAGACAGGTCATGGTTAAACATACACACACACACACACACACACACACACACACACACACACACACACACACACACACACACACTCACTGCATCTT
The DNA here is from genome assembly GCF_046127955.1 of Nelusetta ayraudi. Classification (NCBI taxonomy): domain Eukaryota; kingdom Metazoa; phylum Chordata; class Actinopteri; order Tetraodontiformes; family Monacanthidae; genus Nelusetta; species Nelusetta ayraudi. Next base: position 4,249,099 of record NW_027466077.1, read on the forward strand.
CCCAGCCGCCGCAGTGGACTGCTACATTTTTTTTAAAAAGCAGTCACAGCAGCTCACACACACCCGCTTGTACGCACGCACACACACACACACACACACACACACACACACACACACACACACACACACACACACACACACACACATTCCCTGGTCAGGTCTCAGTCCAGTGATCCTGAACCATTTAAGAGGAACGTCTTGTTTTCTGTCAGGGATGTTCTCCCTGGTCTGCCTCCCTCCTGCAGATGCCCGCTGAATCTCATCTGACCTCGGGGTGCTGGAGGGCGGGGGGGCGATGGCGGGGGTCGGGTGGAGGGCGAGGGGGGTGGCACCTCCGCCGCCGCCGTGTATCTCATTCCTAGCCCTGCTCCAACAGATTGCCCCGTGCACCAGCGCTTAACTACGGCGCATTTGTGTGTGTTGTATTTGGATGCATACACACCTGGCTCTGCTCTGCCCTGCCCTGCCTTCGCTTCGATTTAAAGTCGAGGCTTGTTGCTATGGCAACTCCCCGCCAATGCGCCACTTGTTGGGAGCCATGTTCTTGCATATTGCACTCTGTATTTTACTTTGCTGCAGCCCTGGCGGCTGGGCAATAATGAATCATTCAAGCGTATCTGACTGTGTGTGTGGTTGGCTTTACATGATGTGATCTACGGTTTGTATGATCTGCCACGTTTGATGAGATTTTGCTTGCAACAATGTCATCGTTAATATCATTATTTTTTTTATAAATCCATTCCGCTCCATTCAACTTTCCGCAGCGGCTCTTAAAAGTTATTAGCATGCGACGCCGGTAAGTCTTTGTCCCACAGCTCGATTTCATTTACATCAAATCAGACCTGTTGAGCTCCAACTCCCTGCGTCATTTTGCCTTGCAAAAAAACAGAAAAACAGAGAGCGGCTTTGTTTTGTTTTTCCTTTTTTGTTTTTTTTTTGCAGAGAGCAGATTCTTCATCTAATCCGAGTCCCCTTAGAAAGAAAGCTGATTTAATGAGGAAATGCTTGAACGACAAAGGAAAATTAAAACAAATAACCACATCTTTTTTGTTGGCCCTCATTTTAAAACAAAGGAAAAATGGGTGCTGATCTGGAGACGGATTGCTTGGCTCTTGCACTATTTTCTCTGTTTGTTCTTTAGTGTAATCATCCCGATCTTGAGAAACGTATTAAAGTTTGCATAATAGAAAAACAGGTTATCGGCTCTGCTCATCCCCATTAGGAGACCACCTGTTGCTAACCAGCCAACCACCTCACGGCGAGGGCTTTTTTTCCTCTCCATACTCTCGCCCAAATAAAACACTTTCACCCACACTGTGTCGGTCAGTTGGGGACTGTGCGTTGATGTGTTCGTCCCCCCCACCCCCCGCTGTGTCTCCCGCCTGGTCGCCAGCCCTGTGTGTCGGCTTCGATCTCGAGGGGAAATGATAGGCGAGGTCTGCGAGAACAGACAGTATGGATTCAGAAGGCCTCCACTGGGAGATAATGAGGACACGTTGGCTCGTGTGTGTGTGTGTGCGTGCTTGTGTGTCTAAGTTGATGAAAGATTCTAAAGTCGAGATTTTAAAAGACGCTGCGATTTCAGGTGTGTGTCCGTTCCTGTCCACATTGTCTCCCTGTTCCTGAAAGGCGTCCCTCGCCCCTTCATGTGTATGCATGAGCAACGGAAGCGGGAAGTTCTCCCCTCGTTGACATTTGGCAGCTTCCTCCCTCCACCTCCCCGAACCTCTCCCGTACGCCGAGTCATAGCTCACGCTGATTTGTGCCGCCTTGCTTCTCCATTAATAACATTTACTTTCTGCTCGTGCCACCCGAGTGACAGACAGCCAACCAAAGTGCCCCCGGTGAAGCATCCATCTTGCCTTTACATCATCCCCACTACTTCCAAAGGGCTTCAAGGCCATTTCCCATATTACTTAAGCGTGATATTTTTTTGTTCTCCCGCATTTAAATTGTTGGTCATTTGTCATTGCTGACGAGGGAAACTTCCTGCAGGACATAAAGTTTTGCATACGCTATGGAGACAACTGGTTTTTGATAAAGGTTAACGTTGAAATAATTGCGTTGTGATTAATATAACAATAGAGTATAAAATAGTTACAATAAGAACAGGATGAATTCGGATACACTACCAGTTAAACGTTTGGACACACCCTGTAAATTTAATGTTTTTTCTTTCATTCTCATGACTGTTGACATTGCACTTTCTCACTGAAGGCATCTCATCAATCTACGTGTGAACACACATGGAATTATGTAGGAAACATTAAAAGTGTAAAATTACTCCAACGCTTTTTATTTTTAAATTCTTCAAAATAGCCACCTTTCATAAAAAGCATATTCAGAGTTATTTAAATTGTTTTTCTTTTGCTGCATAATTACATATATCTTGCTCATATATTTGATGTTGTCAGTATCTATCAGCAGTATATGTCTTGCTGGCAGGTATTACAATGGCATTAGGTAGGTTGCATCTTATATAATGGTCAGGCTTTACATATTAGCTGACAATATGCATTTTGTTTTGTAAAAATCTAATTAAAAGGAAAGTTGTTGTCAGTAGTAAAGTGAGGTGATCTTTGCATTGTATAGGAATTGAAAAGAGCAGCGTTTGATATTGTGACTGTCTTCCTATAGGTGTAATATCTCTGCCATAGCACGCCAGCAACTCGCAGCCGCCTTTAATGTGGCTAATGAAAGCATGTTATCGTCTCTCGTCTCTCCTCTCATTCTCTCTCTGAAAGCGTTGCCCTTGTGCAGAAAGCAGCTGCAGGAGCGTCTGCAACAAGGCATTAGCCCACCAGCGACTGTGACCCTCCAATTCCGAGTGTGCAGCACTCAGATCAAGAGGAAGCTCTGCCTCATTCTGACTCGGCCTTCTCCTGCAGCCAGTCATTTAGAACAAATAAGAGAGCGGCTATTCATTTAAGTCCACAAGGAGCAGTTCACCACTTTTTCCACCAGCCGGCACAGAGACAGGCTCTCATATAACCCTGAGTATCTGCTAAATAGAACAACACAAGGAACTTCAGTGGACACAAGTTGCCGGGGGAATGAATGCAACTCGGGTCTCATTTCTGCTCTCCCCCTCTCTCTGCTTCCCTCTACAGGTTGCTGCTGGAACTGCTGGAGCTTTTGTTTGACAAGTTCAAGGCAGTGGCCCAGGCTCACAGTGTGGTACTGGCCCACCTGCAGCGGATCGCGGCACAGTGCCCGGCTGGGGCCCACGAGGAGGGCATCAAGCTGTATGAGCAGGCCGACGTCTCTGCCAAGATTCAGACGGTCCTGCAGGTCAGTTTGAATCACAGCCGGCGATATTCTACATGCGGTACTTTTCAGAGTAGTCGGGTCAGGGGCTCATCTGACCGTCAGACTTCAAAAAAAAAAAACAAAAAAAAAAAAACACAAGGCAATTAAATGGTTATGGCCAAACGATGATAATATTAATAAGAACAGAGAACATGGTTGAATAAACTGCTGTAATTGTTTGTTAGTGGACGCGTTTTTTTTTTAAAGTGCAGCAAACAACAGAAGAGAAGTTTTTTCTTTTCTTGTTTTTGTGGAGTTTTTTGACACACCAGAGACATGATGCTGTTACAAAGCTGGGTGGGAAACAAAGTGACACTCTGGCCAACCTGGGAACTTTACCATTGCACAGAGAAATCATAAAACAACCATAAACCCTATTTTTTAGGAGGCTGTCGTGTCTTGATGCGTTTTTACTGGAATTTCCAGGTTTAATGCAGGTGTTTGTTTCCTGTGGTGCCATTATCACATTTTTGCAGTGGCTCTGCTGGACCATTACGCAGAGGAAGGGTATTAAGGCGTTCCACAATGTGCGATCGCTGCCAATATCTAGTAGCCGAGGGCTTCACTCTCCACCCTTGCGTCTGCGCCGTAAGATAATGTAATCTCCTGATTAGAATCCTCATTACGTGAAACGAGGTTGTCTTACTCAGTCGCTCGTGTTATTATTTCCTGACTGATTGTATCAGTATAAGAAGCCGTGTCCACCCCTCCCCCCGCCACAGCGTTCCTCTCATCTCTTGTTCCTTTACCTCTTTCTCTCTTCATTTCCATTCCCTCCTTCTGCAGCATCATCTCCGCACTACCTCGTGCAGCCCCACCTCTGCTTTAATTTCCTTCTGAGGCTCATTATCTTCCTTTCTCCTTTGCTTTTTTAGCTTTTCTCATCCCCTAAACTCCCACGCTCACACCCCATTCGTTTCGGCCCACTCCGTTCCAGAGAGTCGCATGACGGCAATTAGAGAAATTAAATTGCAGGCACTCCTGCGGTGATTCCGTCGAGTTTTATTGGATACCGAGACGGCGAAACCAAGGAAGCGTTGGTCCCAATTTGGACCGTTGTTGCCTTTCTCCCTGAAGAAGAGTATGTGAACTGAATGTTGCCTGCAAATTATTTGGTTGAAAAAAGTCCTGGTATGCATTGGTGCTAGACTAAATTGTCCCAAGATGCAAACAGAATGTCTTTGATAGATTGTTGTTGGAAGTATGCACCATTAAAACATTATTATGTGGTGCAGAAGGATTGTCGCTGCCAGCAAGAGCCAAACAGCAGTGCATCGTTTGGGGAAAACACTGTCCGTAGTGAGACAGGTACACTGCACAATAATTGTGCCGCATTTAATTACACTAGTAAAGGTCTATAGACTGCCTTTTAATTCCTTATTTTATGGCTTCTGCCTTTTTTTATTGTTCGAGCCGTTCGAGTGGCTGCCATTTACTTCTTATTGACCGCAGTGCAAAACCTTGACATGTGCAGAAACATCTTTCCAGTTTTGTTGCCTGCAACTTTACGAGCGTCCCGGAGAGGCCTGGTTAAACTTTACAGACGTCACGCCGGCTGACGCAGGCAAGAGCTGACGGAAGCATCGGACAAACTGCTTCGCGCGGCCGTCGCCGCTCGTCAATGAGTCTGCGTAAGCCTAGAACACAGTATCCTGGCTAATAAACCTTTCAAGGTTGGCGTGCTAATTCTATTAACAGTGCAAAAATGACTCAGAAGTTGGTTATATTGGTTTTGAGTCTGTGCATGAAAGACTTTTTGGAATTTCAAAAGCGTCTTTATTAAAAACTTGTGGGTTTTTTTTATTGATTATTTACACTCACGCACGGAATTTACACATCCAAGCTCACACCTCTGCGACTCCTCGCTGCGCCTTATCTCCATCTACAAGATGATTGCATTGCATGCATTTCCCCCCCCTTACTTTCCATCAAAAACCTTTCTATTCTTCAAAGCAGCCTTTTTTTAAATCAAAGAAGCAGCTGTGACTCGAATTCAGGCACTCCTATCAATGTATAATATGGTTTTTGCTCATAATTCCACCTATATTTCAGCGTGGCAGCTTCCGAGAGTTGGGACTTTACAGGAATAATGTGACGTTTCTTTGCGGTCAAAACCTCATGTGTGACCAATACCGAGAGGCCACCAAGTTTCCTTTCAAACATTAATTGGATAAAAACCTATAACAAGCCTACAGGTAATTGGTTACACTGCATTTGAGGGAGCACAGGTCATGTTGCATTATTAAGAGCCTATATGTAATAGTTATTCAGTGTTTATTTTGATGGTTTCTCGCTGACATCTGTCACCCTCCGACCTCGCACGTGGTTTGGTTCCAGGGCACGCAAGTTTGTTAATTAGCGCGGCAACGTTTGCGGGTTCCAGCGGGCTCGGCTGATGGTTGGGAGGCGTTCTGTCCGCGCGTCGTCCTCCGCTGGTGTGTGACCAAAGTGCAGATCACACTTTTAATGAGTGGCTCACCGTCCGCAGAGGCCGCGTTTGACAGTCGCAGATTTTTTCCCCGAGCTTCGCCTCCTAAATGACTTGTTTATTTGTCCCAGATTAATCCAGAGGAAATAAGAGCCCCTCTCATCTTTGAAAAAATATATAAGTGCACACCCAGGCTCAGCACTGCCGAGCTTTTTCTCCCCCTTTGCCGTCGCAAAAACGCGGCAAATTGAACTGCCAGTGAGCAGCCAGAAGACAATGATCCCTTTTAATTAGATTTGAAGCGCAGACATGGCGGCGTTGTTCCCCTCGCCCAACATTTTAATCAATGTGTCAAATTTATTCTGCCTCTCAAAGTGCCATCATATTTACATATCACTGGAGCGCCGTGGAGTCGAGCTGTGTCCCTGCTCTGCCTTCCGCCCGCCCGTATTACTGCATCGAAACATATAGAGGCTCTGGGGACTTCATCAGCTGCTTGTATTTGTGTTTTGTTTGTTTTGGTAATCCTTAACTGGATGAAATTTTAAGTCTGCGTCTTGTTATGCCGGGCACGTCACATCCTGCATTACTCACACTTTTAAGTCTGAATCGATGGCCTTGCAACATAGCTGGACTGCTCAGATTTCAGCTCTGTAGACTTTTCTTGGTGGAAAAAAAAATGACTGATTTGCCTTCACCAATAAAATGCCTCGAGCTGTCTGACAGCTCTGATTGGTCCATTTTGGTCTGACAGACAGAAGAGTCTTCCAGTCAACCTCCAGTACTCAGTGAGTTCTTTACCAGATTATGCCAGTGAAAAGGAGAGAAACGTGAATCTGGACTCACCTGGTGAAGAAACTCAATAAATTCTCTTTTGTACTTAGTTAAACGCTGCAGGAAAAGAAAAAAAAAAATCAAAAATCATCTCTTTTATTATTTTTTTCAAACATCATAGAGAGTTTTTCTGCAGAATGGAAGCGTTCTTTGCACCCATCATCAGTGCAAACTGCTCTCTGGTTTCTTCCTGCTTTTTCGAGACAAAAACAAATGTTGAAGATGCGCCGAGGTCGGATCCGTAGAGAGCGCGCATGCTCGCCATCCGCAGTGAAGCCTTGAAAGGATTGAGTAGTTGCGGCGTGCTCCGGGTGGGACCCCCCGCTGGATGGCCTCGGTAAACTTCCACGCTGTGAGAACGAGCCGCGGGCCGAGCGCTGCTGGAACTGGTGAAGGTTGCGAAAAGTTTCTGAGACGCGATCGATGCGCGGTTGTTCAAGGAAGACTTTCTTTGATGAACAAGGATGCTTTGGTGTTAAAGTCTCGCGCAGTGGCGAAAGGATATCGGTCGATGTGTTTAGCGTCGAGACACCTGTTGTGGGAATTACTGATGGTGGGCTGATTTTGAATAAGAGGTGAAAACAACTTTGCCGGGGAACTTTTTTAGGAATGATTGTCGACACAAAATTCGGAAGAAGATCGAGTCCTAAGTCCGGCTGCATTTTTTTACAACAGGGTGAGCCCCTCAACACACCACCGTGTCAGATTCATTTTAGAATCATTTTCATTGAGGACCTCATCAACATTTAGCTGGCCCTGGCTTTTGAGCGGCGCTCTCTTGTATTTTGCGCTGATTTGCCCGCTTGTTAAGGCCCAACTGGTCAGGATGAAGGTTGAGAGAACACTTTCTTCCAGCGCGCAGGGCGACATCAGTGCAGTTTGGTTCAGGAAGAAGCAGTGGAAAAGGCTGCTAATGAATTGCAAAGGCACTCAACCCAGGAGGCTGATTGAAGTTCAGAACAACAAGTTTGTTTGGCCGACACAGTTGCAGGGGGCGGTCGTGACGGTGAGGAGTGTCTCTGCGAGGTCACATTGGTGTCAGCTTTATTTATTGATTGGTATTTTTTTTAAAATATATTCCAGGAATTAATGGGCATGTCTCCCACTGTTGACAACGTCGTGAACTCATGATTTCACAGAATCTGTTGTGAAGAGCTGCTCATCTCTCTCATCTGTCCATAGCGTCCCACTTTCCTTCACTGCTTCACAGATTGGCCTACAAACATTGATTTATTTTTTTAAACGTGAAGTAAATTTCCTGTTATCCTTTTAATCACATATTCTTATGAACCTTCCAATGATAAGAGGTTAAGGTTTAAGTGAAGAGCTTTTGATGCTCAAGTATCGACTTTTTCACTCATTTAAGTGCGTTTTACTTGTACAATATTTGCGTGCACTGCTTCACATGTGACCCTCTTGTTAATTTCCCGAGTTCTTAAAAAATATTTTAAGGAGATATTAGTGTGAAGAAAATATTAAAGTCCTGACAGGGAAACACCTTCTCCATTTAAAAAATAAATAAATTCTTGGAATAATAGTAAATGTTTATTTCATCATGATTTACATGTTTTTCTTTCAAATATTAAGTCGTATTATTCATTTGTTCAGTTGTTCTCAATTAAATCTGAGGACAAACATGATAAAGTTGAGATGATAAAGCACACTGCAGTCATCTCCAGAGACAGGCAACATAACTTAAAAGTGTGAGTAACAACTGTTTGACTCCCTCCCATCTTTTTTCTCTTTGTCATTCTCCTCTTCTCCTTTTTTCTCGTTAGCATTCCCTTTGCTCGCCTCCCTCCCATAATCCCCTGCTCTTTTCCTTCCGCACAACTCCCCTCCGCCTTTATCTCTCCGTCCTCCGCCCATCCCTCTCCTTCTCGCATCACTCTCTCTGTCCTCGCAGTCCAGTTAATTGCCTGCAAAGTTCACTCTGTCTCTGGGCTAATGCAATTTAAGTAGGGTTGGTGCCCCTCCCAGCAACCCCCCCGGTCCCCCTTCATGAGCCCGTCGCTGGCATTTCATTAAGTCGACTTTGGTGTTGGCTCACGAGTAAGTGGCATCAGTGCCATCAGCTCATCATTAGTAATTAATACACTGATGGGATTAGCTTCGTTGTGAGGCCAGCGGAAGCCCCGGTGTTGCCAGTCAGCTGACAACAGCGTGAACGCAGCCCCACACACTGGCTGATAATCATCAGGACATCACCGACACTTGTTGCAAACCTGCTTAAACTGACAGTTTTGCATATTGTGGCATTATTGTTGTTTGATTCTACTCTTGTTCACAAGAAAACGAGGAAACGTAAAATGTAAAAAAGAATAATACTAATCTTGACAAAGCTTTTTCCTCATGGATAAACTTTAACTTGTGCTCATTCGAATAAAAGCTACTGCTACCAAGTGAAGGCTTCCCCATGCGTGGCAGGAAGGTGCTCTCCGCAGCGTTAATTACATCATTTCAGCCAGGATGGATCTCCATCTGCTCGGCCATTACTCCTGTCCCATTCTGGACCTGACCCATGCGGCGACTCTGAATTAGACACACATACACACACACACATGGCTTAAATGGCCCAGCTGAATTATGAAGCGATTAGAAATAAGGGGGGCTATTTTAGAACATATGTATTCGCAGAGAGCCGGGTGGGAAGGAGGAGACAAGGAACAGAAGTAGCAACAGAGAGAAGAAATAGAAATGTGAGAAATGAGAGATGAAGCGCTGAGAGATTTGACAAATGAGACGGAGGCAACATGCAGATAGAATGATAGAGTGGGGGAAGTTAACTTTGTCCATCTGGCCCTGGCTTTCCGCACGCTCTTCCTCGGCTATTGTTAGAAGTTGATAAGATTTTCATGAAGTGTGATCGGACATTGATGGATTTCGCCATGGATCATTGGGACAGATGAGGGAAATGGATTCTTGAATTTTGGTACGCGACCCAATAATGTCATATGACGTTTCCTCCGTCTTTGAATTTTGAGTTTTACTTCAATCCTCTAACAGCAGCGTCCTAAATCAGCTTTGAAATATAAAATTTTATATTAGCAAAGCTTTTATAAGTCCTACGGTTCATAGAAAATGATCCATGCCAGTTTGAAAGCTCTGTGTTGGATTAATTCAACCATGGAAACAGAACTCCTTCACACCTTCTAGCCTCTTTATTTTTCCATACCTTTGTCTTCATCAGGTGCTGCTCATGGAGTATCTTGATGTGAAGAACAGCCGCAGCGCCACCGAGCCGTCCGCCCAGCTCTCCTACGCCAGCACCGGCTCGGAGTTTGCTGCATTTTTCGCCAAGAAGAAGCCACAGCGAGCAAAACAGTCCCTCTTTAAGTGAGGATTGCAAATATTTGTGCACTGTCATTCCACAATGTAAGACACATGTGGAAATATCAGGTTTGGTGCTGCTGCACCCTGAAACTCTCATGTCTTCTGCAGGTTTGAATCTTCCTCCCATGCCATTAGCATGAGTGCCTACTTGAGGGAGCAGAGGCGAGAACTCTACAGCAAAAGTGGAGAATTACAAGGTGAGGATGAGGAGGGTGGTGGGCTGATGAATGGAGGTCGGGGAAGTGATGCAGATGGCTGATGAACTGCAGGGCAGCAGTCGTGAGGGGACGAGTGGGAGAACATGAAATACAGGAGAGTGAAGGAATAATAAATTGGACAAGGTTTTTTTTTATTTATTTTTTTCCGGAATACAGACCGCAAGTTAAAGTGGAGCAGATGATTGACAGAGGAAGGTAAAGCGGTGTGTCGAAACCCAGCGTGAATTCTGACATAATCCCTGGTGTGAAGTTGTAGAAAAGTCAGCCAACTTCATTTCCAGGTCCACACACTTTGACTAACCACACTTCACTTTCTGTCCTCCACATCATCTTCTGATTTAATCCAAAGTTAAAGGTATCATGTTAATTTGTTTTTATCGTTAGCGCAAACCTTAATTTTCATTTTCATTTCTTTAGCTGAAATTGCACAAATTTTCGTTGGACGTGTGTCTTTTAACAACAATAATAATAATAATAATAATAATAATAATACAATAGACTTATATAGCGCTTTTTTTGGACTCTGAAAGACGCTTCACATAGAAAACAACATAATAACAGCAAGAAAAGGAATTAAGCACAGGCCAGTAAAGGCGATCAGTAGCATTGCCACAGCACATACAGTTTAGTAAAACAAAAGTCATAGATCAGCCAGCAGTGCTTCATTTTTTTGTCACCAACAAGACAAAATGATGCAGCAAAGTTTTTTTTTGTGTGTGTGTGTATTTTGCACTGTCGTGGATGGCACACCTCTAGTCGTCCATACACCTCTTACACTGGCAGAAAATGGCATGTTGAGCCATTTGTTTACAGCTTCCTGCAGAAATTCTGTGTTTTAGCTTCGAGTTCCAAATGAAAGATTGAACATATGCCTCCCAGTCATGGCTGGTGTTGATGCCACTAGTCAGGGAGAGGTATCGGTGCCCTTTCACGGATGGAAAAAAAGAGAGATTGCCATATAAAGTGTGAAGAAGGTAAACAGGCGCGTCTTTACTTTACACGGGTGGTAAGTGCACAGGGAGAGAGAGGTATTACGGTGGAAGGATCTGACTGGAAAGTGACACAAGGTTTTTCATGGCAGAGAGAGAGGGTGTTACAGCAGAAGGTGGAAGGACACGGTCCAGGTCAAGAAGTTGCACTGAAGGATGAAGGCGGGAGAGACAGAGGAGGGAGGCGACTGCAGCGGCGTAAGAGACTGGCGAGAGGCAGGGGGCTGCGGGAGGGGGGGACGCTCTCACACAACCTGCCTGAAGGCGAAAGGCCTTGAACACGTCGGCCGCACGGGCACGGGCACATGCGCGCCTGCAAACACTGAGTGAGCAAGCGGCACAGCGAGAGCCCCGGAGTCTGAACTGTTCTCCTGCTTCTTCTCTTCCTCCTTTCTCACTCTCTCTCTCTCCCTCTCTCCCTCCTTCTCTCTGGCTCTCTCTGTTTATTCGGGAGTGACCTTGAGGTTTCAATCAGCGGTGCCTGACGGCGCCGCATGTCTGCTACTGCTACTTTACCCCCACCCCCCCTCACGCTGAGCTCCGCGTCGGCGCCGTTTGAAGATGGAGCGGGGGAGAGGAGGGAGAGGCGGCAGATGGAACGAGACGCTATTGAAGTGAATTTAAGCTGCCGAGTTGTCGGCAACACACAAGAGATGGCGGAATACGACGCATGCATTAGTAATAGTTTTGCGGCAAAAAAACAAACACTAATCCAGCCGTCGACAGAAACAAGGTAGACTCGCAAAAAACAAAGTTTTACAAAATGTATGTATGTCCACCACGTCCCCCGAGGGAAAGTGTCTGATATTACTAAGATCAGCAATAATACAGATGAATGATCTGATGTTTGCTAACTACCTTGCAAGCTAATGGAAATTTCACCTTTAAATCTTTCATAACTTTAATCAGTGCCACCAGCCTGTCAGTAACCCGGCGTTAGCGTCTGCCTCTCTTCCTCTGCTGTTGTTCATCCTTACGATGTTTTCACTGGCACGTCGTATCTAATTAGGCATCGGACCCGGCTCGACACGCTGTGGAAGAAGACATGTCTATTGCAGGCTAGAGTGAGCAGAGCAGACGGCTCGCGCCGAAAATGTATGCACGGCGTGGCGCCTCGTCTCCCCGCAGCCACAAAAAGAAGAACAGCAATGATTAACTGTGGATAAAGGAAAAGCCCAAATGGTCTTCAAATAACGGCTCTCTTCTCCCCCGGCCCATCGCCTTTTCTCTTCCGTCTGTCGTCGCCTCAGAAAGGAAAGGGAATATATATATATATATCTATATATATATATATATATAGATATATATATTTTTTTCTTTTCTCGAACTGGCTGAATACCTCCGGGCGTTTATAAGAAGATGAGATTTCTCTGGGCTTTCATTTCACCTGTCACAATGCGCAGCGCCAGCCACAAGCCCAGGCCCGGCGTCTGTGAATGGCTGCAAAGAGATTGAAGGAGTAAAGTAAAAAAAGAAAAAAAAAAGGGGAGAAAAATCATTCAGAAAGTGAAATAAGTCGGCCACGATGGACGCGAGGGGGGCGGAGGGGTGGATGGATTGAAGGAGGGAGGGAGGCAGGAGAAGGTTAGAAGTCATTGTTTTCATCAGGGTCCTGCGCGGAAGCCATTAAGAGATTTCTGAAGGAAGAAATTAGAAAAATAAGTATTCAGACGGCGTGGAAAGGGACGTTCCCCCCCACCACCACCACCCTGTGGGGAGAGCGGGAGAGGAAAAAGATTGAGTTGATGAGTTCTTTCGGGGCTGCGGGATTACTCCGCACTTAAAACTTAGTCATGTGTGTCTCCCAGCCTCTCCACTCGGAGTTCCCAAAAAACTCTTCTTCTTCTTCCTCTTTTCTCGCCAGTCTCCTTCAAGTCAATACAGTTATTAACTCAGATGCTCAACAAAGCCCCTCTTGGAAATAAGAGTTTGATTGTTCCTTCCAAATCCAGCCATGCACCACTAACAAAGAAAGGAAGGAAGGAAGGAAGAACGAAAGAAGAAGAAAAATAGTCAGACACTAAATTGGGTGCAAAGTCAGAATGGTTTTGCCAATTTGGAATAAACTGCTGTTCTAACTTTTTTTTTTATCTGCCGCAACAAACCGTCATAACATATATTTTCACGCCTGAGAGGTTGAGAGGAGCAATTTTTCTCTCTTGTTTTGTCGTCTCGAGTCCGACCGTTTTTTTTTTCAACCTTTCCCGCAATCTCCCGCCTCTGATGAGTTTGAAATGAATGTGTAATATCTCTGATTTATGTCTCCAGAGTGTTGTAAAGACCCATCGTATATCATTACATGCGTGCACGCGCGCACTCGCTTGCACGTGAACGCACACCGTGGCGGCATAGACTTTAATTGCCCGCCTTCTTCTCCGCTGCAGCCCGTCTGGTGCGCTTCAATTAATCCGACGCTTCATCTAAAGACTCTATTACGGCTCCATATGTAGCCGCATCTGGAGACGTTTGTGGGGTCGTCATCCATACGATGCCCGTACGTCGCGTGGAGAAACGTTCGGCCGCGCCTCCCTAAGTGTCCCTTTAGGGTGGAAACGTGCCGGACGGTTTGAGTGTGGGTCATTTTGAGAGTTGGGCGGTATTGCCGTTTGGTCAGGCGTCATTATCGGCTCAGGGAGCGTCGATTATCTGCTCTGAGCTGGCAAATGGACGCCGGCCGGGTGAATTTCTGACGTAGCTTCAGTTTGCGGGCTTGATGTGAGGCTGTTGCACTGTTGAAATAGAAACACTAGCTGCGTTTCCATTCACCCGAGAATCAAAAAAAACTGGTAACGGAAACACAACAATTTGGAAAAACTTTGATGCTCTCATGAGGTGGTTTTTCCAGATGTATGGATATAGAGGTATACTGCAAAAGTGTCATTGAAACACTTTTTTTTTCGCATTTACACATCAGCGGTTATGACGTACGGGGTCACGTGACCAGGAGACTGAATTTTTTACAAGTAATCAAAGAGAAAAATATAAGAACAAATTCTTGACAGCAAACAAACATAAACAAACATACAAGATTTTACGAGAAAAAAATCTTGCGTGACAGTCTACGAGAATTACGGCTAATGCGCTTCAAACCGTTCAATGGAAACACCTGCAAATCTCAATTGTACTTTGTGGAAATTTTAGAAATATTGCTTATTTTTTGCGAAAAACCGTAATGGAAACCCAGCTATTGAAAGCGCCAAGGCGATAAGCAGAGCATCGGAAAAAAAAATCTTCTTAACAAAGCAACGCTGGCATCTAGGATCGCAAGCTTAGTGCAGGACTGCGCTACTGCTTATCTTACATCAGCCACCTAGTCACTAACAGTGGCAAGCTTACCTCCTGCAAAGTGGAAAAGTCGCACTCTCAAGTACTCACGTCAAAATTTGCTGGTTTTATTGATGGAGTCCCACACGTAAATGTGAGTTTTGGATTTTGATGGGATCTTGGCTGGTCATAAGTCGACAATAAACAATAAGGTTTTCTACCTCAGTCCAGCCAGGTATCAGACTGCGGTTGTGTTTCCACCTCCAGCCAAGAGCCTCCAAATTCAATCACATTCCCAATGAATAAGTTATGACGGACAACAATTTAGCCGCCACCCCAGATCCTCCTCTCCCTATTTTCCTCCCCATCTCTCAACCTCTCACCCCAAGCCCCGCCCTCCGCTGCCCTTTTTACCGCCTCCACCCACTGACGGGCCGTGACCCGGTACCGGACCTGCTGGTCGTGTGTGAGGTGAGGCGTGAACGCGTCTTAATAACCAGCCGAGGCCTGAGCCAGTAATGCATTGCCAGTCTGCCCCCCCACACACACACACACACACCCTTTCCGCACCGCCCTTCTTTTTTTTTATTTAAAATTTTATTTCTCTTTGTGTCACGGCCGTCCATTGTGTTGGCTGCGATATTGCCTTGCCCCAGGCCACGTTTGAAGTGACAGCCCCTTCTCCTCCCACCCCTCCCCCTCCTCGCCCTCCTCCGCTGCGACAGCCGTGCACAAAGCCTGCCTATCAGCGCGCACCGATATGCACGTAAACAAACAGGTACACACACACACACACACACACACACACAAACACACACCTCTCCCCGCAGGCAAGCACTCCCATTCCCAACACTTGCCCACCTTTGACCTCCCTCCACTCTTAAGATGTATTTATAATCAACTCGCTCCCAAATCTATTTCTCGCATTCGGTGTTTCCCCCTTTGATATTCAAATGTGCTCGTGCGCAGGGTCTCCGACAAACAAAAAGAACAGTCCGCCCGAGTCCAATCTCGTAACAAACAGCTCCCCTCCCACCACCACCTCTTCCTTTATAGCCCTCGCCTTGGCACGAGAAAGAAAGCCTGCACCGCTGCTGCGTGTTCTGGGCTCCTTGTTTCTGTATAATAGCGTCATGTTCCCACGAGGGGAAGAAGCGAGGAGGCGGAGGGACACGCCGACAGCTGAGGAGCGGCGGCGTTGGAGTTGCGAGAAAGAAGAGGTGCAAATGGGAAAAAAAAATGTTGCCGATAGGCCCGAGGTGCTGAAGCGTTAGCGCGTTGGATATCATGTTTGCTTAGCAGGAGGGGGTGAGCAGATGTTGATATCTGCGTGATTGCACGGAGGTGTGGCTTTGGTAATGTACGGTTGCAGAAACAAGACGTTCCTGGGGAGCGGCGTGTGATCCGACACACTTTGCCTTTCAAAAAAAAAATCACAAAATTAACGCCAGGATCTTACAGAGAGGTCACGAGGTTCAGCTGACACACACGTGACTCGCATCAACTTCCCACGCCCACTCGCAGACAGAAAGAGGGGCCGCTCATCGGAGAGGCCTCTTTAAGTCTTTTTACAAAATCGTTCACTGGCTTCGCCTGCCGTCAGAATTGAATGATGATGGCCTCTTCATTTGTCTTGTGGAGAGAATCAATTCTCGACTTCCGCTGACCTTCAAGTCCCCATTTATCATATTCATAAATGGGACATTGAATGAAACCCGGTGGTAGAAAATGTCAATATTTATTAAAAGATTACGGCGCTGAAGTGATCACGAGTCTCACTTCACGGCAATTAATACCTCTTTTTTCCCCACTGTTGCTTTCTTGCCACTATGCTCATGATTTATGTAATGTAATATTCAAGGCTCAGCATTCTTTGTCTTGTTTTCTCCTTCTCTTGACATTTTGTAGCATGCAAAAATAGCTATTTGGTTTGGATTGCAACTTAATGCCCTGTGTCATCTCACTCTGGAAGTTATACATTATCATAAATCATACAACATATATATAAATGGTGCTTGTGTTTTCTATTCTTAAGAGTAACAATCTTTTTTATGAATTGTCTTCAAATTTCTAAATGATTTGATATTTTCAAGGAAATGTGTGGAATGTGTTTTTGGTTGGTGATTGGTAACAATCCAAAAAAGTCAAGAAAATTTGGCCAAAAAGGCCAGTAATATTTTCTTTAAACACAGTTTCATAATGTGTCACAATGTACATCCAACACAAAGGTGGCTGGCCTGTCTGTGACTGGCTTCACATCCTTCACTCTTACCAGAGAGAGTGTGTATATGTGTGTGTTTGAGTGTAAGTGGGTGCGTGGGTTACATACAACATAAAGAATTCATGTCAAGATGGATGGCATGTACAGCACGCCGTAATTGAATGACACGGTGTAACAGTGTCGACACTCGCCGCCGAGTGTCTGTCGAAAATGACGTGTCCTCTCTTGTACTTCGGCTTTGTTCCTGCGGCGACTGAACTGGATCTGTAGATAAAATGTAGTGCAACCCTGGCAGCCGGCAGCCTAACGCAGCGAAAACGCCTCATTTGTGTTTGACTGTGCACCTGTTTTGTATGTTTTGAGAGAAGACAAAAACTCCCGGACACACACACACACACACAAGGACACACACAAGGACGCGCACACACACCACATGCACACACTACTCTGAATGTCTAACTCTCTCTCTCTGTTGTGCCCATTGTGTGCAATTCTGCCTGTGCCTGGGTTTCATCAAGGCTTATTTTGTGACATTACGAGCTGTGATTCCTGCTCTTCGCTTTTTTTAAACACGCTCATTTATGCAAACACAACAAAACACTCACAGCTGCTGTTTAGGACTCTCATCTGCTATTGAACCTCTGATTGAATGAACAGTATCCCCGGCTTCATCCTCTGTAATGTCAACGACTCTCCCAGATCTGATCTGATATGAGAACATTGCACACTATAGAAATGAGAAGAACGAAAGTTAAAGGCAAACGAAAGAAGTAACTTTGGTCTGGTAGTTTTCCCTAAGAAGACGTGAACTTGGCCAACAGCGCGTAAGATGCTCAAAGTGGTTGTAGAGGACAGCAGAGCGAGAGCAAGGTTGTTGTTGGAGTCTACACACCTATAATCGG
This sequence comes from Nelusetta ayraudi, assembly GCF_046127955.1. Classification (NCBI taxonomy): domain Eukaryota; kingdom Metazoa; phylum Chordata; class Actinopteri; order Tetraodontiformes; family Monacanthidae; genus Nelusetta; species Nelusetta ayraudi. The sequence goes on from NW_027466077.1 coordinate 4,266,597, forward strand.
GGACAAGGAGCTTAGTGCGTTTTCTCAGCCCGGGGCTAATTTTAATCAACATTGGTCTTGTCATCATCGGGCGGCTTTGGCTGTCACCCTGGTGTTTACTTTTAATCTCGGACCTGCTGATTGGGGAAGATGCGGGATTGCGCGACGCATTGCAGCACGGAGGGAGCGAGGAGGAAGAGAGGGAGAGGGGTACGACGAGGGCTGGTGGAGTGGCAGCAAAGGACCTTGACATCTGCATCACTGCAGAATAGAACAGAATAGAATGCATGTACTTGAATGATCCCAAATGGGGAAACACACAAAAGAAGAGACAGGACAGATAGACCACAACACACCTCTCACCATTCCCAGCTTGCAACAGGTTCTTACGGTGAAGAAGGAACATCTGGCGTGTCGGCTGCCTTGATTTCCTGCTGGGCCAAATCAAAAGCTGTGATGACACGTGTTTATTTGGCGGATTAGTTCCGGCCTTTAAGCGCGTGCGCACTGACAGACCCAAACACACACACACACACACACACACACACACACACAGAACCAATCACTCACTTCTGTGATAAGGTTGACAGATTGAAGAGACCATTGCACACTGCAGTCATGAGTGATTTGAAGCCTTTTTGATTGGAGTGAGCACGGCGATTCCTCACAGCTATGAGTCGAGATGTCAGAGGCGAAGCAGTTTATGTGATCCCTCATATTCCGCCCATTAGGTGTGTAGCCCCAGAACTTTATAAAGTCACCTATTAAATGCCTCAGTACTCTTCACATATTCTTGGTGGCATTAGCGCGTCGTTCATATATGACAAGCGTTTTAAAAAGAAAAACTGCTGTGTTTGCTGCGTGAGATGTATTGTTTTTCTTCCCATTGCTTGCAGCATAATTCCTCAGATGAACAAGTTGTTTTTTGTTTTGTCTAATTCGTTGACTTTGTTTGGCCATTTCTAAATTCCTAGTAGGAACAAGCCACTTCCTTTCATTGATGTTCCTCCAACTTCTTCTATTTTGCCACCAGCAGATGAGAGTTTTCAATAACATGGCACATTTGTTTTTTGTTTTTTTGTTGTTGTTGTCTCGCCTTTTGTAGTTGGCGGCGTACTCTCAAGCCTGTTTTCTTCCACTTTCCCATTTCTTGCACTTTGGAGTCCACCGAAACCTTTCCTCTTCTTTTGTTGCCCATTGTATTTCGAGACGTGACGAATTCTTCACAATTAATATTCATCCTAGCATGATCGGTGTGTGTTGTTGTCATACCGCCGCTGACAGATGTGCATTCATTAAGCCGGAGACCACGGAGACACATTGTGTGCCGCGGCGACACTTTTAATAATTAATCCAACTCAATCTGCACCTGAATTTATTTATACTATAATTTATTGATGCCGCTCTCTCTCGGCTGACTTGGGGAAGAGGTCTCGGCAAAGTTGGAGCAGTGGATACCATCCCATCAAATTGCTTTTAATAATAGAAGGGCTCTCATTAAAACCCAATCAGGCGCCAAGACGGCCCGAGTTGAATTGGTTCCCCAGAATTGACCAGCGAGTCATACATTATTGACACTGAATTTGTTCTAATTAGGTCAGCTGGTTTCCATTTCCTTGAAAATTTGCAGTGCACGCCCCCCTTTTTTTTGATTATATCACAAGCATACTTGTGCACATACATGTGAGGATATTACCAGCATAGACCCCCCCCCACCCCCCTCTGCCAAACTCTTCTTCATAGTGTCACGGTGAGTGAAATTAGGCCAGTGAGGCTGAAAATTGGATTTTGCAATATGGCGACATCTGTATGCCAAATTTTGGCACGACACGCACTAATGCTAATAGCGTAGATCAGAGACTTTACATATTCCAGTAGAAATTGTGGTCAGGTTTAGATATTGCATAGTTGATGCCGTGGCTGATCTGAATCTCTTCCACGCACTATTTTTTTTTAATACGTGTGAATCTTTATGGTAATGTTAACAACAACGTTACGAGAAAAGATTATCATAAATTGCAGACTGCCATTGCAGTAACAGTTTTTATTAGAGGCACGATGTTTACCTCTAATAAACCTTATTACTACATGGATAGTTGACAGTGTGCAGGTGTTCAGTTGCCGTATTTTTTTCCCACACACCAACTGTCAAAAAGTTTCCTACCTTTTTTTTTTTTGTTGTTCGACCTTCAGTAACCGCAGCCGCACCGATCCAGACTGTCTTTCCGGGACTCCACTCATCATCAGAACTTTTGATAAACTTGTTGTGGCTGACGGTAAACGCGAGATCAGGCTGGCGTCCTTTGCCAAACACAGAAATAAAACTTCTGGCCGTAATAGTGCATAACCTGTCTCAGCTCAGGGTTTGCAGGCTCGTAAATGGACCGAGCTAATCCCAGTTGACATTGGCATACAACCTGGGGCGGGGCGAGTGTTCTATTATAATGAAAGAAAAGAAAATTCAGTCGGACACGTTACTATGTATCATAGTATGTTTTCGCTGATACAGACCCCCTAATATGCCCCAAAACAGATTTTCACCCCTTTTACATTTTGGGGTTACGACTTCTCCTTTTTGCATCCGTCAGTCTTCCCCGACACTCACACACGGAAACACACACACCTCTCCCAGGAGATGACCCGATCGTGTTAAAGAAGGCGTCACACGTTCATTCTTCTCCCCGCCTACATCCGCGGCCGCTGCTGAATTCATCACAGGATCAAAACCCTGATTCTCATCAAACCCAGGAAAGTGTAGCTAATGCAATTTCACTAAGTCACTGCCCGACTTGATTGCATGTGGGCCCGGCAGCGCGAGCTAAGGCACCATTGGGGGTTAGAAGGGTGTCACCGCGTGAGTGTGTGTGTGTGTGTGTGTGTGTGTGTGTGTGTGTGTGTGTGTGTGTGTGTGTGTGTGTGTGTGTGTGTGTGTGTGTGTGCGCACGCGCGCGCAGGTATGTTCTAGCTATGCGGTTCGGTCGATCCCGATGGGCCCTGGTTTCTACCCAAAGCAAAGCTGTGCGTCTGTGTGTCGGTTAGAGGAAATTCCATCCACACCTGTCCGCTTGCCAGCGCTTTAATCCGGAGGTGTTTTATTCCAGGGCCGGAAGAGGTGCGTCTTAAGTTGCTTTGGGTGGTGTGTGTTTGTTGCATCCTCGGGGGGGATTTCAGGCAGATTTGGCCACATTAGAATGTGTCACTTCTTCCTTTCCAGCTGAGCACCGCACCTCCACACACACACACACAGGCGCTAATCCTGGATCAGACCACACACCGAGGGACCCTAAATGCACAAAGGCCCGTCCGAACCGAGCCCGATGCACACAAGCGGGGAGCACACCGGCTCTTTGCAAACAACATGCTAATTTTTGAGTCACTTTTTTTTGCGGACAGAAGGCCGGCTGCGGTTTGGTGGCGTCCGGACCTGAAACTGGGCGACACCCTGTCACGTCAGGGTGGGCGCCCCAGAGGAGTCGCATGCATATTAATGCCAGCCTGGTTAATATTCATCAGCGCTACGGCCCGTTGGCAGCCGGTCTGAGACCCCACGGATCAATGGGGTCTCTTCCGCGCTCCTTTGTCTGACACGGATGCGGATATTTAGAGCATGAAATTAAAATTGGTCACCGTCGTTGGTAAGACATACGCAGCGGTCGGCTTGTGGGGGCCGACGTGCGGAGAGTGTGTGTGTGTGTGTGTGTGTGTGTGTGTGTGTGTGTGTGTGTGTGTGTGTGTGCGCGCAACATGTCGGTGTCACTCACGGGGAGCCACTTGAACCCGAAATTTTGCCAGCGTCGTCCACACTGGCGATCGACGGGAGAGAGATGTCGGGAGCGCAGAGCTGGAGAGTGCGTGGGCAGCGGTGGCAGCTTTGTTTTGGAAAGTAATTGAGTCGAAATTGAATTGGCTCAAGGAAGTAAGAAGGGCTGGAGTAGAGTGAGTCAGAGCTCACTTTGCAGCCGCGCGCCGAGTGGGCAAACTTCAAGGCATCAGATTGAAACCGGAACTTTTTTTTTTTGCTGCATTACGAAGCTCGCACATTGTCATTTTTAATTAAAACGCCTTGAAAATTGCCTCTCATACTTTTTCTAATCAAACTTGTTCCATCTGGGACGCATTGTGCAGGCCAGGCTGCGGCTACAATAAGCTGATATGCATTTGAATGTGGTGCCAGACGCTCTGCGCAGGTAGGAGCGGCGAAGGCCTTCGCAGCCTCGCCGAGGTGTCTTTTGTGTTATATAACACAAGCTTTACAAGGCCGTATTGGACATGGAAATGAAACAGAGAGGAAAAGCCGAGCGGGCCTTTGTGCCAGACTGAGATCTCTCCATTTTCAGAGTACACACACACACACACACACACACACACACACACACACACACACACACACTTATGCATGCACAAAGTCCCTTTCAGAAAACTATTTTAGTTGTTCGCCTCACCGTCAGGTTTGATTTCTGTGGAGCATTTTTCTCTGAAATCAATGTTTTCACACAAACACAAAACCTTTCTTTTCAAAATACCTTGAACCAAAACCTTTTTTTGAAAGTTTTTCTCACATACTGTCAGACTTGTGTGTCATACTCATTTCCTCGATCTTTCTTCTTTTTTTTGTTGCCTTGTTTGATAAATAATTCAGAAACGCTTTGTTGTTGTGACAAAAACAACTCTCCCTCAGAGGGAGGAACCAACACACGCGGCATCACAAAGGGTTGAATTCCAAAATTTTACGATTTTGGCACACAATTTCTGAAAAGTGGAGCAGAAGTTAAAAAAAAAAGAGAAATTGACTTTTCTTATTTCAAGGGAGTTCACTGACAGGAGAGTGGGGAATTATTACTGTTGGAAAACATTGGTAAAGTGAAGTTTTCACCATACGGTGCCCTGCATTCGTATCAGTCTTATATCTAAAGCGAGACATTCCACAGGATCTCATTTCCTCAAGGTCAAAGGGCAGGGATGCCACCCTCCCAGCCCTCCTTCCTCATTGCACTCAGCTTCAGACGGGAACCTAATGCCTGGCGCTCGCGCTCACTCTCCTTCTGATCTTTCATACCGAGGAGACGCGAGATGCGGCTCTCCCGCCGCCTAGATTGCCGTATTGACACCGAGTCGGAATTTCCATTTTTTGTCAATTCCTTTTCCAGTGCGCACGCTCCCTCCCGAGTCGTGTCACGTTGCAATGATTTCCTGATTAACCCCATTAGCTCTGGTGTTCACCCACGCGGCGATGCAGGCGGAGGGAAGCATGTGGGATGCGTTTAGATCTGTGATGGAGAGCCGCACCGGCTGAGCCATGTGTTTGCCTGGGCCCCCGGTTGCAAGACAGAAGGACATTTTAAAACATTCAAAACTGTTTTGGTAATGGTTTCAAGTTTTTAATAATGATGTATTGATTCACAAGAGGATGGGGATGGGGAGTGTTTTTTTGAACCGTGCTAACAGACACATCAATGCTAGAATTGATCGCTACCAACGTTAGTGGTATTAGGAAGTTTATTATTATTATTAGGACCTAATGGTTTTTCCAGGGACACTCTTAAGTATTTCCCAGAATGCCTTGCAAAATCTTTCAGAATGACTCTGATGCTGGTGCTTGCCGGTGAACTGTCAGAAATGCCTCTGAAGTACAAAACTGTCACTGTGGACAATCCTGAGCCCTGCGTGTTCTCTGTTCCAGGTGGCGCTGATGACAACCTGATCGAAGGAGGTGAAATGAAATTTGTCTGCAAACCGGGAGCGAGGAACATCACCGTTATCTTCCAGCCTCTCCTCAGGTAGAGTGATGCCTCTAAGCATGCAGACAATTAAAAAAAAAAGGGAATGAATGAAATTGTTCTGGTCACGGTTTTGCGAAGGTGCGATGAATTCTGATGGATTGTCACGTAAATGATGTTGCAACGACAGATCAATGATGGCAATTGCACAAACTGAGACTAATGTATTTTGGTGCATTACATACATTATATTGCAACAGAGGCAGAGCCAATGCAATAGATAGACTGCCTGTATTCAACTGATGTTTACAATGCAAACATTACATATGTTTGAATGTGTTAGAGAGGAATGGCCGTGCCATTAAAGCCAGCCGAGATATGACTCAATACCCACAAAACTACTAAACTAATTATAGGACATGTCCTCTTAGTGGCCGTCTATCGATTTTAGCCTGATGTTCAGAAAAAATATCATGAATCCAGCATGATTTGATATACTATACTTTAAGTTCCAAATGCCTCATTGATAGCATCCAAGATTTGCAGGCAACCGCCACCATCACTTTTATTTCCCATTAGATTGGAGTATTTTTTGAAGGGTTGTCTTTGCCGTAATGCACTGCGCGTCTGGTAGTTTTTCCGTACAGCAATATGGTCCCCGGCGAGCGGTGTAAATCTAATAGTGGAACAGTTTAATTGAATTGGCCGCCATGCAGTGAGACATTACCTTCCAGAAGCCATTAAACTGTGATGTTTCCGACTTCCACACCAGCGCGCTCGGCGCACACCAGCAAATTTTGAAATCATTTGGGGTCTATTTTTAATGCGGGGAGACAGGGTTAATGCGCCTTTTTAGCAAACACTCCATTTATCCCTCGGATTCGCGCAAATCTGGCAGGTTAACAGATGTGCGGACTGCAAAAGCATCTTCAGCCAGTGGAAGGCTTCAAACAGGCCATCTGGGCACTCGCTTTGTGATGAAGGAGATGACATACTTTTGCTTTTCAGCTATTTCAAAGTCCCTCTAATCTTCCGGAGAGTGGATATTGGGAGAACTTTAATAAAAAAAAAAATCAATGCAAGAAAATCTGGAAACATGTTTTTTCTTCTAAATTTGAACAAATGTGTTCCTGAGTGTTAGATTTTTTCCCCCAATCTGTTTTTGAATGAATTTATTTTCATCCAAAGAAAATTACTTTATTAGGTCGGACTATTTACACCTTGAAACATGAGTGTTGTGCCAGGCTCTCTCTCTCTGCAGGTGTCTGCCAGTGTTCTTGAAGCACACACCTCAACTTATCATTTCCCCCTCTTGCGCCCATGCATGCACATTTAACCCAGTGCTCTCCGCGGCTCCGGCCAAGATTTTGCCTCAACAAATGACCACAAAAAAAACGGTGACCAGCTCCCCGCTAAACCTTCCCGTGTTGTCTTTAATGGTTCATATCAATCACGACAAACTGCCTTGAACGCAGTGTACCCCTTCCTTCACCACACACACACACACACACACACACACACACACACACACACACACACACACACACACTCCTTCGACATGCGGTGCCAATGGAGCGCCGTCTCCTGCAGATGGTTTTCTAATGGCAAAGCTCGAGCACGCTGCTGATGGATCGCCGCGCCTCCTGCAGCCTGCCATGCAACTTATGGTGCCTTTAATGACAAAAGCACTCGGGGTTTGGCGGGGGGGTGGAGTGCAGCGCGTGGGTGTACGAGACAGCAGGGCCTTAATGGTTTATTGTGGTGGGGTTTTTTTCTCTTTGCACTCCTAATTTATTTATTGTGTTTTCCATTTAAATCTTTTGTTTTCTGGCAGACTTACCACCACAGTCTCTCAAAATAAACATCAGAAAAATAACGAACCCCAAACAAAATTGCACATCTTTAATTGCTGATTCACGGAGGAGTGATTTTACATCCCAACTGGTCCTGGAACCCTTTTATAAAACTATTTTGGAATGATCTGGAGGGAGAGACAGAGATGTGGCTTTCCGGCAGTAAATACTTTCAGCCTCTGGCTATTCATCAGGAAGTGAGTAGACCATGATGAGAATGGAACTAATGAGGTGGAGTTGACTCCAGTAATGTACCATTACTGCTAATATGGTCCTCTCGCGTCTATATTGTCTCAGGTTATGACCGTTTCTAAACCAATTGTATTGTAAAAGCCATAGTCCCATGTATTAAATTTCTTCCTCTTCTTATTGGATGGTTCCTCTTCTTCAGTTTGCCAGCACAAAGAGTTGCATGCAGAATATATTCTGACCATCCATCTCGATGCTCTTTGCCCCTCCAAGGCTTGACCTTATTTGTTTATCCGAAGAGGTAAAAATAATAAGGCTCTGCCCTCAGTGGTGCTGCAGTCCGAGCACATATGTTACCGAGGTGAGAATGCAAGTCTTATAAGATGCACATACAATATGGGGTGGCCACGGGCGAGTGTTCGTGCATATAACAGCCAATTTGGGTTGACTTCTGGGGTCTCCTGCTGGCATTTGTGTGGTATTTACACCCCTTGCTGTAGATGAGGTTGGCATTTTGAAAAGCCTTAATCTGTCTCTTGTCTGGTAGCTCATCCAGAGTTTCTCTGTGGCCCCGTGTGAGCATGCTAGCATGTAGAATTTTTTCACCAAATAGTCTTTCAATGTGGTAGGAAAGTAGGACAGAATAGGACAAGGTCCCAAGTAAAATGTGCCAGTTAAGACTGTTGCACAAACTACAAGATATCTTGCACTTTGCTCCGTAGCAAAAGCCTGGCTTCTCCTCATCATGTTGTTCAAAACCACCTGGTCAAATGTCACATTCCTTCACCTGGATTTGTCACAGGTGTGGTTGTGTTGGTCACTCTAGTGTGGAGTTTGCCTGAGGTTTGACTACCACAATCTGCCGGTAGTCTATGGTAACCCTGGCTTTGTGCAAAGCCTGATCATAACAGAAAGTTCCAAAAAGAAACCATTGCAGCTTTTTGCCAGGTATTTAAAGCAGCAACCGATTTGGAACTCACCTTTAGCGACTTATTAATAGTTCCCCGGCTTGATGCGCAGATGGCTCGACTAGCACAAGGTGAAGTGGAAGTCGACGCCGCTGTGTCTGTCGTTGAGCCAGAGAGTACAAAGACGAGAGGAAAAAGAGCCGGAAGGCCGAAGATTGACAGACAGCGCTCAGGGAGGCAGGTAGGGAAGGACAGCGGGCGAGCAATGAAAGGGAAGAGAGGCAAGCGGTGAGTCGCATGACGGGAAGGAGGACGGAGGGGCTGCGCATCTCCCCGCTGTGGCTTGCGGCGCAGAGCGACGCTCTCCATGATTCGGCAAACATTTTTTTCCTCCTGTATTTTGCTTCTTTTGCGCACAAGCGCAAGAGTTCAAGGTGAGAATGAGCATCTTTCAAAGAAGTTTTCTAAGGATACCACTCGGCTGCCTAAAAATGGTGAGGTTCATTTTACTAGTAGTCTGAAATCCAATATTCCTGAAAAGCAAAATGATGAGAAACCCTGAAGAGGATTGGAATAATGCTGATCCCCACGAAATGAGCTGCAGTCATTAATTTATCCCAAATCATCTCAATTGAATTTAAATCTAAGACATAAAATATCTAAAACCGTTGAATGAGAGAATGTGTCCAAACACAGACCAGAGTGGTCCTGTTCAACGTCGTTAAAATTCAGTTGCAAATTAAAAAAAAAAAAAAAAAGCAAACATTTTTAACCTGGTTTCTTCAGTCATAAGCTTTTAAAGAGGGAAGTAGTTATGAAAACCACATGCATGCAACTATATTGAACAATAACAAAGACTAAGAAGTCTGTTGCAGTTTATTGGCTGTGACTTTGGACAGAACGGCTAATTTAATTGCCGGAATTAACAGCGGCGCCACCGTCATAATTACTTAAATACGCCCTGAATTCTCCTCAACAACAACATCTGCAGTCCGCCCCAAAGAGTAGCACAAAAGCTATTAAAATGCTGCACAGACGTCTCCGCGACTTAAGTCGCACTCGCATATACATGCACGTACTGCTTTGCTCTGCCAGCGCTCGCTCGCCTCTCTAATCTTTCCCGACTCGTGCTGAAGGATTTTACTCAGCAAATAGCCTCTCTTCCTCTTTCCCCTCTTGCAGGCCGCCTCCAACCCGTGCCCATTTAAAAAAAAAATAAAATAAAAAAAATGGGAAGGGGGTGGACGGGAAATCAGGTGGAGAGAGGATTTTACACTAGAAAGGTCATGGAGAGACAGGGAGACGGAGATAAAGAAAGTCGAAGAAAGGAAGCCGACAACAGACAGAGGCGAGAGCAGATGGGTAGGAATAAAAGAAAAACACAAAGGAGATGATAAAAAGAAACAAACAGGCAGGTGGGATGAGAACAGAGCCAGATAAGTTCCCTAGAAGAAGAAGAGGAAGAAAGGGAACGGGTGGCGGAATGGAGCGGCTCTCAGATTTAATGTAAGCTGGGCGGCGTGTTAGCTTTGCTTTGAATTGAAATTGTTTTTGTGCTCAAGCGCGGGCTTCATACATGTATAATAAGATTGTACTGTACATGAGAAGAAAATGGAAGAGGAGGGTGGCGACAAACGCAGGCTGGGTGTCAACACAACTTATTCTAATTCTCGTTTTCTGCCCCACCACATATTCATTGAAAAAAGAAAATACTATAGTAACTATTGGAATACTACAGCCAAATATTTTTTAATCTACAAATGCCAAAAATAATACTTTTTTGTGTGTACTAAAGCAGCGGAACGGTACCGGTCCGTGGGTCAGGTGGTATCGGGCCACGATGTCGCATGTCAAGGCGCTCATGTCGATCACTTGATACGTTACCAACCAACCAAGCTAGCGAGCAACATGAGTGAAAACAAACGTCTTCGGATAGATGAAAGGGCCCAGTGAGGAGACAGAAGAGCCCGCGACTTCCTAGAAAAAGAAAGCAACATTTAACAGACAATCCTACTCCAGATACGGATTTTATCTCGACAGAAGATTCCCACGCAACAAGCCCACTCTACTCTACTCTCTTATGAGGCCTTCAAAACTGCTTTGCCACTCAGAGACCAAGCACCCTGCATGAAAGGACCAGCAGCCTTTAGTTGCAAACAAGTACATAGTAGGTTCAGGTTTATTATAATATTTAGAGAATACCGCCGTTTTCATGCCGGTCCCTGAAAATATTGTCTCACATTAAACCGGTTGGGGCCCACTGCTAGAGTATTGATCCTGAATTTGATGCCAGTAACTTTGCGGATGTGTAATATTGCTCAATTTCCCTAAAAACCTCTTGTGAGCTGTGGGTATCATGCTTAGGTATGGAAACCCCAAATAAGTGGGGATATAGGTGGAGGTGGAGGGTTATTGAGGAGGGCAGTGGAAGAGGCTGCGGGAGAAAAGAGGGAGCTCTGCCGCACAATGCCGTTTTGCTATGAATCTGCCAGGTGCCCCGACCGGTCAGGAGCCGCAGAGCTGCAGCGTCTTTATGCTTTTATGTCACTGATGCCTCCCAAGGGGACGGCACATGTGCGCGCAGGCACACACACGCAAGCGCCTGTAAATAACGCCGACTGTTTTTATCGCTCTCTCAAAGTGCAACTTCAGCGAGGTGCAGAGTCTGCATCACACACACACACACACACACACACACACACACACGCACACGCACAGTAGCAGGGAACGCACACGGGTCCACTGGACATATCACACACACATATATGCACACACACACACACACACAGCAGATATTGTGCCGGAGATTAGGTCCATCATTGCGGGGGTCTTTTCTCCGGCTATAGAAGGTGGATAAACTCTTTGATTGTGTTTATCCATCCCATAATGGAATCAGGATCGGTTCCCCGGGCAACCTGTCCGGCAGACTCCTGCGAGGCAGGCAGCCGCCGTTCCGGGAGCTTTAGGGGGTCTAGTTTGTCTGAATGCTCAGCAGTGGACTTCTTATGAAATCAGCTTTGGCAGTCCCCTTGTTTTCTTTCCTTCTTTTTCTTCCGCTCTCTCTGCCTTTTTCCGTCGTCGCGGGGAAGAACCCGACCGAGCATGCTGGGAATTGTTCCCCACTTCCCTCCCACTCGCTCCTTCCTTCCCTCCCCGGTCTAGAAGCGGCGGTGGTGAACACAAAGACAAACATTGATATGCACGGCGGAGAAACAAGGTCCGCAGTGGCGCCTTTGAAGGTTTTCCAGATGACCAGGTCACAATCACACAGATGTTCACACAGTCGCTCCGTCTCCCCCGTCTCCCCCGTCCCCAATGTCCCCACCGAGGGACCCGATTGTCTCCGATTGGCCGCTTTTTCTTTTTTTCCAAAGAGATTAGACCCTATTCCTCGGGAGATTTGTAGGTTTGTGCCTGCATGTGTCACAGTGTATTGTGTTACCAACAATAATTTAATGAAATCTCCATTTTTGGGGAGGGCGGGCAGGGATGCGGCGCTATTAAATTAAGCCGAACATGATTCCCGAGACCTGTTGCTGTGGAAGGACAGAAGCGGGAAGGCGCCGAACGTGCTCCAAATGCTTATTGCCTAGAATGCCAGGAGGAAGAAGCCGCTGCCAAGACTTAAAAGTCGGTGCGCCGCAACGAGAAGATGTTTGGGTTTGTTTTTTTTTGTTGGTTTTTCGCCCGCTCACTCCCTCGCTCCCGTGTTTGTGTCCTTCTTTTCAGAAGTTGCTGCATATTTTCCGCCCAGAAATCAAATCCGTCCACACTCAAGCAACAAAAACACCTGCAAACTTTTACCACCTTGAAAAGCCCCAAGTCCTATAAAAAAAAAATTTACACTCCCATTTATACGGCACTGTTTCCTGGGTTTCTTATCGTTCGCTGTCCCTGCTGAAAGTAAAAACCAAGGTGAGGACGGAGTGCCGGAGGAGGCTGATTTACAGACCCCCCCCCCCTGTTTACTTTCTTCTGAAGTCCGTCTTCCCTCCCTCTCCATCCCTCCATCCCTTGGTAACGCGAGCTGCCACTCTCTGTTACTGTCACATGAGCGAGCGGTGGCCCCCAACATCACAAGCCGCAAGTCTTTGATTGGTCCAGGGCCTTTCCAGGTCGGCGAGCCGGCTGCCTGATAATAACCTTGTTTGATTGCTGGAGCAGAGATGTAATTGATTGATCTGCTCGCCCTGTCTGGGGCTGCGGCTTGTGAAGTAGCCTTTATCCCTGTGTGTGTGTATGTGCTTGTGTGTGTGTGTGTGGGTGGGTGCCTATTGTTAAAGATAAGCATACACTACATGTACACATGCACAAATAAAACCCCGGGTGAACCACACGCAAACATGTGCACCGAATGCCCGTACATACCGAGATGTTTTTGCAGCTCGTGATTATTCGCCGTTCGGTGTTGTAGGTGAGCAGACGACACGTACGAGACAAAACTCAAAAGATTTTGTTTCTCCCTCCCACTCTCACGCTCTCCCCAAACAAACCCCTGCGACAAATCGACAAGCCATTATAAACCTAATTAAAATTCTCCATCTCCCTCTGAAAGGAATGTTTTTGGACCCCCTAATTGTCGGTTGCTTAAGTTAGACCTTCTCGCCGCATTGTTAATTATTCTCAAAGACGGACGCACCGGGCTCAGTGTGGCATCTAATCCACCAGTGGTGAAAACAGACCCCCTGTGTGTCCACGAGACAGCGTCTCTCGCTAATAGGTGTTGGAGGATATTTGTCGCAAGTCAAAATTTTGGGGGATAATAAAGAGGAGGATTTGTTTTGTGTTTGCTGGATTATTATGCCACTTGATGACTTTGTTTTGTTGGCATCCACACTTGACTGTAAATTGAGGGCAAAAAAAAAGGAATTTGAGTAAAAAATTACCTTTTTTTCCTGTGTTCAAACTTTGCACAGCAGATTTCACCTCTTGACATGGTGCAAGCCCATCTCGTGAACATCCAATGGAAAGTTGTATTACATTTTAAAGCCAATTGCCTCTCTTTTAGCAGAGATCAAAGCAGGGAGTTACCGCTGCTTGTCGGACTCAACTTCCGACATTAGTCTGCAGCGCCGGTCATTGTCTGATGCATCCAACACGCAGATGTAGCACAGGGAGACACATGGAAAAAGCTGTCTTTTAGTCTCAGCACCAGATTGGGCGTGAGCACAACTTTGACTCACCTGGCTTCACCCAGACTTCGGTCCGCGGTGGCTAACCACTGGGAGGGCTGTGAAGCTGCTGGAAGTGGTAGCAGCCCGGCTAAAGTATCCATCTGTGCATTTTCTTTCCGCTCTTTTTCAGCTTCTCCTGAGGGACCCAGAGGTCCTCTAAGGCCAATCGGGATATTTAATCTCCGGCGATTCCAGGGCCCGCTTACTCGGGCTCAAACTAGCGGTGACTAATCTGATTGGTGCTCTTGGACGTACTAGAAGGATCTTCCACTCACTTCTAAATTTACCTGCCTTTTTCAAACACGTGCTACAGCCTCTTTATCAGATGGAAACAGGGGAGAAACGCAAAGGTTTTAGGAAATGTTCCATCTCCATGTCCTAAAGTTCTACTCAGTTTAATAGCTATTTCTTTGTAGCAAAGGTCGCCTTATATTTCAAAGGGAAAACAACAGCTTCCGTTGTGCCTGCTTTGAATGGACATTCGCTTATTCAGAGAGACGGATGTCTCTCACCTTTTGTCCTTCCCTCCCCCCAGCCGCCAATGTTTTGATCCCTGACCAATCAGGCTGGACTGCCCATCGAGTGTGCAACCTGTTGGAAATGGACAAAGCGGCAGCCTCTGATTGAGTATGTTGACCAGGCCTCCTCTTTTCTCCTTTCCTCCCCCACGCTCTACTTCACAGGAGGCTTGCTTTCAGGACAGGTATGATTTTTAAATACAAGCCAGGCAGCCGTTCACCCCCCATCCCTACAGAAAGACTGCCAGCCTTTCCTCTCAGGAGGGAAAATCAATAGAAATATGAAAGCAGCTTCTTTTAAGTTACCCAAACAACAGATGGATACTTTGCCTCTATTGTTTTTTTTAAGAAGAAAGTCAACCATGGGAGGCCTCAATTTATTATTATCATTATTACTATATTATATTTGCAGCGACACGGCAAGCTCAACACCAACACGTTCTGCGAGCGCTGCCTTCTGGAAAAACCGTCCGGTGGAATTCTTCGTAATTGAAACTGTGAGTTCACACTCTCGACAGCGACAACTGGGACAGGAAATGTCGACCGCAGGACGGAGATAGACAGAGTCGGTGAATGGAACGAGGCATGAGAGCGGGAATAAATGCGCACACCAAAAAAAAGAAAAAGAAAAAAGAAAATCCATTATGTTTGATGTTACTGTCTCACACTGGCAGGGAATGCTTGTGGAAGAAGGGAACCCTGTGAAAATGACATTAGGGCCAGCTTGTAATGTGATTTCTGCTATGTGTGAATATGAGATTTCTAATGGATTTAAGCACATTAGAGCAGTCTTTATCTGTAGTATTTATTCCCCCCTGGTTTCAAATGCAATTTGCTAAGTACGACGTTTCACTCAGCTCCAGCTCACTGGCTGACTGGCTGGAAGGGATGTGGGGGAGGATTATATTATTTCTTCCCCCGTTTTGGTTGCAGGAGAGTGCCACATAAAGATATCATGATAAATATTCCAGTCACGGGGTTTGTGACAAATTGTTATATTACAAGAGAGAGTAGTGCAGAGGTTTGTCAAAAGTGTTTTCTTCCAGTGTGTGTGTTCTCACATTGGCACAAAGTTATGGCTATGAGTATGCCTTCTCATGGCTTTGTTAGTCTGTGGATAAAATCGTTTTTCTTTCTTTTGTCACCTTAAAAGCTTTCAGCAAATGTGGCCCCCGGAGCTCCTTTAAAGTTCCCACATTCTGCAAAATTTTGCTTTATCTGTGTTTTCTGACAATAGTTTGTGTCACAGAGGACACTTATACCTCTCACAGGTCAGTGTCAATACATCTAGCCAGGTGTTAGTTCCACCCTTAACCTGTTTTTCCCATCCAAGCTTGTGGGAGGTCCAATATAGCGTCAATTAACAAGAATTGAATTAACAAGAAAGCTGAAATCCATTGTGTTTGCGGGAGACTGAAACAACTATATTAACAACAAATATTGGCTGGAAATCTCTTTTCAAGACCGTGTCGTCACACAATCTCCATGTAGATTTTTAGGCTGTCAAGAAGAACCTCAAGGTAGCCACGATGGTTTGCCTCTTTCAGCGTCCTCAGAATGAGGATGCCAGCCAGGAGTTTTCTCTGCGTCCCATCACTCGACTGCAGTTCAGTTCAGTTAATAAACCCACCGTGTAGGGGAGGCTGAGGCTTAAAAGAAGCACTTGGTTGCGACAGCCACTTTCCCCGCCGATTAAAGTTCAAAAGTTCTCCCCCGAAAGAATAACGTCTTTCTCACAAAGTTGATTTCTGCCATAACTTGCGATTTCTCTTCCTTGAAAAGACCAGCTTGATGCGACACTCCGGCGTCCTGACAGAAGTGCCATTATCATAGCACTTCACCACCACGGTGGAGACAAAGGCGCGCGTTCGCCTCAAATTTTCCCGACACCCTAATATCTGCCTCTGACTGATTGAGGTCACAGCAATCCCTGATTAGCATTTTCCGTGTTCCTGCCAGCATTTCCGTAAATTGTCCCAAATCAGCCAGCGCGGCGCACTCCGAGCTCTCCGCAGGCTTAATGAGCCAGATTAAGACGGAAGTCGTTTAACCCCTGCCTGTGACGCGTGCTCGTGCGCGCACGCACACACATTCCTGATAGGCATGTGTACCCATCACAGCCAAACAAGCAGCCGCTGCGCGTGCACGCGCACACCGCAGCTCAGCCTCCGCCCTGTATTCCAGCAGATAGGAGATGGAGCGAGGCCATTATGCAAATGTCAGGTGTCAAGTGTAAATGAGATTGGAGGGATGGGAAACAGAAGTATTGAATATCACACGGCTCCCCCAGCAACCCGCACCAAAGTAATGAGAGCATTCCGGGACGTCGGCTGGCAGGAGCCTTCGTTACATTGGGAGACGGTGGAGCGGAAAGCGCTGAATAAAAATTGTTAGGAATGAGTCGTTGAGTCGGGCTGGACCAGGGTAAACACTGCAACTGCCTCGGGCCGGGAGTTTTCCTACTTTGAAAATGAGTAAATTTTGTTTTGTTCACATTTTTGATTCCCCCCCCCCAGCCCCCTGTTGTCATGGATGCTCAGTGTTGGATAAATAAGTGGAGCAGCAGGAAGAAATAGTGGAGTTTTTAGTTTTAATGTGTCCTGGTCTTCAGGGTCAGACTGATGATGTGTCGCTCAGTGTTTCTTGCAAAGCAAGACGTCACTGGTGCAGTAGAAGACTGCGAGAAGCATGTTTGAATCATAACTAGTCTTTATTATCTCAGTTAAATATGTAATAATTATATATATACATATATATGTGTGTCAAAAAGCTGTTGCTGCAGAACTTTGCTTCTGCCATTGTAAAGTTCCACATTCCTCTGTTTGCCTCCCTCTGCCTCAACTTTTCCATGTTTCTCCGCCGCTGTCGTCCTCGTTGCCGCATTACCACCTATTTCTTCCTCTTTTCTATCTTTAACGTCTGTTGTGGCTGTAGGCTGCGCGCCGATTATGACGACTCCTCTCGTCTAATCCTCTTTTCTTGTCTGTCCATCTCTCCTTGTCCCTCCGACTCTCCTCTTTATTCCGTTGTCCCGCTCGCTCCCTGCGGTCTATTTACCGCCGTCCTCCAAAGATGAAATATTCCCGTAATCACGGAGGCCTTTTGACTACCCGCAATTAGTTTTCATAATAGACGCGACTCTGGGATGAATAATTGCATAAATGTCCCCAAAATGGAAGTGCTGTGCCAAAAACAAGGATCACTTAGTCCTGACAAAACCTTCTATGTGTACTTTTGGGCTGAAGAAGATGATTGTTCATGCCGGGGGAAAAAAGAAAAAAGTTTTCCACCTCTCTTTCCCTCTTCTCTACTAATAAAACTGATTAGAATAATTTCTTTAATGCTAGAAAATTTTTGTCCATATCATGTTTGCCCATGTTTTTCACTCACACTCTGGTAATTTTGTGCCTTATTTTCGGGATAATTATCTAATGTGAACTGAAAAGGATAATGGGAAATGAGAAATGGGTCCATGCAGGATTTTTTTTCTTTTTTTTTTTTTTCTCCTCTCTGGAAACAAATTTTATCGGCAGATTCTGTGTCCGCTCCCGTATGGCCACTTATGTGAAAACACGCTAAGCCTCTCGGACGCCCATCACTTTTTTTTTTTTTAAGTGAAAACAACAAAACTTAAAGGTCAGATCTCCGCCGCCAAGGTCGCTTCTCTCCCCCGAGACGCCTCGTCTCGAGTGGACCGACCGACACGGAGACATGACACGGCGACAAAGCGGCGGCGGGCGCTTTTTGAAAGGACCAATGAATAATTTAACCCTTCAACATCATATTTTCTCCCCTGGCAGTAATGTATACAGAAGCGACCTACGCGCTCTTAAGTGACGCGCTCGTCCGTCCTTTCATTTCTCTGAGTTTTTTTCTTTTATTTTGGGGAGTGGTGTGTGGGGGTGTCGTCGTGGAGAAGACACTCGTCGCCGACTTGCTCGGAATTGCATTTCGCCGACTGCCCTCCGATATGAGACCTGTCACCCCGGCCTCCCCCAGGCCGGCCGGACTGTGATTGAGCCACTCCTGCGAGGTTGTCACTTTTGGTGGTACGGGGGCTTTTGTGTTTCTATCTCCTCGTGCACGACGGGTAATGGGGCCAATTCCCATGCCAGATGCAGCCAGATCTTCCCGCCGCGTTCCCTCGCTCTTTTCTCAATTCCGCCGTTGTCACCCCTGCCTCCCCCTATCCCCCCACTAAGATGTCTTTCTTCGGCCCGCCCTTTCATCCTTTGCTCGCGCCTCGCCACCTCCCGTGCCCGCTGCCGTCGCCTTTTCCCCTCCCATGTCACCGCCGTCATAGCTCGGGGAACCTTTCAGCCCCCCGTCACGGACCTCTCCCGCCACTATTTCTCTTTATGACACATTCTCCTCTTAAATTCAATCAGCCTTTAATGGAGCCCCCAGCGCCATTTCAATTTACTACCTGGACGCAGCAGGATGGAAAGTCCCACTCTAACATAAAGGTCTGAGTCGAATGGAGGTGTGTGTGTGTGAGAGAGAGAGGGGGAGCGGAGGAAGAAGGCGAGGACGGCGGACAGGTTTGGTAAGCAGAGGAGGACTTGTATTGGAACGCCGCTACGGAGAGATAACAGAAATGGAGTGGTAAAAATAGAGAGGGGCTGGGGAATTGGACGGGGAAGATGAGGGAAGAGTGCAGAGCGTTAGAGGGGATGAACGATCGGGGACGGCGCCGTAGGGGCCAGGGGAGTGGGAAAACGACGGAAAGAACGGAAATGTGGAGGTACAGTAAAGAAAAAGGACAGTATATATATTTTTTTAAATCAAAGGTTAGCATGACGTGTGGCTGTGACAACATTTGGTTGTCTGTAAAGTGTGTTAGTGTGAATAAAACACACAGTAAAACACACGCCAAGCTGAACCGGAGTGTGAGAGTGTGAGATTTTATTGCTGATGGTGTGAAATACTTTTTTTCATGTAACTCGTCTGTATGGAGCGCCGCACTTTAATGAGAGTCACCTACAACACACCCCCAAATCCTCAAAAACTTTTTTGAGGATGACTTGCGTTTTGATTTCCCCTCCGCGTCCCACCCCACCCCACCCCTCGCCAAAAAAATAAAATGACTCCTCGTCTCTGAGCGCAGGTTCAGTGCGAACTAGAATGGCTGGTAGTTTGGTATCTATTTCCACATCTCTAATTCAGTACTTCCAAATGTATAATGCCTTCCTACTTTCAAACTGTCAACATTGGTACACAGTGCCCACTCACTTGGTCTTGTACAACATTTACCTGTTGAATGATATGTTTTGTTTTTGTTTTTTTTTATTTAATTAAAACGTGTGACTGCATGACTTTAGGGCTTGCACTTGTCACCTCTTACTGACTAAAGTAAGTCACTTTAATCCAGTTACGCATACAGAAGATTTCTTTTGACCTAAAACCTGTTTTGTTTTGTTTTTATTTTACAGAAACGATCTTCAATCATCATCAATTAGAAACAAACTGTTGAGATTCTTCGTGTCTAATTGGCCACAATCATGTTTTTTATTTCCATTTATTTTTTTTGCACCACTTAATTATTTCAGGTCCTAATTTCTCCTGACAAATCCTCTTAAGTTAGACTTTTTCTTTTGATGCACCTTGCAGTCAATTAGATTCTATTTGAATTCGACACCAGGTGTTATGTAGGGCCTTTCATCTGACCAGCCTTCCTCTAAAAATCTTGTTTTGATGAAGCAGCCCTCTTCCCTTTGTATCTGTAGATGCACTCATGGGAGGCCACTTAACCGTCGCTTTATTAATTAGACTTGATTTTTCAGGCGGGGGAAGAAACGCCTCAACTCTCAAGAACTAAGCAGGAGTACAATCAGAGCAGATATTAGTCTGCACCTGCCTTTTTGACCAGCTATTATCCCGTCTGGCCTCTGTAATTGTGGCGTTGTTATCAATAAAATCAGTGTTTAGCAGGGGCTGCAGACACTCACCCCGACCCTGACACAAAGCACCGGGCGCCACCGGCGAACAGTGCCATCACCTGCCCTCCGTCTGCAGCCACTGGCATTATACGTGCACAAAAGGAGTAATTTAGGCCTCCGCTTAGCATCCTGTTGTGACATTGAAGCATCTTGGCCTCTCTGTGCTCCTAATGGCTCGGTGCAGTTCGCAGGATGAACCTCCCTCAGCACAGCTCCATTCACGGTAGCTGTGCTCAGCCACAATAGAAAGAGAATCCAAGAATCCCGACAACAAGCCAGTCTAATTGGACAAGCAATTAAACTCATTTTAAGACTGACGACTTGCATTAAATTGATACTGACGACAAAAATTATCTTTCCTGGAAGCTCTTATTGGGAAAGATGTTGTTCTAGTGTTGATTTGCCATCCTACAGGTGCCATTGTTTGGATTATAATACTTATATTGGACCTTTAAAGTGTTGCTACAGAATAAAAAAAAAACACCACCAAAAACAGTTTGTCTTGCAAAATGAGTGGCTGTCAGGCTGTCAGACTTGTGGATTGATTTTATCACTTGTTTGCACCATTGTTCCCAAAACCCTTGAACTTTTAGAAAGTCAAAACTATTGTGGGATTTTTCATAAGCTGTTTATAATGAGCAGAACGATCCAAAAATTCAGCTTCAACATTAAGACAAATTGCAACTTAATACCAGCAGGCAGGGTATAATAATGGTCTCCCCTTGGTGTTGCAGCTCCTGCTCTCAGTAATAAATCACTTGCATTCATCTGCACACTTATGATTAAGGTCTAAATCTTTTATATTTTTTGTAATGCACAATTTTGACAAGTCCGCTGACGCCCCATTAAACTGCATATTTTCATCTTAGGCAGAAGAGTTTTAGACACCGACAGCGTGAAGAGCTGTTGTGAATAGGAATGGACTAAGTTCGGACGGGTTTGGTACCCCTGCTGCTTAGATATCCTTGCCTTAGGCATCGTGCCGGGCAAGGTGTGTGCCTCTGAAGCCTGTGGAGACGCGTCTAGCATTGTGTTGCCATGAGGTGAGAAATAAACTAGCTCGAGCTAAAAACTTACTGAAATTTTATTCCCTTCTCAAATTGATCAGATCGAAGTTGCTCACTTGCAAGCAGCAATCTCAGCCAAACAAAACTAAACTAATTACAAATCTTCAAGGTCATCCCACCATGTGGTGGCCATGTACTCCGTTTCAATAGCATATAAGCTAAATTGTGAAAGCTGGCATGAAGACAGCTCCTTCTATAAGGCTACATGGTGTTAATGTCATAGTTTTGAGGATGTGGGCATGTTAGGCTTCAGAGATATTCAAACTGGTAATGAGGAAAACTGCACACGTCGTCCCTTTAATGTGTATTTGGTGCGTCGAACAGTACATCCATCATTCATCTTTGCTCTCCGCAAACTGCATTAATCCACGATTCTGAGGACTACTGAGGGAGGGTCTTTGAAAGGGAATTTGAAAAAAAAATACATACTTTTTTTTTTTTTTTTTACAAAGGTGCAAAATGCTGTGAGAACATAGAGGACTAGGCAAACGGTGGCCATGGCATCCCAGTAATTTGTCTTTGAGGCTCAGCGGTGTTGGCGTTGGCAGCGTCAGCTAAACAAGGCCATCTCATTTCCTGTTGTCTGCAGGAAGCAGCTGTCTGCTACCGCTGCTGCTCCTACTCGCAGCCCCCCCGGTCATCAATCTCCTCTATTTTAATTGGTCTGCACCACACTGCGACGAGCCGACACACATGCACATGAGCTGACAGAAATAGGTGCTGGCGCAAATGCGCATTGCGAGCAGCGTGTGTGCGCGCGCGGCTGCAGCTCCTGGTGCGCGCACAGACTGAACATCTGTAGCGAAAAATGCTAATACGCACCTGCTTTTCCTCTTAGTCTTGCACAGATAACCACTGATGATGAACATCTCAAGCATTTTTCCTACTTTAGCCGCCCGTGTGTGGCGTTTTTGCCGACAATACCTCTAATATCCTAGGAGTGTAGATGTGCACATTTTGGAGAAATTATCTTCATCAGCATCAGGATTTTTGCCTGTGCTTTGATGCAACAGCGAATCAATTAAAATAGCTCCCCACTGTGCAGTGTCCACAGCAGCAGTAGCCAATCAAGAGTAATTGGACAAACTTTTAACCCTAAATTAAGAAGTGTAGTCAGATAGAATGCATTACATATATTTATATATAGAGACAACATGTCATTTAAACTAGTGTACAAGTTTCTCAATAAAGTAGAAGGTAGATTGAGTGGAAATGCTGATATCATAACTTCAGATCGTCTTGTGTCTACTGAGTTAAGTTCTCCTAGACAAGAATCCTTTCAGGAGCCACAAGTCGTGTCGTGCTTGCTGCAGTTAAAGGTTCGGCTCACGGATCAACTTCTGTGGAGTTAATAGTCGATGGATTATCTCCTGGTCAAGCTAGTGTGTTGTGCACGGTGCTTGATTCAGAGTCAGCGCTGCAGCAGGTTGGGAGCTCCTGTTGTCCCATTAGCCTCAGTCTCCCAAGGAAAGGCCCTGATTATGAATCCCATTTAAAGCTGCTGCTGTAAGCATGTGGACACACACGCACACGCATATGTGCATCATTTACATAATGTGTTTTTGCACCTCACACTTCTTTTTTCTCTCTTTTGTTCTCTTAAACAAACATGCGCGCGCACACATGCAAGACCCACACACACACACACACACACACACACACACACACACACACACACACACACACACAGAGGCAAGCACGCCGCAAAGCCTCCAGCGCCTGTGACGCAGCCAGCGGAGGGCAAGGGCAGGGTAGGAACAGCAGGGAGTCTGGCACAGTGGTGGGCGGTGAGTGGGAAGACCATATGCATTTCAGCAGCCTCTGATGAGAAAGAACTCCCATGCACTTAATTGTCACACGGCGGCGGGAGGGGAAGCAAAAATAAAAAAAAAAAAGCCCTTTTTTATTTTCACTCACTTGCGCAGCAAATCCGTTGCAGGTTTGGGATGGTGCACACCAACTGGAGTCCTAATTCTTCCTCAAGCCGTTTGTGATTAAGAGGGAAAAGGAGGAGGAGGAGAGCCGCCATCGTGCAACTTCGCTCAGCAGCGCAGGCTTTGAGGGGAAAGCAGAAAGCGGACACAGTGCCATCCAGTGGCGGTGGTGAAAATTGCTGGGCATCTCGGAATATTTGAAAACCAATATGTTTGTATTCTGAGGCGGTTGGTCTTGTAGACGAGGAGTTGATGGTAATCACGGAGCCCAGATGAGCTTTTTCCCTCCTGTCTGCCTTTTATTATTCTTCTCTTACTGTGTGTGGCTCCACCATTCAGCCACCATGTTTGCCTCCCGCATTCCTCAGCGTGAGAAAAATCGCCGATATATCTTGATCCTCTGAGATAAAAGCTAATGTTTTGCCATAAAACCCATAATGTGTCCCCATCCATCAGAGTCCTCCGACATTATGCCTGAGATCTTTCCGCCGTCAGTGCGTTTAGCGTGCGCTTTGTCAAAATACGGCTGGATTTGCCGTGTTGATAAAGTGACATCTGGCTGTACATTTTTATGTCCGTGTGACAAAGACAGGGGGATTTTGTGTGTGTGTGTGTGTGTGTGTGTGTGTGTGCGCGTGCGCGCCGCAGACACACACGGGCACGTTCTCCCTCCTTTACTCTGTGGAGCTGACAGCAGGTTCAGCCTGTTCTGTCCTTGGCGTGTGACAGGTCTTTACAGAAGCAGCTCCTGCTGCTGCTGCTGCAAGGGGAGGAAAAAAGGAAAAAAGGAAAAAAAAAAAAAAAATCTGAATTTACCGCAGCGGACAGGTCCGTGCCTGGGGGGAATCCTGGATGATTTAAAAATGCTGACTCCCTAATCAGTCTTAGCACACTCTTATTCTACTGTCTTTCTCCCAAGCTTTGTCTTTATCCCATTCCTCTTTCTGCATCATCACGCCGCCGCCGCCGCCGCCGCCGCCGCCGCCGCAGATACAGATGGATGATGGGATCCCAGCCCTTTCCATTTAAAGAAGCATTTGTTTCCTCAGCTTTTAGTTCCTGCTGGCAAAATGAATTTGGAGTCGCCGGGATGAATAATTCTCCCGGGGCCCTGCGCGCTGCTCTCCATTCGTCTTTGAAGATTTCAAAACCTCGGCTTCCTCTCGATAATCAACGTTCAGGCGCAGGAGGTTGGACTCCTGCGCAAATTCAATGTTCACCTTTAAACACATTGGACTGATATATCCTAATGTACATACGCATCTTCAATTATCCAGCTCTCAGACCCAAGGCGCTGACATCTGTTTTCTAATGACGGATAATTGCGCGCAGTCGAGGGCAATCATCAGCAGTCGCTGCTAAGAAACTGGCTATGGAGTGTGGCGTTGTTGTTCCGCCAGCAGCGACTCGCCCTGGGGCACATTACAGGGATGACAAACTCTGGCTGAATTTGAATGTCAGTCCGAGTGTGTAAGCGAATGGGTCTTGGAACGCACCCCAGAGAATAACAGAGTGAAGGGTCATGTAAGTCTCCACTTCCCCAGAATGGACAAATGTGTTCATTTTGTTTTTAGTGTCCGCGACCAGTCTTCGGGGATCCAGTTGTGAGACCTTAACCATGGCAACGCTGGAAGCACCAGGGGGCCTCCAGCAGCATGCTGCTTGTTTTTGTCAGGGTGTTTTCAAATGAAAACATGAATGGGATAGATTGTTTTTGCTCAGTTTGAAATAGTCATTATTCACAGCCAGAAAACAACCCCCCGCCCCCCAAAAGCTGAGCCCAACTATACTAAAACTTGTTGAGTTTCTTTTTGTTTGTCTGTTTTTTTTTTGTTTGTTTTTTGGAAAGGGGCAGGGGGGTATAGTGACTACTGAGTTGATGTATTTTAACTTTATTTTCATTGTGGGTGGGGGAATGTGAGAAGAAAACAAATTGTTTGTGAGAAGTAAAAGTGGTGCGTTAAATTTTTTTGACTTGGACCTGATAAATAGTATTTTTGAAATATTTTCTGATTATTCTGAAATTGTTGATGCCCACCAGGCACTCAATGACAGCTGATGTCATACAAGGTCTTTTGAGAGAGTGGCCTTGAGATCTGAAGCAGTTACAGTCGCTGATTCCTCATGAAAAGGCTGAAAGCCTCTTTTGAAGTCGTAATATGTATATATTTTTTCCACGTTCAACATTCACAAGAGCATGTATGGTGTGTCTTCATCCATCAATGTCTCTGTTTGTGTGTTTTCCAATAACAGTAACAGCACTTGATCTCACCTGGCAACGTTTCATTGACCTCCGGAAATGGTTTTTGCAGTGTGCTTTGGCTGTTTACTACGTACTTAACACATCTTTATATGTAGAAGGATACTCGTGCCAGACATTGTGAGAGTTTTTTTTTTTTTTCCTGGCGAGAAATTCTGTCAGTTCTGACGGCCGGGTGCGGAGCCGAGCTCCGAGACATTGACTACAGCCACGCTTCTCCAGCGAGGTCAGGCAGCCTCGCTGTCTCTCTCCACAGGAAGTGTGCCGCCACTGCAGATGTAGCCTTGTAGCGCCCGTGAAATAGCGCGCTGCCTTTTTCCGTGTTGCCCTCCGATGTGCGCAGGCACTTGTCTAGTGTTATTTGTTATCGCCGCTGCGCTCGCTGAAAGCCATCGGCGTGTTGGAAGAGGCGAAGCAGCTGCAACGAGCTGAAAGATCATTTATTTTAAGGAGCCGCGTGGAAACCTCAGAGCTACGCTACTGTAATCCATTTTGCTTCACAATATATCCCCAAAACGGCTTCCTGGAGTCATCTCCCCTAAACCTTCCCTCTAATTCATGCTCGACAAATGCGCACTCTAAAAATGCTAATTTGCCGACACCAGCTCAAGGGGCCTGGCATTATGGCGAGGGGCCCCAACTGTGCTTAGTCCCACTTAACTTGGGGAAACTTTGCTGGCGACAACCAGTGGGCTCCGAAAGGTGGTCAGTGGCTGGGCCCCAGACAAAGCCGCTTTACTGCGGCATGCCGGGCGACATTACTCAAATGTTATCGCCCCCTGCCTGCAAAAAAATCCATCTGCTCCCGCTTGCTGAACTTGCAAATTCATCATCCTGACACTTGTATTGAAACCAGGGCAATAATGGCTCGCGCGAGATGGATCTCGCAACAAACGGGCGTTTGAGCCGCCGACTTTTGTCCCAGGATCAATTCTTGGAAATTAAGCCGTCAGCAGAAATGTTATTATTTTTTTTATTTTTTTTACTTTTAAATGCTCATAAAAAATTATTTCAGTGCATTTAGGCCCCTCATTGTTTTGCAGGCTGGAACAGATTTAATGAGGCCACGGCAGAGTTTCTACTTGTTAACTTTGTTTGAGCGGGGATCAATGAAGGATTTCCGATGGGTTTAAGTTCATCGCTCTCGTTGGCTCTCATCTGCCTTTTTAGAACACACACACACACACACACACACACACACACACACTCAAACACACACACACAGGTGCACAAACGCTCAGCTATTGCTGACTAATTGGACACAGATGCTGAGTAGTGCGATCCTTCAGCCTGCGCTCCCTGCGTGCTCGTCAGGGTGTGTCCGCAACGTGTTCCTACATGCCGGTTCACGCACGCTTTTACCACAGCCTAATCAATCATCCGCCGCCGCCGATCCATAGCCCCTGTAAAGGTCTGCAGTGCCTGCAGCCTCCCCACCCCCACACATCAGGGCACGCAGCCTGCCGTTTGCAGGCGATGCTGCCCTTCCCTTCCTGCTTTATTTTATCATTTTATGAACCCCTCCATCCGTCTAAATGACTTGCTGGTGAGATTTCTGCACCATCACTGCTGCTTTACTTTTATTTTCTGTCCTTACGACGAGCTCAAAAACGATTACGTCCGGCGCTTCCTCTCCCCATCCCTTATTTCTGCATGAGTTAAGGACATATAGATAAGTCGGGGGCGGGGCGGGGAACTCTGGCGCGAGGACTTTGATTTATTTGTGCATTTATACGTGCTGAGCGCTCGAGGAGGCGCTCGCTCTTGCATGTGTGCCCCGTAGTGTGTGCGAGGCGAGGCCATTGACCAGTGATCCCCTGACAAATGAGGTGTTGCACGTGCCTTTACTAGCCCATACGTTACTGTCTGACCCCAATCTGACCATCGGATTCCTACTTTTCCGGGAGGGGCTTTGAATGCACACGCACGCACGCACGCACGCTGTGGCGATGACCATTCGTCTTATATCAAAATTGTTCTATTGCCTCTGTTTTTCGCCAGATAAAATGGTTAATGATAAGAAAAAAAAGCACCACAAATGGTCCCGGGGCCTTTAGTTACAGAAATCATTTATTGGCCCATAACTCATCTCAAGCATTCAGGCGGCGGCTCTCAGCCTCCCTCCGTTCATCAGGTCATGTGACAACGCCGCCAGGCCCCAGCTGTTGTCCTCAACTGCTCTGCCGGCTCTTTTGACTGCAGATTCATTCAGGAGATCGAGATGAATATGGGCCCCGGCCAGGCCAAGCAGTGCCAGCTGCGAGCCTTCCTCACCTACTACATCAACGACCTCTTCCTCAACCAGGTCGGTGCCGTGCCAAATGTTTGCGTCATTGCATGGTCTCAAGAACAATTATGATGACGATTATGTCAGTATATTTTGTCTCTTAAAATGGGAACCCACTAAACCCATCTTTTTTTCTTCCTGATGAGCAAATGGCGCCTTCCTGCGTGCGGAAAGCGAGAGAATATCCTATATTTATGCATGACAAAAACTGCCCTTTATCGCATTGAAGCAGGTTGTTTAAACACAGACGATGCAGTTCCAAATGCATCGCCGCTTCGCTCTGGCTAACTGAAGATCTCTGCAATTTGTTCGGATAAGCAATTTTCACATGGACTGTGTAATTAGAGGCTGTTTGAAAGCAAAGTGAATCTCGTGACATTTACCAGCACGCAAAAAACTACCAAATATCACATCCAAACAGGTGACGGATCAGGTTTTTGGCTGTTAAATGTCTCAATTGTGATGTTAACCGCCGACTGTAGGTGAGGACAGAGATCAACAAGGAAATCCAGGCAGTGAGCAAAGCCGCGGATCCCCTGAAGTTGCTCGCCAGCGCTGATACCATGAAGGTCTTGGGGGTCCAGAGACCCCTATTGCAGGTAAGGACATCAACACACCACACATGTATGTAATGGTACTGATATTCCCATGGGTCAGCCGTGATAACAAAGAAAGCACTGCTCGGTTTGGGCAAGATTCCTTTTGCAGGTGGAACCTTTGTGTGTGTGTGTGTGTGTGTGTGTGTGTGTGTGTGTGTGTGTGTGTGTGTGTGTGTGTGTGTGTGTGTGTGTGAGAACAGCGGCTGACTCTTGTTCACACACACACACACTCAACGTCCACATGTGAGCAGTTACACAGAGGGGCAGCAAAAGGAGCCACAGTACCAGCTTGTTTGGCACAGTTTCCCCTTTGTAGCCCTGTTCAGTGAAGGAGGGCTCTCCCGAGTGCACTCACCCTGCTGTTCTCTCTGGTTTCACTCGGTTCAGGGGCAGGTGGACGCACACACACACACACACACACACACACACACACACACACACACACACACACACAAACACACACCCATTCACTCTGTGTTGTTGACACTTCAATCAATATGGTCACTGTTTCGCCTCTTTCTGTGGTGGTTTTTAGAGTGAATTTGCAGAAACTGCACTAGAAGCTAAGATCTTGTTCAGACCAAGAAACAAGAAATGGCCCTCTAGGACGGGCAGTTGGAAAATGTGTCATCTGCAAACGTCATTGGCACTTATGGTTTGTCTTTTGGACGACTGCTCGATGCTTCTGTCATTCGTCTCCAAATTTGCGGCTGCAGGAGGCAACTGGAAGCCCAAAATAACGCAGCTGGACTGGTTCGGCGATGCTCCCCCAGCATAATCAGCTAAAATGGCTCAGCGTTGAGGAAAGACTTGCAGCCAGTTTTACTGATTTCCTTCCATACTGTTATCCATACTCAGAGCTACATTTTTTCTCCCTGCGAAAAAGCTCAGAAATTCATGCCCTTCACACTATAGGGGCCAACAGGGGGCAGGTGACTCTACCTCCAGCAAGATCCAATTACCTGAAAAAAGTAATATACTGGGGCTGTAAGCTGATGGAACTGACTTCCAAGCAATATGCACCTTCAGAGGAAACTGCATTTGCATGAAGTGGCCTGATTTTTCACAGAGGGTGTTGCTGCTATAATTCAGCGCATATGTTCATTAATAACGAAAGGTTACTGATTGATATAGTAATCCCTATTAAATTGATATTGCCTGCCTCACTTTGCTGCAGTGAATGAATAAGAATTAATGAATAAAATAGTCTCATTCATGACAGGTTGAAGATTACAACAAGATCCAGACAGTCTGCAAGATCCTTGTGCAAGTCAGCTGTCAGATATTCTGGATGTTTGGCAGAATGTACCTCTCTACCTCAACTGACAGTGTTGTTTAAAAAAAAAAAAAGTAGCATATATTCCCCTACGCACAAGTATTTCTTTGACAGGGATGCGCGCGCGTGCGGTTTCCTGTTTGTCCGTGCGGTTGTCGAGGAAGAGAGTGGCCCGGGGAGGTAGGTTTGTTTGCGCTGGGGGTGTTTGTGTGCGCAACAGCACTTCTTTTGCTTCGGGTTTCGTGTTCCGCAGTTTGTACGGAATGCGTGTTTGTGTTTGTGTTTGTGTGAGCGTGCGCGTGCGCGTGCGCGTGCGCGTGCGCTGTCAGAGGCTGCCCGTCGGTGCGCGCCCACCCTCGCAGGGAGGGGAACAGCAGTGGCAGATCATTACAGGCAGGGAGACAGTGGGCGCCGGGAGTTCAGCGGGGTTTGTTTACGGCTCGCGTCCCTCCTTAACGAGCGCTGCAGCATCTCGCTAATTATGCCGCCGCTGCGGCTAATGAGCCTTTTGTCTGATAGTAAAGTGTGCAAGAAAGCGCCGCTTTTGTCTGGGCTTTTTGCCTTTTTAATTGGGCTAAATGAAAGAGCCTGCCTCTCCTCCTGTCCTGCCATTCACAGTCCCCGGTCCGGATGGCGTTGCGTTTAAT
The DNA here is from genome assembly GCF_046127955.1 of Nelusetta ayraudi. Lineage (NCBI taxonomy): Eukaryota > Metazoa > Chordata > Actinopteri > Tetraodontiformes > Monacanthidae > Nelusetta > Nelusetta ayraudi. The sequence goes on from NW_027466077.1 coordinate 4,296,944, forward strand.
TTTTTTCCCCCTCCTCTTTTTATGTATGTTTTTGCATGCTGCGGCGGTACGATTGGGGGTTTCAGTCAAGAGGTTTCTCGCCGCTTTACACTCTCTTGCTTCCCACTCCTACTGCCGCTCAATGTGTGGCTGTTCTTTCTTACTGCAAATGTTTGTGTTTGTAAGTTGACACGTGACATGATCTGGTCAGGAACAAATAGAAAATTAAATTGAGGATGCAAAACTTGCGTAGCAATTCCGTCGACGTCCAAGCGACCAGATATTTTACCACCATTTTATTGAGGTCGCTGAAGTTCGAGGCTTGGTGTTGGCTAATGGGAGAGCATTTGACTTCACCACCGCCCTGCAGCAAGCCAGGATGCATCAGAGGTTTAACTGAACTCCTGTTCAGACAAAAGGCAAATGCCGTTTATCCTGTTTTACGCATGAAAATATCATCCACTTGTGGTGAAACCATCACCAGCTTGCTGCCATTTGTCACAACTCAAAAGAAGCTCATCCAGCGCAGGCCAGAAACCAATTGAAACACTTCCTGTCGGAGGTTGGCAAGACGGATGATGTGGTTCCGATGATGACGACGGTGACGGCGCCGATCCAGCTGCCGCGCAAGGTTATGATACGTGCATAATTACCCTTGCACATCTGCACACGTCCACGTGCACTCGCTGACGAGAATTTCACTGGCACATTTTGACGTACGGCAGGCAGAGAGGTGCGGAACTCAATATCGCCACAGCACATTAAACACCCCTCACTCTGGGCCGTAGGGCGGCGCTGTCTCTTTTTTATTTCTTTTTTTCTTCTTCTTTTTTTATGGATGCATCTGCTTGATGCAGCCGCTGAAGCGGGCGTCCATGTGTGCAATCGCTTGCATTAGCGTTTAGCATGTGCGTGGCGGGGGTGGTCTGTTTTTTGTATGTTGGGGGAACGACTCTGAGGAGTTATGGAGCTGAGCAGGGATGGAAATGGCCCTCGTGCAAGCGCGAGGGCACACTCATATTTTAACGCGGCCTCTAGATTTACGGGAATATGTATCGCTCGATTTCAGCTTTCGCGCGCAATATCTTTATTACATATCTGCTGTATCACACGGCAGGGCTGCTTTATCCATTTTCTTCCGTTTCCCCGCTTGCAGCGAGGTGAGAATATTTATGGATGCATTTCCATAGCATTAACTTTGGGCCGGCGTTATTAAATAGATTTGTATTATATGTGTCATTTGACCCCCTTTTTCTGCCGGCGATGTCTCATTGGTTGGGAATCCACCCGGGGTGACTTTGTTTGCCAGATGGCGCACAGGAGTCAAGGTGAAACAGCCAATGGCGAGCGATACGGCGTGATGCCAGGGGCTCAGGCTAATAACTGATACCGTCGTGGGAAAAGATTTGACTATCGCCTGCTAACAGCAGCGTCAGACGGTGCGCTTAGACATACATACGTCTCGCTTGCGAGCATTACATTATAATGAGGTGATAATTTGCCTGCTATATATTGTCGGCCAGACGTTTGAGATAAGGGTGTGACGGGGGCGGTGCACAGTTCGGCCGCAAAGGTCAACGTCCGTTCATGCGTCCGTGTGATAGCAGAAGCTCTGCTCCACAGAAACCATACATTTCCATCCGCCATGTTTTGTTTTGTTTTTTTGTCACATCTTTGGATTATTTTTCACCTTGTCAAAGGCCTAACGTCTTTGTCGCTCTGCATCTTCCAAGGAGCGTAACAGTAGACGCGTTTCCATTACCCCTTGAATTGCACGGAACCTAAATATCGCAATAAAAACGGATGAACACCTAATGGAATGGAAACACCTAAACTTGGAAAGGTTTTGACGCTCCCATGAGGTGGTTTTTCCAGACGTATCGATGTAGAGGTATATCACAAAAGTGTCATGGAAACACTTTTTTTTCGCATTTACACGTCACCGGACGTTACGTACGGGGTCACATGACCAGTTCACTTCAAGTGAGAATGGCGAGTTGAGTTTGGACGGAGGAGGAGATGGAATATTGTTTTTTACAAGCAATCAAAGAGAAAAATATAACAGCCATTTTTGACAGCAAACAACATGGAAATGCAAATTTATCGCAAAATGTTTTGGACCTCCATCCTCCTCAAAGTGGGGTCTCGTGGGACGAGATTTTACAAGAATTACCGCTTATGCACTTCCACCTTTCAATGGAAACACCTGCAAATCGCAATTGCGCTTTGTGGAAATTTGAGAAATATCTCTTTTATTTTGCAAAAAAATGTCATGGAAACACAGCTAGTAGCATCAGCGCACTCTTGTCCCTCACCCCCCATGTTTTCACGCCGACCCCAACCCCAAATCATCCAAACATTCATACGCCGCCGGGCCATGATGCTATCTGTCCGGCGTCAACGCCCCCTCTGATTGATTCATTTAATTAGGGCGGAAAAGTGGCGGCGAGGGAGAGCGACGGCGGCTCTGGCTGTGGAAGGAGGGAGGGATGGAGGATGGAGGGAGGGTACGGTCACTCTGCTGGATAGCTCCACTGATTGGCTCCATTAATCTTTGCACGGGCGCGACGGGTTGAACCTGCACGCAACAAGAAACGGCCGAGCGCTTCCCCGCGCCCGGCAGACAGCGGGTGTCAAGGACTGACCTGCATGACCCACTCAAGTCCGGCAGACACAGGTCTGTGATTGTGGAACATGCAGGTATTTTTTTTGTTGCCCCCATTACTGTGTACAGTTAATAATTACCCATCCGTCCATCTGTTTTCAGTACCTGCTTCTTTCCTGAGTTCGGGGTCACGGGGGAATCCAACCCACGAGCTTCTTGCTATGAGGCGGCAGCGCGAACCACTGCGTCACCGCTTAATAATTACACGTAGCATCATTTTTTTCCTCTCGTAGCTGCAAAGAGTCGCAGCTCTGGATGTTGCTACAGCAACAGTTTAAGATGCTTCCAATGTTGACCATTGCACCAATTGGAAGCTTCATCCTGCACCAACCCGCCGGCTGCTTACACCAGATCTGATTGGTCTATCTATGTGATTGTGATCCACAGAAGTTTTGCCCGACTACCTTCCAAGTCGTGTCTCACCTCACTCTAATTCCAGATGCTTTCTCTCTGCTGTGAAATAAATCCATCCATTATTTAGGTTGAGCCAGGGTCATGTCTCCTGCAAACAGTTGCAGGGTAATTGGCTCTGTTCTATTTGCATGCTGTTTGTTTGTGCGATCATGTTCTGCCGCTCTTCGTCTATGTTAATATTTTTATTTAATTTTTTTTTTTTGGAGGGTTGGATGTGTTAGAACTCCATATCCAAATAAAGACCGGACTCATTTGCTCAGTGTCAGCTGCCCCGACACTCAGTGTTGTACCAATATGTGCAGCTGCCATTGGCTTCCTAATGATGTTGACCTTTTTAAATTTCATATTCACATTGTAGCTCAGCAAGCGGGAAGGCTGCAAACAGGCTCACACGTGCGTGCACACGCACGCACGCACGCGCACACACACACACACACTTATGCATCCACCTCCAATAACCGTAATGACACTGACCTTTTTATTTGTGACGATGTGTGTAGGCAATGTTTATCTGTGCGGTGGGGGGCAAAGGGGCTGATGGCGTGTTTTTTTGATTTGCTCTCCACGCACGCCCTCCCCTAAACACTCCCTACAGCGTGCACACACACACACACACACACACACACACACACACACACATAAGCAGGCTCCCCCGGTAAAGACTGCAGCGTGAAAACAGAGTTGTCTCTTTATTAAGGAGACCCTCTGAGCCCGGCTCCCATCAGCACAGCAATCACAACACAACACACCTGTTAACCGCATCAGTCGTGCCCTGTGATTGGGGACACAAATGGGAGTGCAAGGAAGGAGGGTGGAGAGAGGAGAAGAGAGATGTGAGTGAGAGATAGAGAGAGGGAGAGCTTTGCGTGCAAGCGCTTGTGTGCACTGCTCTAAAAGCAGGGGGACAGAAAGAAACTGGCAAAAATTGTGTTTGGCTAAACGTGTCTCACACGTTTTGTGATAACAGGATATTCCTCTGCTGTAGGGCTAAACGTGCTGCTTCTTTGAGGTGTAAAGAGTTTTTTTTTTTGTTGGTAGATTTGGATATATTGAATTAGTTGCATGACCGGGGTATGAATATAATGAATATTGTGACGTTGCAGGGACACTTTAGAGTGGACATGAGAGACAAAACATAGTTATCATCATTTTAAAAAGCTCTTCCACCCTAAAAATATTACATATGTTTTAAGGCTGATGGCAAAAGGTATTTCAAAATACGGCAGTTTAAGTTTAGCTGTTAAGCCAATGGGCGGCGCCATTGCTATTGTGTGGGCGGACGGACGTCCCGGCATTGTTGGCTGATGTCAACCCAGCGATCCTAACTGGAATTAACTCAAGATTGATTAAAAAGGCAGGAAATAGGAGGCAAAAACAAAAAATGGAGGTATGTTTGGCACTACTCATTGACCTTCAAACTCATTTTATGACGTCAAAGACATTAACTTCCATTATGTGTTAGTGATAAGACCACCTGTTCTCCGACGGTGGCGAGCTGCAATAAAGAGCAAGACTCCAGGAGTCAAGCAATGGTGCCGCCCGTTGGTTTACCAGCTAATCTTAGGGGCCATATTTTGAAATACCTTTTGCCATCAGTGTTAGAACGTGATGTTTTTAGGGTGGGAGACCTTTTAAAAATTATGATAACTATATTTTGTGGTTCATGTCCTTTTTAAAAGCTATTTTAGCATTTTTTTTCTGTGTTCTTCTCCTTCGCCCGACTTGGATTTCGACTAATTTTTCAGCTCAGCTCACCTCAGACCTTTATTCCATTTGTTTCTCCTCTCTCTCCCTCTCGCTCTCTCCCGCCTTCTCTCTCTCTCTGTCTCTCTGTCTCTCTCTCTCTCTGTCTTTGCTCGCCGTGTGACGTTCCCCAGCAGCCGCCTTATCTCGCACCGAACACATCCGCTCCCGAGGTGCGACACCAGCTGCCCCTGGGCTTCCAACCTGCCGCTGCCTTTGATACACGCCGTCCTCATCGCTGCCGCACTTTGTTTCCCCCCCCTTTTTTTGTGTCGTCTAAATAGCCGCAGTGAGTAATACGTACGCGTCCCTGTCTCCCCAGCGCAGTGACACAGACGCCATTCGAATTAGACGCGGCCCCCGCGAGCCTTCGCAGCCTCGGGTCGTTAGCAGGTGCGCGTCAAACAGCCACCGCCACTGTGGACGGAGCCGCCCACCCCCTGTTTAACCAGATGCAATCTTTTTGCCTTTGGAGTGAGTGAGTTACAGAGGGAGAAGTCGAAATGTCAGCTCCACCACAAACTTGCCCTTTGGTTTGAGGGGAAGAACGTTTTGGCTCTGGGGGGCCTCCGATAAAAGTTACAGCAGGACTTTTTTTTTTTTTTTTTAAAGAAGCGAGTCACTGCTTCAGATTTGCAAATGGCAACAATCCTTGTTGTCGCTGCGAGCGTCCACATAAGAAGTGTGCGAGTGCGTGCGTGCGCATGTGTGTGTGCCCACTGGAGCATGTGCACCAATACGGCACCTCCATATGGGCCTGATGGGCCACAGACGGGGACATAAAGCCACCATAGCATGCATTAGACTAAATTATCATATTATTATTGTTAACCCAACCGAGTTTCACCAGTTGAACCAAACCAGTCTGGCTCTTTTAATTAGCCCGCAAAGGTCGCCACTACGCAGAATTCACTTTGCTATGACATAAGTGTTCAAGTCTCTGGTCTGTCAGTGACGCCCCACAAAAGTCTGTTTTGCACTTCAGCAGGAAGCTAAAACAGAATGTTAGGGGTTGTAAAGTGTTTTATTGTTTTTTTAAACATTAAATGAAGCGAGGCCGCTCCATCGGAGATATGGGCCCTTTATTTACCGACTTGTAAATATAAATATAATAAAACAGCCCTTCATCCCAGTTGGACACGGGTAGGGAATATCAATGCAGAGGTTTCGGAGTGAATTGCGTCGTCGACTTTATGAAATGAAGTTCAGGCTCGTCCCGCTAATTAGCATCTCAATATACATTACCCGCTATTTGCATTTCCGCGTGGGTGTGATTCAGGGGTGTGTAAGAGAGAGCCCCATCTGTAATCAGCCGGGTGTGATATTGCTCCTCATATCTCAATTAGAGCACTTACCAACTCTGCACCCGCTGTCGAGCCTATGATAGCAAAGGCGGGAGAGGGAATGTGTTTGTGTTTTTATGTCTCAATTCTGCCCACCAAGATTTCCTTGAAACCGCCTTAAAAACGTTCTATATTCTCTTCCAAATAGCGGCCAAGTTTTCAACTTTATTTTATTGTTTTTTTATTTTGTTGCCTGCCAAACAATTCCACTTTTATTGGCACGTGCAAGGATTTCAATTGAATCAATTTAGGTTTTTCTGCACTCTCGCCAAAGAGCACCTGTTCTGTTGTTTCTACATAGGAACTCCTGAAGCGCCTCTTTAACCTTGTGTTCCCACTGGCCTTCCTTTTACTGAATGTTTTTTATTGTTTCACAGTGACCCTGCAGCGACTGCGTCTGCTGGACTGTAAACGTATTTTCAAATTTCTCAAAGTCCCAAAAAAATGCATTTTTTTACAGAAGCCCATCGCTGCCAACCTAGAACAAAAAAGGGCTCAGTATCACGTTATAACATGCTATAATCACGCTTTCACGTGATCATTTTCACGTAAATGCGCTTGCATTGCATCAACTTGAGTTGATTGAAAAGGAACCCACAATAGTACTGTGTACAACTACAATAAAGCACTTACCCCACGATCTGTTCTAATTGCTATGGAAGCGCATTGCTGCCGCATTAGAAAAAAACAGGGCTCAGTATGCTGTTACAACGTGAAAATGATCACAAAATAATGTCATAGTTTCACGTTTTTACATGATTATTTTCATGTTATAACGTGAAGCTTTCACAAAATAACGTGATACTGAGCCCTGTTTTGTTTTGTTTTTTCTTGGGTGGGTGCAATGCGCTTCTGTATTTTTTAAATACATTTTCTGCTGAAGAGAATGTGGCTCTTCCCAGTTCACAAGCTCGCTTTTAAGCAACATGCTGCGTTTTTAATGCGAGGGTCACTGATGCATGGTAGACTTCATAGCCCCAAAATCACATTAATATCACTAATTTCCAAAAATCAAGACTAAGGTTGGTAAGGTTGTTAGCTAACTACCGTTCAGACTGGAAGCACAATCTGTCGTCTCCAGAGCTTAAACAAAGTGGAACCTGCCCCGTCCTTCCCGAGAAGCCTGTCCGGTGGTTGAGCCGCTGCGACCATGACGGCCATCAGCTGTGTGTCGGGGGGGAAGCGTAGCTGCGCTCTGACGTTGATGAATGATCCGTCACAGCAACGTCCCACCGGCCCGTGGCTCCCCCCCACCCCCCACCGCCGCCGCCACTGCAGCCAGGAGGTGGACAAGGCCTGCTGAATCTGTGGCAAACCCCACGTGTGGGACTGGCGTGGCAGCGACAGTTACGCAAAGCGACGCTGAGTGAAATGACAAAGGGTCGGCGGGGTTAAACACTCTGACCTCTGCGCGACCTTGAGAGGCGCCGCCGCCGCTGTAATGGGAAAATCCATGGCCCGTTTCCAGTCCATACCCCACTCCCTCTTTACTCTTTAAACATCATTACCTTCCAAAAAAAAACAAAAAAACAACAGCAAACGGCTTCTCCAAATTCATATCTGCGCCGCAAAAAATCCTTCCCCTGCACTGCTGCTGGACTCATTTCCTGTCAATTTGATCCAGATCGTTTGTACTCACGCAACCAAAAGTTAACTTTACTTTTATTAGCAGTCCCAGCTAGTTCCCCTCTTGATGATCATGCATTAGCGACTGTGTGTTTATTTATTTTTTTTTTGGTTGTTGTTGTTTTTATGCTTTTCTTCCCCCGCTGCGGTGCCACTTTGAGTGCTGGCGTAGCCTTGTCGCCGTCATTAGGAGCCATAATGCTGCGGCCTTCTCCCCACTCCGACAGGCAGCAGCTTAGCCCCGCAAATATCTGGCATCCATTTGCGACGCGCTTGGTCTAATTTTCCCCCTGATGACTATGCTTTTAGGGCGTAATGATGTAAAAGAGAATAGACAAAGTGCAACCAAGCTCAGTTTCAAGGATAATGCAATAGTGCGAAGTAGCGCCGCGGCACAAATAATGGCGCTGTTCGCATAATCAAGCGGCGCGTTGACCTTTCAGGCTGGGGAACATTAGAGGCAGAGGGATGGGAAAGTGGTGAGAGCCCCCCCACTGTGGATGTTGTCCTCCTATAGAATGGCGAGAGAAGCATCACACTCTCCCACCACTCTCCGTCTCTGTTTCTCCGCCCTCCCTTTCTCAATCTGTCCCTTGATTGCTTTTTAATGATTTCTGCTGCCTGAGACAAATGGCTGTGTTAAATAAGCGGAATTAGACAAGGGAGCTGAGTGCCAGTGCGATTGTTGGAGCAGGAGTAATGGATCGGGCATACATTGTTTACTCTTCGCCCTTCGCTGGCTCGGCCGCTCAGTCCCACGTCCTCGGACTCGGGCCGGCGAGAGTGAAGGGCCGATTTTATGAGTCAAATCTTGCAGAAACATTTTGATAACAGCTTTGCTGGCTTCAATTCTAGACTTCTTTTTGTCTTTGCAAAGAACATTATACCTATTTTCCCATCTCTTATCATCTTGGACTCCGCTAAGGCAACCTTGTTGTTTTTCTTGTTTGTTTTTTATCAACAGGCTCGAGACGCATGGAGAGCAAAGCAAATTTTGCATAAAGCTTCTCCTTCAAATACTTATTATCTAAGCCTGCAGTGCATTTGAAGTTACCTTTGTGCTCAAAACCAAGCCTCAAGGTGCAAAAAAACAAAACAAAATGAAGTCAATTCTTTCAAAGAACTACAACAGCAGTCTTCATCTTGGCCAAAAGGGGGCAACTCCATTGGTTCCCAAGAAAGTCAAATAAAAAAAAATAGCAGCCTTGCAATCTTAGTTTGCATTATTTTGGCGCTAATCACAGCACAATAACCACTTATTTCATTCAAAGAGTCGCAGGCTTGAAGCTCTCACTCTAAGTCACGGATGCATCGTTGTCGTCCCCTGTGATCCTTTTTTACCGCGTTATCTCAGCAGTTTACGGCGCCACCTGCCGACTCTGCGGCAGCCGCTGCCATCGCCGGGCTAACAGCTGGCCCCCCTGTTGGCCCTTTGTGTGTTTTCCCGCCCCGGCCGACTGACAGGAAGTGAGGCGTAGACAGTAAAGGGTGCTCCCTTGGCTGAGGCGCGGCCTCGGCTCGCACCCCCCACGGGCTCCAGCGCTGCCACGGATCATTACTTCCCTCAGCGGAGGGGCTTCTCTTTGCATGTGTGTGTGTTTGTGCGTGTGTGTTTGTGTGCGTGTGTGTTCGCTGGCATGTGACAGAATGAGGGAGGGAGAGGGAGTCGGCGTGGATGTGGAGGGGGGGGGCACAAAACACAGAAGAAGCTATTAATATTAATGTAATTCTACCACACCAGGGGTCTCTCCATATTTGATGATCAATTACAGACACTACTGCCCCCTACAGTCTCTTAAGCGACTTTAATAGAGGGCCTCTAATACCAATGACATAAAATCTGATTAATTAAGAGCATAATAACAGAGATAATAATTGAATTGTGCCAATATGGGACTTATGGTTGTTAATTTTACCCCTCTCAGCGCCAGACACGCCGTTACAATGTTATTAATGTTTTTATTAGGCACATTTGTTTCACGCCTAACCGTTTGAACTGGGCGTCTGGGTTTTTTTTAGCACTGGACCTGCGGCTGCCAGAACCTTCTGCTTCATTCAACCGTTCATTTCCATTTCCCTCATCTTTGACAAAGTTATTAATAAAGATATATATGTTTATATACACACACATATATATATATATATATATATATATATATATATATACATATCTTATTATATGTATATATTACCCATTTCACAACTAAACAATGGGACTCAGCGTAAAGTTTACCCAGGGAGTGGAGCCGAGATGAATGCTAAGGATTCCATGAATGATGAATATAAATGGTGTGTTTAACAGTCGCGCTCCAGGTTTCTCGCGCCACTCGGCACTCGGCTGGTTCATTCGCAGTCCTGGCGAGTCTCGGAGCTACTGCGGCCAGGCTATCACCTGACTAATGGCATGTTATCGCCATTATTGGAGATGTAGGATAAATTGGTAAAGTGCTAGGAGCGGGGCGGACGGGAACATACTGAGTTGTAATCTCATTTAACAGCGCTTGAATTGCTCAAAGGTGTGCACGGTGAAAAGTTTGCTGCTGCTGCTGCCGGTGGTGTGTGCGTGCCTGTGTGTGTGCGTGTGTGCGTGTGTGTGTGTGTGTGTGTGTGTGTGTGTGTGTGTGTGTGTGTGTGTGTGTGTGTGTGTGTGTGTGTGTCTGGAAGATATGAAGCCGCTCTGCTGTTCCTAGGCCAGCTATTAGTCACGCAGGAGTGGCTAATCTGTAATGGCTGCTGTCACAGCCCTGCAGTGGCTCCTGGTGACGGGTGCACTGTGACAAATGCACACACAGTCTCACGTTGAGCCTGCAAGAAAAAAGAGGGAAAAAAAGCTGCACGGCACAGGAGTTCCAAACACACACACACACACACACACACACACACACACACACACATACGCGCACTCACGCTGATTCACAGACACACACAGTGACTTTCATTCTGGGAAATGCAGTGTAAAGACTTCTGAGAAGCTGCACGGCGCCGGTTGTCAGACCAGCCCGTGGCCTCAGCCTCAGCCTCAGCCTCAAACCAGATATCAAATGGGCCTCGTCTATATTTCTGATTTCCATTTTCACCGTGCAGTTTTGCATTTTTATGTTTAAAGGGTCCACACTCGGCCCATTTTCTGATTTTTCCCGCCCCATCCCGGACTGCATTCGGGCAGCTTTGCGTGATTGATTATCCAAAAACCTCGACAGCTCTCCTGAAAACCGCCTATTTAGCCCTGTGTTTACAGCCTCCTGCTAAAACTGATATGTTCTTACACCTTCCACGTGTTGTGAAGAGCAGAACTAACTCCTTCGGTGTGGCGCCATGTCACAGCGCACACTCTCTGCAAAGTAGAACAATCAAAACAAGTAAAAGCTTGACTTCTTTAGGAGTTCATTGACAAACAGAGACATGTTGTTGTTTCAAGTCAAATATTGATGACATGGTGGGAGCTTTACAATAAATCCTATACCCAAACACTGATTGCCATCGCCTCTGTTCTACCTGCAGAGCACTGTGGTGGTGGAGAAGTCCATCCAGGATCTGATGAACCTGATGCAGGACCTGAGCTCCTACTCCAACCAGTTCCTGGAGATGGTTTGCGACAAGCTCAAGGAGTACAAGGACATCTGCAACACGGCCTACAGGTACAAGGTGGTGGTGACCGGTTCGGGAGGGGGGGGTTAAAAACTGGCTTTTCGATTTTCAAATCCTGTGCAACTGAGAAATAATGGCTTCCAGTGCCTTGAAATTGGTCTTATCAACAACCAAAACCCGAAACAACCAATCAAAGGAAACCAAATGAAGATAATCCTCATACCGCTTGGAGTCAGAATGGTCAAGCACCCATTCAGTCTCTTCAACGTTCCTGCTTGTTTTATTTTTCTTGATCTGAGTCCAGTCGCGGTGAAAATATGTCAAAAACATATTCATAAGCGTAACGGATGGAGGTCGACATTTGGTCTCGCATATTTTTACAAACTGGCACAAAATGACGCCCACGTTGGTCCTGTGAAGGGGTCGTCCATCTGTGCACCCCTCCCCTCCTCCTCTCCTTCGGAAGCACGTAGCGCCTGTCCAGGTAAAAGCATGAGGGATGAGAGGGCGAGATACGGCCGATACGGCCATGAGATGCAGAACAGGAGCGACAAACTGCTGTGAGCCCATCTGGACTCTGTCGCGGGTCAGGCCTCGTTCCCACCGGGACCTCAGAGTGAGAACGACAGGCCCGGCGGACGCTGCCACAGTGTGTGCTTGTGTTTGGGCATCCATTCCTCCTGTGCAAGGTGCTGTTTTGTTTTTTTTAATATAATGAATACAGATCCAAAATTACAGACATATGCACAGAAAGCACATCCCTGCCGGCAGCCTGCCCCACTTTGTCTTCAGGCCAAAATCAGCGACTCAGTAACACTGTTTGGTGACTGTGACAGTGCTCGCCGTTGGCTGCATGGCTCTGTCACGGTCACCTTTGGCCATGTTGCCATGAAGTTTGGCTCCAATATGTGTCACTTGCAGCCACTTTGGTCTGTCAACCAGCATGTACACTGGTGGTTTTGTGCAATACAGGAAGTGAAGAGATACCCCCAAAACCCAAATAGTGTGTTCCAGCATTTAGAATTCCGCCGGTTAATATATTGATCCTTATTTATCTTTTTATTGTTACGGTTTTATTTTTATTTTTAATCTGTGTATTTATCTTTCTGTATATAATACTGTCATTGTTCCTGTTGTGGTCTGATCCATTGCATTGTGATTTAGTGTTGTAGTACTTGAGATTGGTCTCGGTCTTAAGACCACTTTTTAAAGGTCTTAAGACTACAATGACAGATAATAACGGAAAAGAATCCAGCTGCTGCCCTTTAACACTCTGTTTGTGACACCCAGAGTGACACCCAGCAACCATATTCCGAGTGAATTTATTTTTTTAATTTTATGAAGCAAAGTAGTTTTTTTATATGGTTCAAAATAGTTGGCAAAGCAGCAAACTGTTCAAGAAAATGATTAAAAGATACCTTGCTGAAAAGAGATGTTCCTGTTCCATTTAGAAGCAAACTTAAATTTATCAAAAGATCCTGGTCATTTTTTTCTGTTTTGTTGTTATTTTTATTTGATATGTAAAGACTTGGTCTCGTCTCGATCTCGATCCCCTCTAGTCTTGACAATGTCTTGGTCTTGGTTGGTACCGTCTTGACTACAACACTATTGTGATGTATTAGCCTTTGTTCATGGTAGCTGTCGTTTCCTGCCCCCCCTTCCAGGGCCATTGTCCAGTGTGAGGAGAAGCTCACCATCAGCGCCTCCTGGGCCAAGGACGAGGACATCAGCCGCCTGCTGCAGTCGCTGCCCAACTGGGCCAACATGGCTCAGCCCAGACAGACCCGACAGAAGAGGGAGGACGAGGAGGATTTCACTCGGTATGCGCAAAAAACAAACACGCACTCCCGCGTTTACAAGCTGCTATTTTGCGCACGCCCAAACAAACGAGCATTGGCGAGCCGGTGCTGCTAATCCGTCCCCCCGTCTCCGATTCTCGCATTCACACCTTATTAAACGCCGCCTTGTCGCTCAGATGCAGCCGTAAAATAAGCCGTTGATTGCTCCTTCAAGCACGCTTTAGCTAACCGCCATAGGAAAAGCCATGGAAGGGGGCCAGGAGGGGGCGGCTGGTAGTAAATGCATGAGGAACAGACGGAGGCGAGGTCAGTCTTATCGAAATTGCCTTTGAACGCCGCCGCCGCTCTCTTCAGGGAGCGCCGGCGCTCATCGGAGCGGAATAGCGAAGTAAATAAATAAATTGGTTGTGTGGCCAAAGGAAGTCAATCTGTTGTGGCCGCCATACGGCCCTTTGATTAGGGAGCCGCTGATGTTTTCATCACCATGAAAGGGGGATTAGCCCGGCCACGACTGGCAACCCCCGAGAGCTCTAAATAAAAGTCTCATTAAAGGGGGCGACACATGCCGACGCAGCCCAGAACCAGCCAGAAAATACGTAATTCTGTGTGTTTTTCTTTAAGTTTTTTCTTCTTTTTCTTCTTCTTCGTCTTCTTCTTCCTCCTCCTCATATTAACACTCTGGAGCCTGCAGAGGCGCACAAATCGCCAGCCTCCCTGCTCTCTGTCCATCTGTCTTGTCAACAGCAAAAGTCCATTAAAACCACAGGTTCTTGTACAAATGTACTTGGGGACGGGGGTGGGGGCTGGACTCCGTCCCTCACAGATATACATCCATAAGCTTTTTCTTCTTTTTTTATTTTTTTTTTTACTTTTCAGCAGCGTTGCCATCTGTTCGGAAATATTCTCTCGACTTTTCTGCATCCACAGGAGACTCTCCTCAACTTGAAACGAACCTTTTTTTTCTCCACACGTGTATTTACATATTGCTTTTGTTTCTGCACAAAATCTATTTGCTTCCCTTCGAATACAGAATTGGCATCCATTATCGCATTTATATAATGTTGCTTATATAATAAGTGCCTCTGCAGACAAGACATTTGAAATCCGGCCAAAAGAAACAAAACAAAGCAGTATATAAATGCGTCCCTGAAGAGCCTCTCACAGCTGACTGATTGCGGTCTCTTTTTTTTTTTTATCCTCCTGCCTCTCAGTCATCCAACTTCATTTTTCTCTTTTCTTCTACCAGCGCTGAATCTGTATTCCCTACCTGTTTTCCCCTTCACCTTCTTTCTTTCTTTCTTTTTTCAGAGTGGCTTTTGCCAAGGAGTCGGAGGTGCTGACCGGGAACCTGGGGGACAAGCTGATCCCCCAGAACGAGATCCTGCGTGACGTCAGCGACCTGAAGGCTCTGGCCAACCTGCACGAGAGCATGGAGTGGCTCGCCGCCCGCCTCAAGGCCTTCTTCGCCACCTTGCCGCAAACACAGGGTGAGTGAAGTGTCAGAGGGTTGAGGTGGTGGTGTCTCTGTGCGGTAAATTCAGTCATTGACGCTGAAAACTGGCAAGACAGCATGCCCACATGTTTAAAGACAATGACGTGAAAGGACTCCTGCATTTTCATACGTTTGACTATTCAGTTGTTTACCAGCACCTCGGCGCCTTAACTCGTCGTCCTGGCAATGAGCAGACAAATTGGTCTGGTATCTTTTTTTTTTTTTTTTTGAATTGCTCTTGTCGGGCCTTGCAAACAGGCAATTAAGAAGCAGCAGCAATGCTGGGTAATGAACACAAGGTGCTCACCGACTGTGCGTTCTTATTAGCACTCAGAGGTTTTGATATTGAACTAAAACATTTAAATACGACTGAGAGAAGTGGTGCCCGGACAAACTTTGCTTTTTCTGTTTTTAAAGGATGACACATGAACCCGATGCTTTTTACAAATAAGTGAATCTGTCCTGTCAAAATAATTTCGATGCAGGTGTTCTGACTCGTTTTGATTTCCAGATTACTCTCTCAACATGATTTGTTTTAATCAGTCTTGGTTCCCATTAAAAACAAAAAAAACTAGATAATTCATGGGCAAATTGGCTTTCCTCTGTTTTTAGTTTTCTGGACGTGACGGGAATAATAGAAAACCTTTTCCTCAAAGTAATAAAAGTCTTTTGTGCGTGAACAAGGAGGTGAAAACAAATGTGCGGCATTTGTCGCTGCCACAGAATATTCAGACTGAATACCTGGCTGTTATCCCCCATTTTAGTCAACGGGGCATCGATTCAAGCCCGGCTGAAGTCTTCCACTGAGCAAGTACCGGCATTTAACAGTAAAATAAAGCTCAAACATGCTGCAGAAAGGCGCGATTTGCTCTCTGCTGCGCCTCTTCTACCGACAAACGTGCTCGTAAGACCCGGTGAGAGATCGTTGACATTTTTCACCGCAAGTTGTTGCTCCAAGTCTCAAAGGCAGTTATTGATCAGAACGCTCTGTGCAGCCGCTTTTTTTTTTATGAAGGATCACAGTTGGAGGTGCTTAAAATGTTCTCGACTGCAAAGCCTTTTTTTTTTTTGTTTTTTTGTAGCAGCGAGGACTCTTAACGGCGGCTCATTAAATTCTTGTTTTTAATGTCTTATAACGCACTCATTACCTCCTCCACTGGAGTAGGTGCACACACGCACGCATGCACGCACACACACACTCACAGAGTCATTATCGCTGTAGGTGTCTGTGTTTATAAATGCCAGCCTTAATGAACGTGGAAAACTTTTTTTTTCACTTTTCTTTTTTTTAAATTGCCTGCCCCGCCATCAGCGTGGAATCATTAATCGTTGATTAAAACTGAGCGTCTGTCTCGCCGTCAAACGCAGCCTTCGCGCGAGTCCCTTTTAATCACTTAACGATGGCGCCGGCGCCCTGATTACGACTTTAGTGCACGTTCCGCCTCACACTAACTCCTCACGAACACTAACGTTCACAAAGTCCTTCAACTCTTTATTGCGGCGGCACGGCGGCCAATCAAACACATTTCCCCGCTGTGATTACACATTTTGGGGTGATGAACTTTGAAACGTCCCCTGGACGGAGTTTTCACACAGGTCAGTTTCTGTTCAGATAAGCTCAGTTGTGTGTGTGTGTGTGTGTGTGTGTGTGTGTGTGTGTGTGTGTGTGTGTGTGCGCGCGCGCGCGCGTGTGTGTGCGTGTCTGCCACCTGTTTATACAGCACCTCCCATCAGCCTTGTAGCCTATTATGTCCAATCCTCGGGAGCAGCTTGCTCTCCGCAGTATCTGGGTCCTCTGGCGCAGCACGGCTAAATTATGTACCTTCCCTCCAGTGACGGCGAGACGCCCCCCGGTGGCTCTTATCAGCCACCGTCACAACTCTGCAGCCTCACACCTCTGATTGCCCCTTAACTTTTTTTTACTATTTATTTTTTTGCCTTCTCATATCTCAACCTTTCTCTCTCTCTCTCTCTCTCTCTCTCTCTCTCTCTCTCTCTCAGACATAAAATAATTAAACAGGGAATGTTCTTATTTGACGCGACGACTTTGTCGCTATCTCCTCATTCAAAGCGGCCTCGCCCACCTCTCACTCCGACAACAGCTTTCTTTTCTTTTTTTGCGCAGATAAAGATTCAAAAAAAAAAAAAAAAAAAGTAGGCATGGGACGTGACATAATTATCATTAATTCTGTCGGGTGGCACTAATAGGAAGGACGGGGCCGCCCACTTATCATGCCGGGACAGCCTCCGTGTTGTTCATTTATTTAGCGTTTGCCGAGCTGATGACAGACGATGCGGTGTTGGCATCGTGTGTGTGTGCGTGCACGTGCGTGTGTGTGTGTGTGTGCGCGCCGCTGTGCAACATGGGACAGGTCTGTGGCAGGGAATAAAGGACCACCACCTTATCTCGTCCTCCGACTCCCCCCACCCCCACCCACACCCGCTCCACCTCACGTCTCTGCCTCTCCAAATTGGATTTCGTATTACAGAAGCAGTCAGGTATGAACAACTCATTTTCGCCCCCTTCTTTCTTTCTTTCTTTCTTTCTTTCTTTCTTTCTTTCTTTTTTATTTTCTTTCTTTCATTCTCCTTCCCTCACCCTCTTTTTTCTTGTCTTCCTTCCCTGCTCCCTTCTCTCCTTAATCCTGTCTGATCCCCCCCCCCCCCTCTCTTTTGTTTTCTCTTGTACATCCAGGCCAGTGCCAGCGTTGTTGCCAGCATTGTTGCCACGTGCTCTTCTTTGACTCTTCAGATTCCTGGTAGATTTGTACCCGTGGCCGCCTGCCTTCTGCTGGTGTCAGCTCTAGTTTGGACCACTATCTCTATACTCCCTGAAGAACTGAAGAACGTGGAGCCTCTTTGCTTCTGAACTTGAAACTTCTTCCTGTTGCTCAGTTCAACTCATTGTGTGTACTTGTTCTGGCCACTCATCCGCTCTGAACCCTGAAGAACACACCCACTGCTCCCCGGTCGATCTGCCAAATGTTTAAAAGACATCAGGTGTCTCGTCACGTCGCAGGCTCCAGGCTCATTTACGTCAGAGAGAGAGAATAGTTTTAAACAGTTTTCAGTTTCCCTCGTCGTGCGAAGGGCGATCTTCCAACACTGGAATATTTGAGGCTCGTCCTCGGCATGGAGCACCTGGCCACAGCTGTGCATGTCTCTCCAGGCAGGAGGTCAGATCCCACTCCTCTGTATACGTTCATCCTCCACCAGAGGCGGCAGAATAATTAACAACTCCTCTGCTTGTCTCTTAGTCAGTCCGTTGTTTATGAATCATTCATCACGCCGCCTCCTAGTTCTATATCTCGTACATATATATCTTTGCCATCCTGGACGTTTATTTTTTAAACAAACCCTCCTAAATATTTATCGCCCTCATCTGACGATGATACCGAAGATGTTCTAGGAGTTTGTTGGCTGTTTCTTCAGTTGCACTCCTTGCATCATGCAGATCACCACCGCGTTAAATATTTAGCGTCCTCACTCCCCTTTTGTGAAAAGTTATTGTCTTTTTTCCTCCCTCCCCTGATGCAGCGGCTCAGTCCTCCGGCTGCAGGTGTTGCATCACACGCTTCTCTTGTAACTCTGTGTGAACAGACACGCACCGTGTGTGTGTATGTGAGGGAGAGAGAGAGAAAGAGTTCCCTCACTGATCGCCCCTCCCTTAATGTCTGCCTCGCCTCCTCTTCTGCAGATGGCGGCCAACAGCCGTTTGTCTTCGACGGGCTTCGAAAAATAATTGGATAAGCACAGCGCAAACGTGCACGCCCGCGCACACACACACACACACACACACACGCCCACACATGAATGCGTTAGTAGACAGGCAACATACACATCCTCACATTAAATCAGTATGAAGGAGGGAGGGAGGCTGAGGGAGGGGATGGAGGAAGAGAGCGAAAGAAAAAGTTGTCAGTCCAGTCAGGACCAATGAGTCGTCTCCCCCCCCCCATTCTGATGATGGCGCCGCTGCCTCACTCACATCATCAAACCACAGGCAGGCAGTGTGTGTGTGTGTGTGTGTGTGCGCGCGCGTATGTGTGTGTGTTTGTGTGTTGCCGACGCCACCCCCTGGAGAGACCTCCAGCAGTGTGTGCCACACTGAGCATCCTTTCTTTTTTCTTTTTCTTTTTTTGGGGGGATTTTGCCCCTTTCTGCTGCCAGGATGACTGAGTGTAATGCTGCAGTGGAGAGAAAAAAAGAGGATGCTCACGGTTTCTAGTTATACTTTACGCGCGCACACACACACACTGAGAGAAGGAAGAAAGGATTGAGCCGCACTAAGAGCAGGACGGTCCCCATCAGAAGAGTGTACGTCGGCGGTGATGAAGATGTTCTGAGGCGGAATGTGAGGCGCTGCACCCGCTGCGGGAGCCGCTTTTACGTACAGCCAGGGAATGAAATAAAAAAATAAGTCCTGCGCCGTCGTCACGTCACAGCATTCCGCGCCTGTTTATGATCCGATTGAGTGGCCGCGGAGAGTAAACATGGTTCGCCGGCTAGTCACAATCAGATGGAGTCGATTAATGTCATTACGCGGTGCTCCCCTGAGAAATCACCCGGGATCTTTTCTGTTCGGACCGATGCCTGTTTGTTTGTTCCCGCGGCTCACTTAGCCGGATTAATATCGATATTGCCGACCTAAAGATCTAATCGTCGCTGCTTGTTTTCCTCCTGTTGCTTGTGGAAGACGAGGAGGCAGTAAACAGTGTAGATGTATGGATTTCTTTTCCCACTGTAATTGCAGTTTATCGGCTTTGCTATTTTATTTCATGGGTAAAGCTGTCGTCAGGTTTTGCAGTTAGGTTAGGATTACATGTTGACGTCTTCAGTAAAGAGTGATGGAACGCATGTTGAGGATTTTCTCTCTTTTTGTCATTACATGCAGTGCAGCATCTACAACACTGATCATCAATATAGATTCTTGAAAGTTGGCCAAAGTAAAGTAAAGTAGAAGATGAAAATTTAATATTTTATATCCTCAGAACAAATTCATTTTCATTCATCTCCATCTCCAAGATGCATTCATTCAGCTCAGGATTATACTTCACTCCTTTTCCAAGCACAAATTCGCAACGCCATTGAAAGTCTCTTAAGTCTATTAATGTGACCTCTGACCCCCGATATCGTATAGTCCCATCCTTTGCCTCACAAGTTCTGCTTTTCTTCTTTCCAGTTATTTTGCTCGCGGTCTGCCTTCCAGTAAAATGCTTAAAAAGCCTTTATTTCCGCCGAAGGGCTGCGGGGGGGAGGGTCTCTGTCGAGGCGTTCGCTCAGCTGTCTGATTCAGCGGCGCCGCCTGTGAAGTCGCCCCGCAGCTGCTGCTGCAAATGACTCCGCACTGCAGTGTACGCCCACGCGCGCGCATTATCGAGAAGCTTTTCCCGAAGAAGGCAGTTAATAAGCAAGTTAATTAGCCAGCCAGTACCTCGACAGAGCGCCTGCTCTTTCGCTCTTCTGCATACACGGCTCCACGAGCACCTTTATTTTAATAGGAAAACGCCGTCTCGGCCCCTTTATCGCCTCGTGTCACGCTGTCGGGGCCTCGAGAGCAGCTGTCAGCCGGCTGCCACATCACGACCGCCCCGTGTGAGTGTGTTTGCTTTGTTGATTGGGCGGTGGCGGCGGTGGTGGCGGCGCGACTCGGCCGCTGTTTGCCCAAGCCGATGGCCTCTCGTCTCGCCGAGCGCTCGTCCTAATGAAGGAGGAGTCGGAGCGGGAGGCGTGCCTTTTTTTTTGGAGGCGCACGTGAAGGAGCGCGCCACAAAGTTAGCCGCCGCCGCCATGGTGTTCGCGAGCACCCAACCAAAGGGGAAACGGCGAAGGATCACTTTGATGTAATGGGAGTTATGACTTCAAACAGTGTGCAGAGTGTGCAAGCCGGCCTCATTTCTGCCAGGGTTATGCAAAGTTATTCCACTTTGAAATAAATCTAATCAAATACAAAAAAAAAAAAGAAACCTCACACAGATGATGCAGTCTTCTTGAAGGCTAGCTCTGTGTTTTCTCTTTTTTTCTGAATATAATATTAATAAATGTCCGACATCAAAAGTTCCTGGACTTGGCACAAAAAAAAGAAATTCAAGCAGATCTTTATGCAATATTGATATGATGAACTGTTGGTAAATACTTTATAAGGTATTGAACCTCCACCGTAGCAGCACCCATGCTAACATCTTCGGCGGCCGCAGCTTGTAAGAGCTGCTGCTACCTCGTCTTCTTCTGTGGTATTTTAAGAAAAGGTCTGGTAAGTGCTTTCACCCTCCAGCCCCGCCCTCCAAGAAAGAAAAACGTAGGCATTGACACCATTCGAGGGGGAACATTCTGCTTTGAGTGAACTATTCCTTTACGCTAAACCGCAATACACAAAAATGCAAAATGTGTTTTTAATGTATTAATATCGTACAATTGATTGTGGGGATGAGCACTGGAGCTTATTTTGGCCTTCATTCAGAGTCTGCTGCTCTCTTCGATGGTGAGCACTTTTTTTGTGTGTGTGTGTGTGTGTGTGTGTGTGTGTGTGTGTGTGTGTGTGTGTGTGTCTGAGTGTGAGTGCACGTACGTGTGACCTTCGAAAGGGCAGGAAGAGTAACTGGGGAGCTGACTTCGACTGCGGCACATCGATCCACTACGTCTGCATTGGCCCCGTTCAACAGTCGCTCCTCACACGCACGCACACACACACACACACACACACGCCCAAACACTCGCCTCATTGACCAAATAGACTTACATATGAGTGACGGGGCCAATTTCTCTCCCTTTCCTCCCCTGGCTAATTTATGGCCATTGATCTTCACTGGGGTGAATTTATATACACTCATCATGCTCCCATGCTCCTTTCTCACACACACACACACACACACACTCTCGCTCATGCACGCATCCACTGTGTGCGTTTCACCAGAGTGCACTGACACGCTCCTGCTGCCTCAGCACGAGTGACGAGAGGGAAAGTATGAGAAGGAGCCAAAAGACACGGAAAGACACAGAAGTTTGACGTTGGGAGCCACTAACTGTCCTCCACGGCTGCTGTCTTTTTTTTTTATAGTCAGCATAAGTGTCTGGAAGCGTCCAGTAAAGTTTGGACTTTACACTAATAATGAGGGTGTTACACAGAGTCCAGGGAAAATCACCCTCGAAACCCCTCTTGGAACTGTTACTATCACAACTTTCACTTCTCGTGCAAATGTTTTGACTTCACACGGCATCTTCTTGTCTTCCCCGTCCATCCAGGTGTGTCCCTGGCCTCGGCGGACAGCCAGGGGGTCGGCGAGAGCGAACGCAGCAGAGAGCAGATCCTCCAGACCCTCAGCGACCTGTCCAGGGGCTTCCAGGACATCGCAGACCGTTCCCTGCTGGTGCTGCACCTGGAAGTCAGGTATGCAGAATTTTTTATTTTCTAAAGGCTTCCCTTGACTTCCCTTGACATGACTGAGATTTTTGTGCCGTCTATTTGGCTAGTTTCGAGGGACGATGTGATGGCCACAGCTGCAGCGTAATTCCCACTTTTTCTCTTCGCTTTATTTTCATTGGCGGGAAAAAAGGAAGAAATTGACGGCACACCTGTCGTTCAGAGTCGTGGCGGTGTTGTCGCCTCCCTGCTAGTCACCAGCTTTTTCTATTAACCTAACCCAAGGCGTGGAAACCCAGCAGCTTTTTAAGGGTCAATATCCGAGTTCATTTACCACACCATATACTCCACCCCCCCTCCCCCCATCCTCCCCTCCTCCTCCACAGCCACTAATAGCCCTCCATCATCGCGTGCCGCCACTCCTCCAGGTCCGTGTACCACCATTCCCCCGCTGACTCTCGCGTGGCTTATGCAATATTGTTTATGATTTTCGGTGGGAAAGCCACCCTGAGGCTGATGTCTCGCTATGTGCCACACTCCATTGACTCTTCCCATCTAGCGAATTTCCCCTGATAGCGGCCCCGGCCAAATGAAGCCATGAGGAGGAAAAGGTGGAGGGGGGAGGAGGTTAAAGGGGTGGTGCGAGTTAAAGGGGGGGGGGGGGGGGTGTAGCAAGCAGTGGAACAAAGACCATGGAGAAAGTGTGAAGGTGGCAGGCATGTAAAGTTGAATGATCTTCCTTATTAAATTATAAAATGACATCTGGACAGTGGCGCTTCACAAGCATCCTCCATTTCCTGTTTAAACTGCTCTCCTGCTCTCCACCAGGGTGCACTGCTTCCACTACCTCATCCCGCTAACCAAACAGGGTAACTACGCCATCGTGGCCAACGTGGAGAGCATGGACTACGACCCCCTGGTGGTCAAACTCAACAAGGACGTGTCGGCCATCGAGGAGGTGATGGGCGCCGCCCTGCAGCAGCACAAGTTCCAGTACATCTTTGAAGGTCAGCGCCCACGTGCCATCGTTTGCCCCCTGCTGCTTTTTTGCATTTTGGAAAAGCGTTGTGTGTTGATTCTTCTCCTTGCCGTCGCCAGGCCTGGGCCACCTCATCTCCTGCATTCTCATCAACGGCGCCCAGTACTTCAAGAGGATCAGCGAGTCGGGCATCAAGAAGATGTGCAGGAACATCTTCGTCCTGCAGCAGAACCTCACCAACATCACCATGTCCCGCGAGGCGGACCTCGACTTTGCCAGGTGAGCGGAATAGTCTCCTTCCACGTCCACTCCCAAGTTTAAATTAAACAGTTGATGACTTGAAGGCTAAGCTGAGTTATCTTGAAGCTACCGAAAACCAGTCCCGCCGCTTTAACTTAACCCTGAAGATGATGATGACCCGGAGAGTTTGGAAACCTTCATGTTCTTCCTGCCGCTCCTTCACAGTCCCGCACATTCCAATGCGCCTAAATGAACAATATCTTTAAGTTCCTTGAGCAACAGTGTGGCTTCCCAGAGCAGACAGATGGCCACGCAGCTTGTCGGCCACCTCCCGGAGTCTGTTTTCGCTTCTTACTGTCGCTGTTTATTTCTTATTTATACCTTTTTTATACCGCTGCCTGCTGCAGTCCAGCCCTGACTGACTGCAGTGGTAGGGGCAAAAAAAAAAAAAAAATACATATATCAGGTGTCTCTGTGGGAAGGTGGGTGGGTTGGGGAGTCACAGCTAGAAAGAGAGGAGAAGACAGAAAGGATCTTTTATAGTCTTCGTATGATGATTTTTTTTTTTTCTCTCCAGCTCTCTTTCTTTTAGAAGCCTGTGTCCTTGACAGAAGAGAACTGTGAGTGTGTGAGAGAGGCAGGCTGATGGAGAAAGATGGAGAGGGTAGGAGGAGAGCTCAGGGCTGGTTGGAGGGAGGCGCAGGGGGGGCAAAATTGGAAAAGAAAGAAATAAACTAAGTGAAAGGAAGTTTTAGAAAAAAAAATGCATCTTTCATGAGAAAGAGGAGTGAATGGACTCGTTTGATAGAAGGCGGAAGTTGCAGAGGTGAATAACATCCATCCAACCGGACTAAGCTGAGACAAAGGTAAATACGGAGGAGAACATTTTTTACATAGAGTATCTTGATTTTGAAATGCCGCCGCCTTGTTTCCGGCCACCGACAGATATCAGCGCTCGGCTCTGCGTGAGACGCGAAGGACGCCTCTGCAGGCTGCGAGAAAAAATAAAACTCTGCATCGTTCCAAAGCCGCAATTTCTTTGTCTTTGTGCAGCAACCCGATGACGCATTTCTCTTTCGACCAGAAACACCTGCCGACAAGGCGGCAGCGGCGGTGGCGGTTTTGCATCGTGAATCATCGCGGCAAACATATCAAATATAAACCTCTTTGCTTGGAGGAAAAAAAGAAAAATAAATAAATACCCCGTCAGTCTTAATTATTGGGTTGGCGGAGGGGACAAAGGTGCTCAACCACATCTGGGTGCTGCGGGGCTTTTGTTGATTAGCTGCTGGACCTTTGTAATAGAACTCCGCCGCTGTCGACCGCGCTTTTTCTGCGGTCAACGGGGGGAAAAAACGGAAAAAGCGAGCGGAGTACATTTTTAATGCCCTGAACTGTACTGGATGTGGAGCACCCTTGATTAGAATGTTATTTCTCCCCTCTGTCAACTCTGATTACGGAGAAGCGCGGCTGACGGCTCTTCTGCGCGTCCTCTCCGCCCGCCGCCCCCTTCTGATTACCAGCCGTGGGCGTCGCGGAGGCGTTGATTGGGAATTGCACGCCGCATTGTTTACAAATTCATGGCTTTTTCTAGATTGGCCGGCCTCCGGCGCCCGAGTCTGCCGCACGCACAACACACACACACACACACACACACACACACATACACACACAATCAGTCTCGCCACACACTTGATATGTATCCCTCTTTGTTTTTTTTTCGCTCATCTGTGGACACAAACTCGACCAAGACAATCAGCATTTTCAAGTCATTATATTTAGGGTTGGTTTTTTGTTTTTTGTTTTTTTTTTGCTGGTGGTGGTGGTGATGATGTGAATATGCTTGACGTGGCGTCCACCGGCTTAATGCCACGTTTGTGAGAAGACATGACAAAAGGAGGTAATAACAGGAGTGAGGCTGCAGTGGGGTGGGCCAGCAGTGGAAATTGGGAAAATGCTGCAGGATGGTGAGGCAGCTGGACGCCAGTGGGAGGGTCACTCACAGGTCAGCTGACGGAATTGCAAATTTCCCCTTACCAGTGTTCTCTCGCCATAGTACTCCACTCTAGTCTCTCCTAGAGTCAAAATAAAGACCCAAGTTAGTTCAACACACCTCTAACTGACAACTGGACTCATTGTGCAGCACTAATCTGACGTTTCGGATCATAGGAAGACACTCCCCTTTGACGGGATTGGCTCTTTGGCCCCAGTCGGCTCTTTATTATCGTATTTTTTTATTTGTGCATTAAATGTGCACACGTTTTTGCTGCCGAATAAACAGAAACTCTAAATTGGTAAGACCCACAGGTACGTGGCTTTAAGGTGATTGCACGTTGTTCAAAACAATTCTTTTTTTTGAGACAAGCAGCAGCGGCGGCGGCGGTAGCAGAATGTGCAGCGGTACTTTATATCCACCTGTGGAGAAACATGAGTGAGAGAGGGAGAAAAAAAATTGAGCGGACAGCGAGCGAACGCAGCTTGAAGCTTGGAGCTTGATGCTTGAGAGGGAAGACTGCAGATGCTCCTCTGTGTACCCGCGGACGTTTGTTTCTCTGCGGGTGTTAGTAAGTCGCTGTGTGTGTGTGTGTGTGTGTGTGTGTGTGTGTGTGTGTGTGTGTGTGTGTGTGTGTGTGTGTGTTAGCTTCTTGATTTTGCTCGCCCCTCTCTCCCTCCCATCAGCGTGCCTGTGTGGGGAAAGGGAGAGTCAGGAGAGACCTGGACAAGGGCACAGTAATAACCATTGATCTGAGTTAAAACTAAGCAGCACTGCAGAACCCTCAAAGACACACACAAGCGCACACACAAGCGCATGTCCTTTTTGCTTCCAGATTGAGAAATGATGGGGAAACACTGCCACCTTCTGGCTGACCCTATGTTTGGAAAAGTTCAGTGAAAAAAAATCTGTAATTCTGTTAAACAACCCACAAGAGCTGATTTTTGAAGCTGCATGTGATGCCAAGTGTCAGAAACTCTCTGGTGTGTGTGTTTGTGTGTGTGTGTGTGTGTGTGTGTGTGTGTGTGTGTGTGTGTGTGTGTGTGTGTGTGCGGTGGTCTCTCGTGTGTCAGCCCCGTGTTTGGCTGAGACGTCAGCTCCCCAGGTCAAGGTCAAACACGTACACAAACCAAAAAAAAAACAAAAAAACCTGACCATCTGTTCTGAAACAGTTCAGCAGCTCGGTCTTGTTCGGCACAACTGTGTCATCGCAATGTCACACCTGTGTGTGTGTGTGTGTGTGTGCGTGCGTATGCGCCCTCCTCCTTGTCACTCCATCCATTCCCTCTTATTATTCCGTCCCCTCCTCCCTCCATCATTCCTGGTCTTGGCGGCAGGAGAAGCAACGGGATGGAGATGAAACGGTTGCCAGGGCTTTGATATCGTGAGAATGAGAGGTAGTTAGCTAGTTAGCTCAGTTGTTAACAAATCAAAAATTCATTGTGATGATGTTGCAACGTTGTTTTTTACTTTTTTTTTTTTTTTTTACTTTCATTCACTGACCTGAGAGGAAGATCTTGTCTTTTAGCAGTCGCTCACTAGCGTCTGTGCTTTGCTTTTTCTCTTTGCTCCACTTTTCCAGATGTCTGAGCAACAATTTTAGATTTTTTGGAGTGTGGCTGTAAACAGTGGGCTAAATATCCTGTTTTCGACAGAGTTGTTTTTCGCATTAGTCTTGTGTTGCAGGACAGCGAATGTGAACTAGAGTTTGTAAATGTGTTCCGTGTCAGGTGGAGGTGGAACACACACACACACACACACACACACACACACACACACAGTGACCCCTGAAGGTTTCGACCTCAGGTGTCAGCCTGTCTCCCCCTCCTGTTCACTCCTGGAAATTACCACCCTGTGCACTTGTTTCAGGGCTGTACAAGAAGCAAAGTGTTTTCCCGCTTCAGCCTTTAGTCTTTTGGAAAACAACTGTGCCTCTGTGTGTGTGTGTGTGTGTGTGTGTGTGTGTGTGTGTGTGTGTGTGTGTGTGTGTGTGTGTGTGTGTGTGTGTGTGAGACAGGTGTGTGTGTGTGCGTGTGCTTGCGCGTCCGCAGACAATGTGGTAATAAGTACAGTTGACAGCTGTGTCAGGAGCTAGTGGGTGTCAACAGATAAAACTGTTTGTATTTTGGTCCCGGCGTGGCTGCGCTGTCACTCGGCTCGGCTCCTGCCCTCCCCTCCTGTCGCCTCCCGTCTCCGTCTTTATCTCCCCCCTTACACACACACACACACCCTCTCACTCTCACTTGACTTTTTTCTTCACTCTCCTCTCCTCGCCTCTGTTCTCACGTCCAGCCACCTGCACGTCGGCCTCTGCTCAAGTGTTTTTCCCTCTCATCCTTTTTTCCCCCTTGCCCGGCCCCTCCTCCTTCTCCTCCTCTTCTTCCTCCTCCTCCTTCCACCCCTCTTCCTCCTCTTCTTCCTCTTCTGCTGCTGCATTCTCTGCGCACGCGCGCACAAAAACACACGCAATGAGGCTGTTCCCTGCTGATGAACCCAGCCTATCTCTGCTGCAGTTGTGTGTGTGTGTGTGTGTGTGTGTGTGTGTGTTTACGAAGATGCCGCTCTCTGCTAACGAAGCCAGCGAGACCGGAGGAGCAGCGTGGCGTTTGCCTGCGCACGCCGCAGCGTGACGTGGCCGGTTTTTGCTGATGAAGCTTCGGTCCCGGAGTCTCAGCAGACTCTCTCCTCATCCTCATTACCGCCAGAGAGAGAGAGAGAGAGACAGAGAGAGAGAGAGAGAGAAACAGCGCAGCAGCTTTTTTAGGAAGGGAGGCGGGGTAGAGGTTTGAAAATGGCAGACAGGCGAAAAGAAGTGAGAGCCGTCCAGCAGCTCGCGAGTCGTTTCCAAATAAGAAATCTTATCCTTTGCGAAGCTGCCGCCGCCGCCGCCGCATTAAAATCAATCAGGCCAACTGGATTTTTCTACAAAGTTCTAGAAGAAAAAAAAAGGCTGGACTATCAGAGGAGGAGCACATCAGTCGTTACCCAAGAAGTCTTGTCGAATGTGAAGTCCTGCCAAATCAGACCATCTGCAATTATCGTGCTACTTTTTAGGAATTTTAACTCAGAACCAGACAGCAGACAAAGGCGGCTTTGATTAGGAGATACTGTGTGTTGTTGTTGTTGTTGTGTTGCTGACATTTACAAAGATGAAGGCGTGGGGACGGCAGAGAGACTTTAAAGGTCTCAGCAGCGGCCGTTGACTTAGAGAGAATCCTTCAGCAGACGGAGCGTTTCCGCAATATATTGGATTTGGGAAACAGTTGGTGAGGGGGTTTGGGATTGGAAGGGGGGCGGGGGGCGGGGGGGGCGCACTACTTCTTTGTGCATATTCCCAACAAAGCGGGCGAGGCGGCTGCCCCCCCGCCAGAGGAAGAAAGCTGCTCCCTGCTTGTCGTTCGCCTGTCAGCGGCTACGCATTTGTTATTGCAGCAACAAGTTCTCTGGGTTCCAGCTGATGGAGCGCCTCATCCTTCCCGCTCTCTTATCCTCACCCTCCTCCTCCTCCCTTCCTCCCTTCCTCCCTTCCTCCCTCCCTCCCCTCTGTAACTAATGTGTCGCTCCAAACACGCTGACAGAGGCAGCACGTAATGGCCTTAATATTGTGCGAGCTGGAAATGAGGGGTGGGGAAGGAAAGGGGAGGGGAGGAGGGGGGGGGGGTCAAAAAGGAGAATTGTGCTGATTCTCTCATTTCTCACCCGCCTGTCTTTCATTATTTCATTTGTTTATTTATTTTTTGCCACCGTGTTCACACATCAGTTTGTCCCGTACTGAGGCCATGCGTCATAAATTGACTTAATATTCTTTGTATAGGAAGAAAGGGAGGGAGGGGAGAAGAAGGAGGCTAATTAAAATTTAATAGGAATCGCACCATGGGGGCATGTTCATGCATGCATACAGACACACACACACACACACACACACACACACACACACACACACACACACACACGCTGACTCCTAAAGTGCTGTTCTTAAAGACGGAGCACAGGGTGGAAGCGGGTCGAAATTTTGAAAAGAAAACAAAAGAACTCATTCATGTATTTGTGAGCTTGTGTGAGTTTAGCAAGCAGACAAACAAGGCTGTTCAACTTCAACCTCGTGCACTTCTAGTTTTGACACTGCTTTGGTCCTCTGTCCTCGTGCTCCGGCTTCTGACCGGCTGTCAGGACCACCAACGCGTGTATCGAGAATGGAAGAATTTCTTTCAAACTAGACACTCAACACAAAGTTGAGTCTGTGGCTCCGCACTAAGGCTGCGTTCAGGCTGCAGGCGAATCTGATTCCAATCAGATTCCTTCTCAAATCCAAATTTTCAGACTGCAAAAGAGCCATCCGGTTGCAATCTGGATGGGCTTGAAAATCGGATTTTGGCCTGGCAGTCTGAACGTGGCCTTAAGTTTTGAGTGCACAGATAGGAATACGCTCGAATGCACAGTCGCACATTCACGCAGTCAAAGTGTCGGAAAACACACCGTAAGCTTTGTGTGCGTCGGCGCGTGTGCATCTCTTTGTGTGTCCCGGCGAGGTTCCCGTGGTCGGCGGCATGCTGCTGAGAGATTTTAAATCTTATTAACGTCCCTCACCCCGCTTGGCAAATGGCTTCCCAACTGCTCGGGTAATGAACTGTTTGAAAGTGTTTGCAGCACGCGCTAATGTGCATCGCTCAACTGTGCACGCACACACACACACACACACACACACACACACACACACACACGCCTCGGCACGCTTTCTCTGTCTCAACTCCTTTATTCTGAGCAGAGGCCAGATTGCCAGCTGTCCGCACCACAGACGGCACACGCGCGCGCGGGCACACACACACACACATTTGCGGACTAGCATGCTGCTGCCCCGTGCATGGAGCGTCACTGTTTCGATAGCAGAGACAGAACCTGCGCAGTTGTTATTAATGAGAGCCAAGTCGATCTGTCTTTAACAAGTCCTACGTGCAAAGTCACGTCGCCGCGCCTCCGCCAAAGTGAGTTATTGACGCCGTTATGCCTCCGTTAAAGCCCCGTTTTATGGCACCGCCGAGATGTCTCTTGTTTTTATTTCCACTTGCTGGCTGCGCCATCAACAGATGGATTTGGAGGATTTAAATTTGTTTGGGTTTTTTTCCCCCTGCTTTCTCGGGGAGGAATTTAATAAGACAACAAAAATAAAGTGAGTCCGTGCCGGAAATTGCTGCGTGTCGTGGCGGTCGCAGTCCCAGTTTGAGTTTCCGGCAGCGACGCTGCTCGTCGGTTCCCCCCTCCGTCTGCATCGCTCGGTGCTGGTCCAGATGGGGACGGCTAATTGAAAGAAACAGTCAGGAAACTTCGCAGTCGGTCAGCCCACACACATTTTAACAGCAGGAAGTTTGACAGCAAGAAGTTTATTTAATTTTTGCTCTTTGTTTTGTTTTTGTTTTCCGTCCGTCAGTATCTGGAGACGGTTACCCATAATCCTCCCCGGCTCAACACGGTACACTTGGCAAATCCGGCTGGGTTGCCGACCTCAAAGAGATTCAAGTAGTTGTTGAGGAAGAATGAGCTGGACATCCTAAGACAATACTTGGCAGACTGCATTATTAATGAACGGCAGGATAAACACATTATATTTTTCATCAAATCTGTCAAAACTGAATCAATCTGTCCTTAATCTAACGAGCATGATTAACAATTCCAGTCATTTGTTTTGATTATTTCATCATCAATTTGCTTTTGGATTCAGTTTCATTATTTTATTCTCTCATTCAAATCTAGAGTGTGTGTGTGTGTGTGTGTGTGTGTGTGTGTGTGTGTGTGTGTGTGTGTGTTTAATTTATTCTTTTTTTTCGTTGATTGAAATTAAAATTCTGTCCTCTGCAAAACTTTCTTCCATGCCCAAGGAAATGTTTTTTTTTTTAACATTTTAATTTAATCAAATTTCAATTATTATTTTAGTTAATTTATTCGTTCATTGATGTTTAAAAAAGGTTTGGTTAAAATGTCATCCTCCTTCCGTTTTTTCTTGCTTGATAGATTTATTATTTATTATTAATTCATTAATAATCAACAGGAAATTTCTCACCTCACCATTTCTTCTCTGTTCATCAGTCGACTTTGAGAAAGCGTCACTCGCCCGTCAACCGTCTTCTTTTGTCGCCTCGTTTGCAACGACCCCTGTGTGAAGTCTGTCCCTCTTGTCCAGAGAAAAAAGTTTGAAAGCTGGAATCTCTCCAGTCGAGTTCTCCCACCTCGACTCAAGAAGAAGTGCACCGTCTTCAGTTTTATCGTTCTTCTGCTGTCTTGTGCGTCTCCCCCATTAGATCCCCTAACGAGGTGTTTCGCCTCAAGCACGCAGGTAATTGCTCAGTGAGGGGAACCAAATGACGACGCCTTCGAGGCCTCCGGTTTGTTTTTGGGTTTGTTTGGTTTGTGCGTGCGTGCCCATGCCGCTGGTACAACCTCTCCATCACTTCAAAATCTCCAGATGCAATCAGCGACGCAGACATTTCGACTCAGACCCGAAGAAAGAAAAACAACTGAGCCTCTTATCGGCAAAATTAAAGCCAGTGGCTGCTTCTTATTGTCTGATATGCCAGCACCATTTCTCCTCCATCGAGGCGGCCCCTCATCAATATTGACAAGCTTTTTTTTTTTTTTTTTTGCTCCAAGATGGAAAAATGAACGAGACCTTGAAGAGATACTGAGAACGGGCCGGAATGCAAATGCTGCATCTGCCAAGGGCATTAGCAGCGACGGGGTGTCGGGGGCGGGAGGGTCCACAAAACAGATATTATTCACCTCCAGTTCCTCGCCCGTCCTTCCAGACATCACTCTCCCCTTCTTTGTCTCCCCCTTCCCTCCATCTGCAGCTAATCCACTGTGCCGTCACTCATCCGGCTTCCCCCCTCCCCCTCCTCACCGTCGAATCTCGAAAAATGACAGCGCATAAAACACCTCGGAACAGAAGCTCCCAGAGTGCTCATTAGCGCCTCGTTAGCATGGAAAGCGATCACCTCAAGAAGAGAATGGGTCTTGGATGAGTGGAGGAGCTCAGCAAATGAGATGAAAATATCTTTTCTTAGCAATGTGGGCAGTTTTTCTCCCTTTTAAAAAAAAAAAAAAAAAGAAAAACAAAGAAGCAGGAATCAGTAAAGATTTCACATGGTTTTCTGCACCACCTCAGAGGACACAAGCCTCGTGCCACAGAACCCCAAACCGATTAGGCTTCTCAGTGGCAGGGCTCCAAAAATAAATTCCCACTAATCAGTTGACCGACTTCTGCCAAAGTTGTGTGCAGTTGCTCTACGTCTTGTCCCACTAATTACAAACAACTTTGCAAATTTGTGCAAGTGTAAAAACTTTGCAATTTGAATTTCCTTCATTTCCAAGTTCTGGCGCGATGCATCAACAGAATAAACTGGCAACCTTTTTTATTTTTCAATTCAATATACTCTATAATTCAAGCAAGTTTATTAAATAAAACACGAAAATCTGACAGCAAACCGATTGTTGCTCTGTGCAGTCATTTCGGGATCATGTAGTAATTTGTGCAGCAGGAGTTTTAACGCTCCAGCTCAAACATACACACAGTGTATTCTAATAGACTCTGGCCGTGATTTTTTTGCAGCGTAAACAGGCAGAGGGCGTCTAGGAAAATTTTTAATCACACGCATTCAGGCGTGTGCTCAAGGGTGACATCTTGTGGCTGGAAGTTGCAACACCTACAAACAGGTGTTCACCTGCCTAGTCCGTGGTTCCACGCTTGTGTTCCACTTACACAACAAGAAGCCCTGCCACTGAGAAGCCTGGTGCATTGTTCGAAAAGAAACACACACACACACACACACACACACACACACACACACACACACACACTCTGTAATCCGCTGGGTACTTGACCTTTTTTGCCTTCTGGGCAAAGAGAAATGCTCCAGCTGCATCGTCTCCTCACCTCCTGCTGCGCTTTGCTGGCACAGCTGGTTGCATAAACTGTGCATTTGATCAGCAACCTTTCCTGCAGTCCATTATAATGCTCCAAATATTACCTTTTTATGACTGTCCTGTCTTCATTGGTTCTTAGTGCTGCATCCTAATTATTAACAGAGCGTTAAAACCAACATAATGTTTCTTAAAAATAAGTAGGCAGATGCACTCTCGACCTTTGTGTTGAAATGTATTTTTTAATTCCCCACCAGTGGGAACTTTTGTCCCTTTGTGCTTCCCTGTGGAATTTTTGTCAAACGGGCCCATTGTCGCGCCAGTTCCTGGTTAAAGAGCTATTAAATCGACGCACCTCTCGCCTCCCGCGGCTCCGTCAACAGCGCTTCATTATTAAAAAAATGTTCCCTTTGTAGCCGCTGAATTTTTTCCCGACTTCAGCTCCCGCTGGTGGCACGGCAAACTCCTTGAAGTTCCTTTTTTTCTCTCTTTCTTTATTTCGCTCGCCGGTAAAATTGGGTCTGACAGCTGCAGCGGTCTCAGACGTCGTCTTCTCCCCTTTGTCGTCGTTCTCGCCCTGGAGATGCGTCGCCGTCGCCGTCGTCTCCCCTCATGTCTTTACCTGACTTCTCTTGATCAGTTTTTTTTTTTCCTGTTTTTACATATCTCTTTGACATCTGTCTCCCCTCTGTTTTGTTTTGGGGTTTTCCCCTCTGCTTTTTGCAGGCAATACTACGAGATGCTGTACAACACTGCGGATGAGCTGCTCAACCTGGTGGTGGACCAGGGCGTCCGCTACACAGAGCTGGAGTACATCAACGCCCTGTCGCTGCTCCACCGCAGCCAGACGGGCGTGGGCGACCTGAGCACGCAGAACGTCCGGCTGCAGAGGCTGAAGGAGATCATCTGCGAGCAGGCCGCCATCAAACAGGCATCCAAGGACAAGAAGATTACCACGGTGTGATGATGGAACCAGAGGGTGGCTTTAAAAAAAAAAAAAAAAAAAAAAAAATAACAAGAAATGCCAAGAAGCAAGAAAAATGATTCTGTCTGTCCATAGTGTGTCGGTTCACCTCCCTCAGTTCAGGTCTGACTAGCGGGAAGTATGTGCACCAGAGTGGCCGGAATGCAAGATGAAGAACGTATATAATGGAAATCAGGCTGTAATCATTAAGAAAAGGCTCGACTCCGATGTAACGACACTGATGTAACGTCTCTGTCCACATTGACTTTAAGGTTGTTTTTCCTTATTATTATTTTTGGCTTGTAGTTAAATAAGCCCTCATGCACATGGAATGTATTAAACCCCGCCCACTGTCAGGTGACTTGAAGGGCATGCGTGAGGCCTTGGAGCACTAATTAGCATCCAGGTGACGGTGTATGATGCAGCCCTAAATGATCTTTCGAGTGGAGCCGGAGTGAACGCAGGAGTCGTCAAACCGCCGCCTGCGACTCCATCGCCGGGAACAAAAGCATAAAAAAAAAGAGAGACGGGGAGGGAGGCGATTGTCTCGGACGCTCTATCCAAACACATTTCATCTCATTTTCCTATTAGATGTAAACTGCTGCTCTCAATTACACCTCCGTCTCGGCTCCGCCCGCGGCCCCCCGAGGGCCCTCGTTGATTGTGTCTGCAATAACAGATGCCAGATTAGAGCGTCTGAATGAGGCCGCATCCTCAGCCTGCTGCCAATTTGGGCGGTAGTCCCCAAAGACCCCCCCCACACACACACCCCTCCAAGCTGAGCATTGCATCATATCTGTGGCTATTTATCTCCCTTTTTTTGTGTGTTATCTGAGAATGCTGAAGATTTGTGCAGCTTGTTTGGAAAAATGGCTTGTGAGTCTGGTGTACTTCCCCATGAATAAGATTTTTATTCAAACGCTGTGCTAAAAATCCTGCAGGCCTCAGTTTATTTGTGTGTGTGTGTGGGGGGGGGAGGGGGGGCATGTATGTAATGATTGTGTGCCAGGTCACGTTCCATCAGTCCTCCTTTCGCTCCCCTTTCCTTCCTCCTGACTCCATCCTCCACGCAAGCGTTTTTTTTAGTTTTTTTTTTTAGTTTTTTTTAAGTTAAGTCTCTTGCTGGCAAAACCCCCTCCGTGTTCCTCTTTCTTTTCCTTTTTTACTTCATTAACTTTTGAGAGAAGTGTTTAACGAGGAGGAGAGGAGGAGGAAGCGGCGGAGGGGAAATGGGAGCGCTGCCCCCCCCCTGCGGTCCCCCACAGGCACACATGGCCATCCATCATAATGACACGGCGGCCCGGATCGATGGTCGGCGTGGTGGTGGGAGGAGGTGGAGCTGCTGAGGGTGGCTCGTCACACACACACACACACACACACACACACACACACACACACACACACACACACACACACACACACACACAGAGGCTGTAAAACGTCCACGCTGCGCCCCGCTCTCGGCTCCTGCTGTAACGTTGTACATGGGAAAGTCTAACAGAGTGTTTAACCGACTGTGTCATCGCAGCGCTTCTATTATATTTCAGCCTGTAATCACACACAGGCCGCAGGAAACACGCCAGCGCTGGGGCTCAGTCTACCACCCATCCCTCATCTCTGTGCTTTTTATTCACTAATAATGTAAGAAATGCTTGGCTAAAAAATAAAAATAAAAAAAAGTTTTATATTCTATTTGCTTTTCTACTTTGACAACTGGTCACACGTGTCCCTTACAATAGCGTATTTTCATTTCCAGCCATGTGTTTTGAAAACATCCAGTCACTGTCATTAAAAAAAATTAAATAAAAAAAATAAAAAGGCTCTGTAACTGCTTTGGATTATGATAAATTCCTCAATGTGTATGTACACTAATAAATTGAAAATAAATAAAAACTTAAGATTCCCATGTTTGCATTTGTATCAGTTCACTATTATTCACATTAGACCAACCAACAATTATCAATAGTTCCCTCTCCACCTAGATCAATACAAAACGTGATTGAATTTTGTCAACTTCAAGTGCTTTTTTTCTTTAAAGAAATGTTCAGAATTGTCAAAGGGTCGATATGGATTCACCGAAGTAATCGTCTATGAAAAGATAAGAAAACAATACGCTCACGAAACCACCTGTGTCTTTAAAAAAATATATATAAGACGATGAGTCTTCGGACTACGTCACCCACAATCCATTTCGCCTCACACTTGTTGCTCGGCGACGCAGGTCACTCCCCAAAACAATTTGCAGGTTTGTCTTTTTATCTCAGTTGTATGCTCACAGGTGTTGTTGGATCCACCATTTTTGTTACAACCGTTGAAGGATAAAGGACAATCATGGTTTCACTTTCATCCGACGTCGCTAATTGGTTCACTGGAAAAGTCAACCGATAGCACCGCGGATTGATTCGTGGTGCGCGTCTACTCGAGCAGCGCGGTAAATGGATTTTGAAGCTCTGCCTGGCCTTAATCCCGGTTCAAAGTCAGGTTTTAAGTGCCGCGGTTTAGGCTGGGCTGTAGAATGACTGCAGGAGATGCAAAACGTGAACATGACGTACGTTTAGTCAGACTGGAACGATCGTTGGTGAGTCGCTGCCATGCTGAGGCTACAGCAGGTGTCATACAGACTTTTTAAAGGTTCGTGCCGAACTCCATCTACTTCCTGATAGACGTCATTTTTCGCTAACAGCGGACGCCGGTGTGGATGCTAAAAACATAATATACGGTTAAAATGATTTATTTACTTATTGTTTTTGATTGATTCATTGAAAATTATTGTGGAAATTTTATTTTATTTATTTATTTATTTAAAAAAAAACGTTTATTTATCAAACAAATAGTCATTAAACGAAATTTTCATTTCGGGGGGGGGGGGGGGAATGTTATTTTCATGAAGAAAATAAATAAATAATAATGACATGGTCGGACTGGTGCGTTTACCGTAAGTGTAAAAATAAGGTCGCAATTTCAGCAAACGAGGACACATCGGGAGACCTGGCGAGGTTAGTTTGGGCGACGCTTCCCCCGCTGTGATGATTCTAGAAGGACACAGAGACATGCCGGTAAGCGACGGAGCGAGACAAACAAATTAAAAACACCAACTCAGTTGTGAATGGGTAATTGCATGCATAAC
This sequence comes from Nelusetta ayraudi, assembly GCF_046127955.1. Lineage (NCBI taxonomy): Eukaryota > Metazoa > Chordata > Actinopteri > Tetraodontiformes > Monacanthidae > Nelusetta > Nelusetta ayraudi. Next base: position 4,334,167 of record NW_027466077.1, read on the forward strand.
TTAGATTTTTGTTTTTCTTTAGAAATGGTGATTTTCTGTTGTTTGCGCCACGCCAAGGTTGAAAATGATTCTCGCTGTTATGACGTCCACATTTCTCCACTCCCACTGTGCTCTTCTGCAGAAAGAAGGTGTTTTGACTTGTCAGATGGTCGAGGATTGTGTGTCGTACCTGGGCCGCGGTGGTCCTGGACTGCAACCCATGTACCAGCACTTGTCTCTGCCTGTAAGACCCCCTCCTGTCCTTATGGAGCACACTAGCCCTTTGTGATGTCACAGAGGGCATTTCTAAGTCCCCCAACTTCGTGGCAACCCCCTTCAGCCACTTGTTGTCTCCACCCCTCTGAGACTATCTTGTGTTTCCCCCCCCCTTGCAGACAAGTGGGAGGTCCAGCACAGCATCAGCTTTTGGCAAGAAGATATAAAACAAAAAACAAAACACAGGAGGGTGTTAAACACGCTGTGTTCTGGACCTGTAGATGGCTTTTATGGGGTATTTATCATGCAAGGCTGCACTGCTGGAGTCCTGGTGGGGAAATAAAGATTTAAAAAATGCACAAAATGGGGAGATTATGTTGGGGAGGGGCTTGGAGGGGTAAAAACTTGGAGGTAAAAACAACAAATGAGAAGAAAGGAAGAGATGAATGCCTTCAGTGGTCGCTGTCCAGTGGGCACAGCGTGACAACTTTCAGGGTTTTTAATGGACTGCAAGCCCCGCTAAAGCTATCGCGCTGGTTCATTTAAATTGAAGCACATTTGTATTCTGCTCTGCTCCCCTTTAGAGCCAGAGTTTCAGCGACATCTCCGTGTTGTGCTCCTACATCCATCTGCAAAAACTGGAAGTTCCTCAGAACAAAATCACAGGTGACTTTTATTCCGCCAGAGTCACGATGCTTCCTCCCTTCCTTCCAAGCATTCACATTTTGATGTTTTTCTTCTTCTCACCCCCCATCCCGGACCTTCTAGATCTATCCTGCGTCAGTCACATGCCGTACCTCGTCATTTTGGACGCTTCTCACAATGAAATCACCGACTTCTTTGGATTCAAGCCGCCCAAGAACTTGAAGGCAAGCGGAGAAAGACCTTGAAATGGAACAGGATCAGGCCGCATCAGATTGTCTGCTGCTATTCCCACTAGGCACGGCCTGGATATCCCGCAGCCCGTCTGTAGCTGCTTTCAATATGCTTACGAGGCATTAGCCGCCCTTGGATGACAGTGAACCTTATCAAATTAAACATTCTCCCCCACCCTGGATGGATTTAGGCAAAGAGACGTACCACCGACTTTCATGACTTCTGCTGATACTCTTTTTTCTCCACTCTCTCTTTCAGGAAGTCAATTTATCCCACAACCGCATGACAAAAATGAAGGATTTGTCGGCCTATTTGTACCTCAGCAAACTGGATCTGGGATGTATCCTTACAGGCAATCGTTGTGTGCATTCTGCAGATGTCTTTGAAAAAAAAAAAAAAATACAAATCTGTGGCGTGCAATGTTATGCTCTTAACCCTCCTTGGCTGCCAGACAACAGTCTCAGCGAGATCACAGGCCTGGAGAAATGCTGCAGCCTCACCGTTCTCAACCTGGAGCACAACCAGATCTCCCGGATCAGCGGCCTGAGCAGTCTGCCCCTCACGCACCTCAGCCTCGTAGGTCCCACTCGCACATTCACACACCAAGGACGACCGGAGGAACGACTCAAGTGAAGTTATGCCGTCAATGGTGCTTTTTTGTTTTTTGGTTCATGTGTTGTGAAAAGGCCATGCAGTGATGCAGTGTGCATTTTATGATTGCTACTCTTGCAGTCACTTCCTGCATCTTTTTGCCTCCTCCCCCCTCCCCTCTCAAATTAGATGCACGCACAGCATTTCAGGTGTTTAATTTTCTCCCTTGATTCATTTTTGGGAAAATTAATAACAATTCGTTTATAGTTTATTATTTAGATAATTTATTTTCATATAATTTTCTGCATGAATAAATCCACTCTTTTTTCTTAATGTTTTTGGCTGTATTAAAAAAAAAAAAAAGCCTTGGCCCTCTGTCCCAGAATCACCATATGGTCCGACAGCAGGTCTTTTCTGTCCTATCGCTCTGTTTTGTGCTGCTGTGGGTTCGTGCACACGTGTGTCCCGTCCTGAATCAACGTTTCCTCCTCGTCAGCAGCCGACTCTTGCTCTCCTGACCGCTACTGACCCTCTGTGCGTCTGTGCCGTTTGCATTTTTTTTTGGGGGGGGGGGTTGTGGAGGAGGTGGGAATGGGGGCAGCTGTCGGTGTTTTGGACCCAGTTAAAGTGCACGTTTCCACCCTGTCGGCCAGGCGCGTGCGTGCAATCCCACCCCCACCTCCCTTTTTCCTCTCACCTCCGCCGTCCCTTCACAGCACAGACCCGTCAGCCGACCTGTTTTACAGCTCATCACGGCGCTGACCCGCCGCTTCCAGGAGACTGGCGCAGTCACGCACCTCCCTCCCCGCCGTCGCCCTCCCCCTCCCCCGCCGACACCACTCCTCTGCCAGAGGCAGCGCGTTTGGCACGAGCGCTGCGAGGTGCGAGCCAGACAGCCGGCTAACAACCTGAGTCGGCGGGATGGGGCGAGAAGCCGCCCGGGGAGCCGCTACAATGGGAGGAGAAGAGAGGAGGAGGTGTGGCGCTCCACCTCCACCTCCACCTCGCCAGCTGCTGGCCTGTCAGTCCTCACCTGTCAGGGGTTTGAAGGAGAGATGCAGGCAGGCCAGTCAGCTCGCCGCACCGAGGAGGGAAGCGTTCACGCACCCCGCAGAGCAGCCGTGGCTCCTCCTTAATATTCATGACTGAACATCCGAGGCCGCGTTTTTTGATGAATGTCAAGTGCTTGGTTGTGTGTCGCCCTCTCTGTCCGTCCGCGCAGAGGGGGAACCAGCTGGAGGAGATCGAAGGGTTGGGCGATCAGAAGAGTCTGCAGGTCCTCGACTTGTCCTCCAACAGGATCGTCAGCATGTCCGGCCTCCAGAGTGTCCAGCTGCTTTGCTCCCTCAACCTGGAGGAAAACCTGGTACAGATCGAGAATTTCCTGACGGGGATGTTCTGGTATTTTAGAGGCGCTCGTCGACATTAGGAACCTAATAAGAGAAACAGTGCAGAGAGCCTGACCTGCTCTGAACCTGTGTCTTATTATATTGCAGATGAGTACAATTGCTCAGTGCAATATCTCAAACGACAAGACCAAAGAAAACTGAGCATCTGACTGGACATTGCAAAATACTGACTAATGCCCAACAAGCTGCTGCATTACCAGTTTGCAGCCCCCAACAACTTCAAAAATACGGCATTACCCAGTACAGAAAACAGTTTCTGATTTTAGGCAATGCTTTCTAAGGCAGGTGTAGCAGTTTCTGCATGTTTGTTTCAGATCAGTGGAATCCAGGAGTGCAAACACATTCACGATCTGCATCTGCTGAGGGAGCTCAAGCTGGTGGGAAACCCAGTGCAGGTGACTAGTGCCATTGTGTGTTTCTCTTTGTCCTTGTTTACACTGAAAACATGTTCTGCACTTTTAGTCCAGAGTCATTAATAATGTGTGTATGTGTGTTTTAATGCACCTGGCTAGGAGGAACCTGACTACAGACTGGCGGTCATCTTCTTGCTCCAGCAGCTGAGTGTGCTGGATCTGGACAAAGTGACTGCAGAGGAGAAGGTAAGAAAAGAAATTGTACTATTAATTTAAGAAAAAAAAAAGAAAAAGAAAAAAAATGTCATTGTTTCAATCTGGACTTTCCTGAAAACTTCAGGTGACAGCAGTGAACGAGTATGACCCTCCAATGGAGGTGGTGGCAGCCAGGGATCACATCACCCAACTGGTGTATCAGCTGATGCAGCCCCAGCTGGTCTACGACAGGTCAGCATCATTCATTACAAGTGTGAAAGTTAATCAGAAGGCAGCTTGATAAAAGAGTTTGTCCAAAAATTGTACGGCACAACAAAAAAGTCTCCTGTCGGTGATCGGCGGTAAAAAAAAATCTGCAGCAAAAAGTTTTGGAGAAGTCGCAGCAATTTCTGTTTTCTCTCATAACATTCTTTTTAAAAAAAAAAAGAAAGGAAAAGAAAGAAAGAAAGGAAATGGGCTCATGCATCAGCACTTTCTTTTTGAAAACATCGATCAGCGGCAGATGGAACCATGCAGCCACAGTCGATTTACCATTCCCCTCTTCCTCCTCCTCCTCCTCCTCCCCCTTGGTGCCTCCCAGGAAAGAGCATCCATTTCGCTGCATAAAGGCTCCTGTTTGCATCCGCACTGAAGCGGGCGGCTCTTTCTGTCCTTCCTTTTCTTCTGTCTTTTGGTGGTTTGCCATATACCTTCTATGAAATGAATGGTTGCAGTCTTTAAAAAAAAAACTCTTTGTGTGTGTGTGTGTGTGTGTGTGTGTGTGTCCTCGCAGCACTCTGCCCAGCGCTGACTCTCCCTACCCCATGCTGGTTCTGACGGGTCCTCAGGGCTGCGGCAAGAGGGAGCTGACCCACCGGCTGTGTCAGGAGTTCTGTGAATACTTTGCCTACGGGTCAGTGAGCAGCCTTGAGCTCACGTTAAGTTCTGGGTATTGTTTTTTCTGTCACCAATTAATCAAACACACCAAAAAAAAACTCAATTGCAAACAAACAAGGATTACCTTTCAAAATAATAGCCTTCCTCTGAAAGTTATCATTTTGATTGAAATTAACCAAATCGAACGATTTTCCATTATGAACGTACATTTTTAATACGCTCATTTAAATGAAATGTACATTTAGGCACCTAAAATATTGTTTTACAATTAAAACGTCTGTTTTACTCTTTTTTTTTATTATTATTACTTTTTTTTCATTGTGTGTCTGCCTGCCTGTACAGAACCAGTCACACCACAAGGGGGCCCTACTACGGAGAGGAGAATGGAGTTGATTACCATTTTGTCAGCGAGGAAGAGTTCCAGAACTCCATCCGCATGGTGTGTAAGCGAAAAATAAAATAGGCTGAAATCTGTTGTCAAAGATTAAGTCCTGCACTGAAAGTGATCCCCTTTTTTTTTTCCTATGACTGGGATGAACAGATTCACTTACACAGCTTCATAAATCGTTTCCTTTGATAACCCCTTTTTCTAAGAGCCCTTAAATCATCCTTGTCCAAGTTTGATTTAATTCACTCGGCGGCAATAAAGAGACTAGCGCTAAAGATAATTAAATTTTAATTTAAGTTGAGCTATTGCAGAGTCTTCTCCCTTACTGCAGGTGATGACCGTCTTGGGGGGCCTGAGCAGGGAGAGGAGTAGGAAGAGGAGTGATAATGGGTTTTAATTTCTGCAGAATTTGTCCAAAGCAGCTTGAAACACAGCCGTCAGGAGTTTTATTGGGTCTAGATAATTCCTTAAAGTGAGGCAACAATGCCGTTTGTGATGTCACAAAGGGCCAAATCCGTGCCCTGCCTGACGTCACAATGCACTGATTCACAGAACCATGTGTGCATTGGATGGGTTTTCTGTTAGAAAAAGTGTCATCCACACTTGGCTTTCATTTTTCTTCATACTCCTCCAGTCACGGCCGTCCTCCTCTTCCTCGCAAGGCTCGTAAGGCTCTCTGCTAGTTTGTGACAACAGCCTTCGTCCTCCTCCTCCTCTTCCTCCTCCTCCTCTTCCTCCTCCTCCTCCTCCTACCCCCCCCCCCCCCCCCCTCTTCTTTTGCTCCCTTTTACCATCACGAACACTTTTTGGGCTCCATGTAATCATCACCTCTTGAGCCAGCCGCTCGAGGCTGTTCTTACACAAATTAACCCCAACCACGAGACTCCTTTTTCCCTTTTTCTTTGGTTTTTCCTTGTCCGCCACTACACCGCAAACACGACGAACACCTGCTGTGTAATATTGCCTTTTCACCTGCTTTTAAACGGCGTGCCGCGGAGTGTTGTGCTTGTATTGGCACACAGGAAGGAGGAGGGAGATTCAGGGACCCGAGAGACGGAGCTCAAGTTATTATTTGACTTCATGAGACGTAATTGTCGCACTGCACCATCTTTCAAAAAGGTGCAGAGGAAAAACTCTGACCTGTTTCCTTTGGGGAAGTGAATTAAGGAACATATTAGATCCCAAGTTTTTGTCACAACTTATTTTTTCTTGGTCTTTTTCTCTCTTCTTTGCCTCAGCGTGAGGCCCTTTTAATTGGTGGGTCAGTTTCAGTGTCTGCTATAAACCACAGGAATATGTTAAAAAATTAAAACCAGCAAAATGATGTTAAAGGGAAAACGTTCTTCTTGCAGGAAGACCAGTGAGTCTATTCTTTGTTTTCACTATGTTTATTTATACCCTTAGTTACTCATTTATTTCATATGATTATATTTTTGTTTAACTAATATTTAGCCAACCAAAATCATTTTATAATTAGTTGTAAAGAAAGAGGCCAAGAAGTGGCTACGAACACTAGTTTTAAATGAAACATGATTGTTTAAAACTTACTTTATCAATTCTCTTCTTCTTTTTGTTTGTTCATTTCTTGATTTTTTTTGCCCTGGTCACAGGGTAAGTTCATCCAGACGATGCAGTTCGGAGGCCACAGGTTCGGCCTGAGCAGAGACGCCATCGAGGTCGTGGCGAGGGAGGGGCTGGCCTGCTGCGTGCACATGGAGATGGAGGTGTGTGTTGTGTGGGTGTGTGTGTGTGTGTATGTGAGCAGCAATCAGGCTGGCAACACTACTGTGAATAATTATTAATTCTGAGGGTACGGAGACAAAAATTATATTCAAATTAATAAATAATTTTTTTCTGTCTGTGTGTCTGTGTGTCTGTCTGTGTGTCTGTGTGTGTGTGTCCGTCTGTGTGTCTGTGTGTCTCCCCTCTCCTTGCAGGGCGTACTGGGTCTGAAGAAGAGCTACTTTGAGCCTCGCTACGTCCTGCTGCTGCCCACCCAGGTGGAGCGCTACACCAGCCGCCTGCGGAGCCGCGGCATCTACTCGCCGGCCCAGATCGAGGCGGCCGCAGCCCGCGTGGACCTGTACGCCAGCGCCAACCAGCAGCAGCCGGGCTTCTTCGACAGCCTCATCCCCTGCAGTACGATGCGCTTATTCAATTCAGCATCCGATCCGGCGGCAAAACTGAAAAAAATATCCAGTAACATTTTGATTTTGAGCGTATTGATTGAAGCGCGCAGCGCAAGGCTTCTTATTTTTCCAACCTAACAGCCTCTGAAGGTCAGTTTTTAATAGCCGCAATTAAGATGAAGTACAACCATTTTGGCATGATTAATACAAATAAAAAAAACCATCTTTCAGGGGGGCATTATGATATCACCTCCAGAGACAGAGAGCGTGACCCCCGCCTTCGCTGGAGGAGGGGGTCGTTGTTGCCACGGCGACGCACCAATGAACGCACGTCATTTCAAAATCCATACGGCCCACATTCAGCCCAATTACCACGTGCATTAAAGGCACATCACAGTAGAATGGCCATGTTTATGATCACCCCACACCACCCCACCCAACACACACACACACACACACACACACACACATTCCTGCTTTTAATGAGACGGACGAGATGCGCGGCGAGCGGCGGAAGCTGGTGGCTTTAATGCACTGCCAGCGAGCGCCTCGGTGCATGAAGGTCGCCATGCGCACGTCTCTGATCCATTACCGTTTGATAGGAGATCCATTGATTGACAACATGTCTTTCTTTATTTTATTGTGTGTGTGTGTGTGTGTGTGTGTGTGTGTGTGTGTGTGTGTGTGTGTGTGTGTGTGTGTGTGTGTGTGTGAGAAGACGACTTGGAGGAGGCCTATCAGACGCTGAAGCGAGTCGTGAGCAATTACCTGATGGTGGAGCAGAAAGGGGGAGGAGACAACGACGACCGGGGGGGGGAGTCCTCCTCCGCCGCCGACGCCGCCCGCAAAGGTGAGCGCCGATTCGGGCCCCGATGTTTTTATTTGTTTTTTAATCCAGACAGACACCCAACCACAACTCTTTACCCGTCACTCGCCCTCCCAGGTGACCAGTCGGAGGGGAGGCTGCCCTCGCCGCCGGGGTCACCGCCGGGGTCACCGCCGGGCGCCCTGTCGTCGACCGGCAGCTACCTCGCCTCCCCGCGGGCCGAGCCGAGCAGCGAGAGGAGCCCCGCTGTGAGTTACAACCCGTCTGATGAAAAATGGATCAGCCGAGAGGCCCCGCGGACCCTGTGAATGTTAAACAGACCATTTTTTATTTGCTGGAAATAGAACGGTGTTCTAACAAGATATCGACTCCCCCGGCCACCGCCTCGCACCACCTGTGAACCCCCCACAATACCCCTCTCACCCCCATCACGCATTTTTAAATCGGTCTCTCATCGACCTCTTTCCTCTCTGCGTGTCTTGACCTTCCTTCCTTCCTTCCTTCCTTCCTTCCTTCCATCCTTCCACCCTTCCTTCCTTCCATCCTTCCACCCTCCCTCCCCGTGCAGGAGCTTGCGTCCATCAGGAGGCGCGAGCAGCTGGTGCGAGAGGCCATCGCAGGGAGGAGTCCCGGGGTCTACAGCCAGCTCTTTGCCAGGTTCGGACGGAAAGGCACACACTCACTCACTCCCTCTGCAGCGCAGTGCACGGTGCTTGATTAGCAGAGCGCCGCCCTCAGCCGGCCCGCCAGATTGCTTTAATGGCTGCACTTGTGCTAACTGCTTCCTGATGGTTTGCTGTTTTTGAGTTCTCGCCTGACCTTGGCTGTCAAGTGGCAGGTGCACCAATCATGTGAATATCAGCGGCTCCTCCCCGCTGCGGCGCTGCCACTCAGACCAATCTGTATTTTCAAAACCTTTTCTTGTTTTGCTGAGACTTTGGGTAGACAGACGTGTGGTGTTTTTTTTGTCCGTGGCTTTGCATTGCATCATTGCTGCGTCATGATTTAGGCGGCGTAAGCAGAATTTTAAGGGTCCTGTACGTCAGATTTAGTAGCACCTAGTGGTCAGAGAGAGTATTGCAAAGGAATGCTTGCCTGCCTGTTCTTTTTCATTTACACGGTCTTTTGTCTTCGTCACTTTAGCTTCGCCTGTCAAAGCAATAAAATGCAGTCAACGTTTCTCATTGTTTGTTTGTTTTTCTCAGGTCTGCACCAGCAGCAGCAGCAGCTCCTCCAGCAAACAACGAGGGCAGCAGGTAGGCCGAAGATCCAGAGCGTGTGTTTTACAGCGTTTGTTTCTGGGAGATTCCAACCAAAGTAAAAGCTGTTTAAAGCCAAATAGTGAGAAAAAAAAACGTGGCACTTTTATTTCTCACATCAATTTTGTATTCTGCAACTTTTCAATCAGGCCCTTAACAGTTTCATTTTATTTTTGTGGGCTTTTTTTGTGCACATCAGGGCTTCGACAAGAGCTCCGCAACAAAAAGTCAACGAGGATGTGAGGTGAGAAAAACACCAGTCGGCACTGATGTCATTTCAAAATGCATTCAAATGTGTTTTGTCAGCCGTGCTTCAGACAAGCAGAAATAAATCTGACCTCACCATCAGCCCGAGTGTGAGCTGTTCAAGGACCCTTTCTGGCTCATTTGAACTCTTGTACCTTTTTGCACATTAGGATATAAAAAAAACCCAGCCCCGTCTATCTCTCAAATGACACAAACTCAATTTCGTTGACGTCACAAACACATAGACACAGTTCCACCTGCCTGTCGCCTTGGGGCTGATGTCTAAAGTGGCTGAGTTCCTCTAAACACGGCCAACATGTCCTGTCAGCGTCGACGCCCCCCAGTAGGCTTTTGTTAGCATTACTCAGCCCTGCAGTATTTCTGCCCAGGATTCCACACGCTGCTTTTTTTTTTTTTTTTAATAGGGATGTGTCTTCACTTGTGGGCCATTCTAACCCAAACATCCCGCTACATTCTCTTCAGTAATACGCCATTTGTTTTTGTTTTTATTATTATTCGAACCCAACAGTTGGATACTGTGTGGAGTGTGAGAACAGTGTTTTTGCATTTCTGTGCTGTGCTGAGGTGTTTGCTAGAGCGAATGTGCAATTTGGGGACGACCCTCAGCTCCTCTGTCCTCCTCCCGTGTTCCCCTGCATACTTCCTGCAGCTCGGCCGAGTCTCGCGCCAGCTCAGCGCTGTCCCTGCCCAGCTCGGCCGGCGTCCTGTCCGCTTCAGCCGAGCCGCTAGATGTCGCCGTCCTGGGACACGCCTTGGATTCGCTCAAAGGTTTGCCGAGGCGTTGAAAACGCACCGCAAGAGAAAAGTGTCTGCGATCACCTGGCGTTGACTTTACGTTTCCTGCCCCGTCGTCGCACCAGAGCAAACCCTTGACTCGGATCAGCCGTCCGGCGTCAAAGCCGTGCTGCCTCCCATCCCGACCGGCCGACGGACCCCGGCCCAGTCACCCACCCCGGCTCTGGCGCCCACCCCGGCCCAGTCACCCAGACTTAGCCCCAGCTCGGCCGTGGCAGAGGGCGGCGACCCCGACGCGGAAGCTTAGCGTTCGAGATGACAGGGTTCTAAATGTGATCACTTTCACTGCAGTGATTGACCGATATGCCAATTAGTAAACATGCTAAAGTGCACCTTTAATTAAAGGCTCAGTGGCATTCAAAAGTCGCAGCGATTTACCGCAAAACCGCATATTTGTTATGGTCTTACTACCAGACCGCCTGGGGTTGGTTTGTACTCGCCTTTCACTATAATCTGGGGTGCCTGTTTTAACAGGCTCCACTATATCCTTGCAAAACATGAGCAGTGATGTCATAAAAGGAACCCTTACAATGTGACTACTGTATAATTATCTGCAAAGCTCTTCTCTTTGTCGTGGCTTCCAGGCCTGAAGTTCTTTTTTTTTTTTTTTTCACAGTTTTTTTTAAACATTTTAAAGAGCCCATAAAATGCCGATTTACAGATCTTAAATTTTCAACCTAGTCTGTCTGGAGAAGCGTCCTTTGTGAGACCACAAAGTGCAGTTTTCAAGTGAAGCAAGCAACATGAGTAAAAAGTGGACTCTTTCCCATTTATGGAGAGCAGAGTGGCAGAATAACTCAACCGATTGTTGAAAAAATTACACATTTTTTGACCGGAATGTAACCTTATATTGCGTACTGTATATTAATATTAACTGCTGTCTTAGTATGTGTTAACATATGATTCAACAGATGCATGTTTACAAGTACTTTAAACTGATCTTTGTGAAAGCATTGTTGTGTCGTCCAGCGAAGTAGTGAAGTCACACATTTAAAACATTTTAAACATGTTATTTGATAGTTTGCTGTTCAAACCTGAGGGTTTTTTTTTTTTTTTTATCATCTGTGTCGTAAACCACTCGTGAACTGAAGACTTTGCCCGCTCCTGTTGCATTTTGTGCGCTCGCAATAAAAAAAACGCGCACCTGTGAACTGAAAAGAATCGAGGTCGTCATCTGGCGCGGATGCATCATCCATCGCTAATTCAACGTTCGTGTGCGAGGCACACATGCACTATGCATGTGTTTTGTGTCCCCGAACGCGGTGCGCTCACAACGCACTCTTTCACACACTTCTCAGAACACACCTGGCCATCCATCACTGTCTGTCTTCCTCTCGGGCAGCAGATGTTGCCACCCCGTCATAATTCTCCGCGAGCTTGAAACCAGACAATGTCTCCCGGGGCCCCTCAGGGTGGGACACAACTTCCGCCGCCGCCGCCGCTCCTGCGTTTCGTCCTCACCGTGAGTGTTAGCATGTTCGCTTCCTGCGAGTCGAAGCAGTGCGTGGGTGAACACGGAGGTTCTTCACAAGAGAAGTGTGACAGGCGGGTGCCAGTGAGTTCATGCGATTCATATTTCCTCTTGGATGATCTTAACAGAAAAACGGTGGGTAACACTTTGTAATAAGTGCACACTATTAAGCATTAGCATAGCATTAATAAATGCTGAATGCCTCATTCATAAATCAAATTTCTGACATGGCTACTCATTAGTATGTAGTTTGCAAACACAGTTCTAAGATCTATTGGAAAATAAGTTTGTGAGTTTTTATAAAAACATCTAACACGTTCACTAACCATTAAGCACACTATAGATTATTTTATTAATGAAGAGTAAAATATTTAAAACTGTTTAACTGTGTGTATAACTGTAAAATACATACTATAGTATGTATAGAGTATTCGTGTCATGATTTATAAATTATGCATTCAGTATTTATTAGTGCTTAACTAAAGCTTGATAGTGTGTACTTATCATAAAGTGTTACTGAACAGGGTTATTATAGGCATTTTAATGCAACTCTCTCCCTTCCTCTCTCTCTCCCTCTCTCTCTCTCTCTTATCTCTCTCTCTCTCTCTCTCTCTCTCTCTCTCTCCCTCCAAGCTGGTTTTGTAGCGAATGGTGCCTGTTTGTTCATGAAAGTTTAACTGCACCGAACAACAAACAGCTGCACTTCCCTCCCTACTGCTGGTTCTGCACGCATCCTAAGAGGTTTTTTGTTTTTTTTGCTCTTCATCCTCCTTGCATTGACATCAATCACAGCAGCAGCCGCAGCAGCAGCAGCAGCAGCAGAAGAAGTTCCCTCCCAGCTTCACCAGCTGCCGGTAAAAACAAACAGAAAAAAACAAAACACACTCACTCACCCTGACAGCACCTTTCAAAGGGAAGTTGTGGGAAGTTGTGTGAGGTGTGTTTTCTGATTGTGCAGCTTTTGAAATGATTCTCATCCATCCATCCATCCATCCATCCATCCATCCATCCATCCATTTTCAATACCAGCTTCTTCCTGAGCTCAGGGTCACGGGGGTTTGCTTGGGCCTCTCCCAGCTGTCATAGGGCGAAGGCAGGGTGACACCCTGGACAAGTTGCCAGTTCACTGCAGGGCCACACAGAGACAAACAACCATTCACACTCACATACACACCTACGGACAATTTAGAGTTCCCAATTCACCTCACATGCATGTTTTTGGACTGTGGGAGGAAGCCGGAGTGAAATGACTCTCTAGAAAAGTTATTTCCATTTCTGCACTATGATCCAATAACAATAATAAAAAAAAAATATCCCACTCAGCTATTTGCATCCCTGCCCATTGCAGCTCTCAGTCAGACTCGGGGCCCCTGTGGCCAGATGGACACCACCACCGTCATTGAGCCTCATTAGTCGCTGCGCTCTCAGCAGCTTTCAATTACCGCCCTGCTGCCTTTAACCGCGACAGTGATCGGTTGGACGAGGCCAGGCAGGCATTTACAGCTGGTTCCTCTTCACCAGCGCGGTTCACCTTTGGCCAGCACAGTTACAAGGCGGGTGAATAGACCCCCCCCCCCCCTCCCAAACAACGACATGTTGCAGGCGTCGCCGTAAAACTTGACGAGTCGGTGCGTGCAAAGTGTGAGGGAGGACGGCGACACTCCCCCTCATTCCGCCGCGAATCTAACTGGAAGAGGGACATCATAAATGATTGCTCGCCGCTCATTTCACACACACCTTCCTGTATTTTAACTGTAAATCTAATCTGCGAGAAGATTACAGCAGCAGGGGAGGGCGGCTCGCCGACTCTTTCCCAGAGCCTCCACTCGATGCCCGCGTGCCTTCTCGTTAAATGTATTCCCTCTCGACGCGTCGTCGGGCCTGCGACGAATATAAATTACGCGTCTCCTCCGAGGTGGGGAGGACGAGGGACCGGGGTGAGCCGCTAATGGCCCGGCAGGAACTTTCTCCGCATTTATCTCCGCAACCTTTGTGTCTGTCTGCGCTGCGGCGGAGGGCGTAGGAATAGGTCAGCGTGTGCTGCTGGTATAATCACACACACACACACACACACACACACACACACATACACACTGGAAACACACAACTCTGCACCGACTCTGCTGCATGATGTGGCGCTGCACTCGGTAACTATGGCAACAGCACCCTGCACTGCACCTCCCTGCGTGTGTGTGTGTGTGTGTGTGTGTGTGTGTGTGTGTGTGTGTGTGTTTCCGCGCAAACTCCTCAGCGCGTTCCCTGCGGACAGATTAATTCCCTGCCAGATTCATTCCTTGTCAACTTGCTGAAACAAAAAAAAAAAGTTTCTCTCCTAATTAGTTTGCCGCAGTGTCTCGCTCCATCTATCTGCTGCGCTGGATGGCGTCTCCTCCGCCCGCCCGCCTCCTCCCGTCACTCTTCCCCCGGCCCCACTCTCTGGTGTAATTAAGGACAAGCCAGCGCGGATAATAGAAGCGTAATAGTGGGTAATTGCAATAATCAATACACAGTGCCTGGTTAGGAACTTGCCATTCATCAATATACGGAGAGGGAGCCAGGAAGCCTGCCCGGCTCTAATTAATTTACGCATTATTAATGCCGCTTGCTGCTCCTGGAAAGCAGCGCAGGAAAACACTTGAGTTTGAAGACAGCGAGGAACTTATCGCCCTTCTTTAGTATTTATGCGCGCCACTGTTTCATATGAACTTTTCGGGGGAGATTAGCTCCGCAGAAAGGATGTCAACGGGGAAATCTGAACAGGACTTTTGACGTGGTTTTGACCTGAAAAGTTGCAGAGAATTTGTCCCATCTGCCAATAAAGCATTCAGATCAGCAAGCGGTAGACATTGGGTGTTTTTATTGATGTGCAGCTTCCTGGTTGGTGCCGGCTGGAGCCCTGCTGTTGGTTTCAGACAGAGTCTGATTTGATGGCAGCATACAGACAATGCAGACGGTTTAGAGGCTGAGTTTTATGGTCACAATACACCAAAAGATCACAGGGGCGCACAATAACTCTGTCAAAACTCTAATCACCTTATTCCGATTTTATTTCCCCCGCTCAGAAATTTGTATGAGGCTTTGAAGTTGCTTGAAATGCCGTTCGCTGCGAGGCTATCGTTATTTTCCCGCCAGAGACTTTACCCGAAGCTAATCACGCCTCGCTGGTGTAATTTCATCAAAGGTGGATTCAAGCGAGCGATCTCAATCCTCTTATCAGCCAAAAGTGAGCGAACTGAAAATGTGAAAAAGAACAGGAACCAAAAGGCAGCTTTTTATTTTGCTTCTTTGAAGGATTTTGACTCATTGACTCATGAGTTGGCTGCAAACTATTGAATTTTTTTGACATTCTTCATGCATGACTTTGCTTTTGTGGCTTTTGTAAGTCTTCAGACATATATATTTATGTCGAGATATGTATATAACCACTTGTTGATAATGGTGACTACAGATGAAACAAACGCTCTGGCCTGCTTCTTTCGCAGAGCACCAAAATTACGTAAGACCCGAACGGAGGATGTGTGGAAAAAGAAAACTTTTCCCCTCTTCGGGCCGACACGCACACAAAACACTTCCGTGTGTGTCTCCCTGTTGAGTCACATCTGGCTCCGGCCCCCGGGCTGCGGGTCAGCCGAGGCGGGACACGTCCAGACTGATAGCCTTAACTGGAACCGCAATGCTTCAGCGTCCCTCGGGGTGGCCTGACCTCACTGGAGAGTCAGGGAAGCGGCGCCCCAGGGTGAGCAGAGCCGGGCGGCGGCAGCGGCGTGAACGAATTTGCAGCTTCTAAAATGGAATTTACGCTCCGTCCCGAGCCAACAAGGAAGTGTGCACAGCGTAAACGCAGTTCTACACACTTCCTTTTGTTTTGCTGAATAGTTTCAACCCTCGACGACCCCTCTTGACCTCAGTCTTGACTCTTGAGTCTCCAGAGGGTGATGGCAGTCTTTATAAACCTTTAAATCCATCTTGGCGCCACCCGTCCTCCTCCACTTCTCCAAATCCCTCTCCCCAATTTTTGCTTTTACTTGACTGTCGGTGAGGTTCGGTACATGGCAACCCGTCCGACCAGGTGAGGAAACCCAGCGGCGGCTGGTGGATAACGCCAGGGAGATATGCTGCGATGTGCTTTATCTTAAAAAATGACTTTCTCCTGTGCGGAACCATGTTCTGCCTCTGCTGCATGTCACGTTGACATTCTTGGGGAAAAAAAATCTGGCTCCCCAGATTTTCAATATTTTTTTTTTTTCGTGTAACGCACCCGAGGCGGCCGCTCTCGTAAGCGACAGTTCCTGCTCCTGCTCCTGGCCATTTTCCATTCCATCGAGTGCTGCCGCACAGCTCCAGTGACCTGCTCTCTGTCGACAGACACACGGCAGACGTGTCTCTGCTCGTGTGTGTATGTGTGTGTGTGTGTGTGTGTGTGTGTGTGTGTGTGTATCATCCCTCAGCCGTGGCCAATATGCAATAATGCACGACAGGAGCAGACAGTGAAGTGTTCAGTATGACTGAGTTCACTGCCTGTCTGATAAGAATTGAGTGCGTTTCAAACCTGCGTTCAGCGTGAGTTCACATCCTGTCTGAGGTCTGATCGGACTGAACAAACAGCCCACTTTGTCAACTGTAACCCCCCCACCCCCATCCCCCTCCTCTTTCCCCAGAAGTGGCTGCACAAACCCAGAGAGGACAACTTTTCCCCTAAAGAAGGGGCTCAGAGAACTCAACAAATCAAAAAGTTACACTTTCTCTTCATTTCGGCGCTAATGTGGCTTCGCCGCGTACACCTGAGCAAACTCCTGTCTGTCCCGTCCTTCACAGCCATGTTCAGCGAACTCTGCCAAATCCAGTTCTGCTCCGCTCGCTAAAGCTGGATTAGGTTCAGCTGAGCGGAGGGAAATAAATAAATAAATAAAGAGGCAGCAAATCATAAGTCTTGCAGCAGTGATAACCTTTCTAACTGAGCTGTCTTTTGCTTTTGGTAAATAATGTGTGTGTGTGCGTGTGTGTGTGTCTGTGTGTGTGCATATGGATTTTTTTGTTTGTTTGATTTTAACAAGGGATCAACGTGAACCGCTGACCTCTGCGTTCTGATGAATGATGGACAAGTGGAGGAAAAATCCAAGTTGTTAGAAGTGCATAGGGGAGTTGGTGGTGAGATGCTTTTATATGATTTGATTCAATGACATGGATTATTCATTTAATCAGTATTCAAACAACAAATGGAATATACCAGGGGGGCTCTTGTTTGCTGTATTTCGGAGAGCAGGTATAATCAAGTCTGGACCGAACACTGCTCTTTTCTTTCTCCTGCTGGACCCTAAAGGTCTTTTTCCTCCATATAGTTTCCCTGCCTCTGTTGACCTCATTCCTTTCCCCTCACTGATTTATATCCATTTCTGTTGGCTTCCAAAGGTTAAGAAGGCAAGAGTGGACATCTGCTGACCTTTGACCTTTGAAATTTCTCTTTCTAAAAAAAAAAGGAAAAAAAAAAATCTCACCCCGACACATTGTTAAATGTAATGACTCCTTGGATTGGAGAAGACAACGTGCTCGTACGGGGTGGACTTCAACTTAAAACGTCATTGTACTATGTAGACGTACAAAAATAAAACAATTACAATTTTACTGCACATTTACCTGTGTAACTTGATAGTAGACACTTCTTTTCCTCCCTGAGTGCTGCATGCTGGATGTGGCGTACCACCACTGTGTCATGGCGAGCCTCGTAAACACTGTTCCTTTTGGTTGTTTTCTGTATCCTTTGCCGGCCTTGGCGGCGCCTGCTGGTAATTGGACAGCGGACACACGCTCATGACTAATTCTCTCGGCACCAGACAGACTTCTGCCGCATCTCCAATCCAGCGCTCTGGCGCTCCGGCCACCGCTGCCTCTTTCCTCCATTGTTGCCATGGCAGCATGCGCCTCACCCGGAGACTTGGAGCCACGCGGTTTATGCAATGAATTTTTATTGTGATCGAGTGTGTGTTTTGCTGTGAAAAAAACAAACAAAAGCCCCCAGTGCACCCCTGTGTGGACGTGTGTATGCGTGCGCACATGTTTGCACTGGCAGGAGGCTTGGCGCTGTTCGCTGGCAGCAGCCGGGGCTCCCCGGCCAACCTGACAATGCTTTATGGATGTGGCTGACTGAGAGGCGCACTAGCCCGCGGCCAGAGGGCCGCTACTCGCCCGGCGTCCCGGCGTGAGACTGCGGCAGACGTGCCAGCACTGACAAGCATTACACAGGGATTGATACGAGCGGCCACAGTGTGTCTGCCTCACGCTGTCACTCTATCAAAAACACGACAGTGCTGCTCAACAACACTGGACGGACAAAAACACAACACGTCAGCTTTTGATGATGATGATGATGATGATGATGATGATGAACAGTAAAGTTTATTTTGAACATATGAAAAAAAAGATCAAATGTAAAGAATGCAGCAACATATGTTAAAAAGTAACCCATGTTCAGAAAGGAGTGGGAAGCTTTCAAAACTTCTTCGACACCACTTCCCCAATATTGCTACCACTAATATATTAATCATCATAATAATATTTTTATGAATCAATTTTTTTTTAAAGACTAATCCTGGGAATTTTATTTATTTTAGAGTTATCCTTCCCTCTCGATATTTTGTGGTAGAAGTTTATTTTTTTAGCTTTATATATAATTTGTGACGATTGTTCTCAAGGCGCACAAGGTTGTTTTTTATGCCGCGCCAGCAGGTGGCGTGTTCCAATTTGAGAGGTACAGTCCCGCCGGTCAAAGTTACCTTAGGCGTTAAGTATCAACTCCATCTGGGCCCAAGCCGCCAATGATTGCTCAGTAATATACCCAGCAAAGATGTGGTCGTCTCTGAAACCGAGCTGAAAGCGACTCGATTTTCGTAATTAAAGTTGCGTGAGTAATCGGTACAATTAACAGAAGTGCCGCGGTAATGTTTGATGATTCCCAGAAGGGCGGCGGCGGCGAAGAAGAAGAACGGGGGAGGCGGAGGAGGAGGAGGAGGAGAGATGAAGATTTTAGAAACGCTTTAAATTGGTATTTTATCAGATTACAAGTCGACGCTGCGAGGCATCAGCAGTGAATGACCGGGACTCTTCCAAACAGAATATTAAGAGCTTATTATACCTGCTTCCATTCTCGTCAGTGGCCTTGTAAGTAGTAAAACAGAATTTACTACTTTGTTTTCCTCTCGTTTTCCTCTTTTACCTTCTTTTTTATATTCCAGTCGACCTGGCCTCGCCACAGTAACTCCACCTAAACAGCTTCCTAGAGGTTTCGTAAATATTTTTTATTGTATTTATTTATTTAAGCTTGTTGCTTTTTGCTCTCTCATCTTCCCATCCGGATCATCTCGAACGCCACTGATTCTTATCACTCAGCCTAAACATGGATTAAATCTGGCCTTTACTGCCGGCGCTGCCTCCTGTAGCCGCGGGCTATAGGAGAGTTTAGGTCCTTGCTGAGTGGGAGCCTAGTTAATCTTATCCGTCTAATTACCCCCAAAAGGTCCGTTACATCTTCCATTCCCAATCACACCAGCTTGTAAAATGCCTTTTCAAGTCCCCATGTTTCACCCTGGAGTCCAGTGGAGCAGCTCCTCGTCATTGAATGCCAAAACCCTCCATAAATCTTCAGATTACACCATATTTAGCCCTCTGTTTACAGCCTCCTGAGAAAAAAAAAAGTTGGACCATTCACGTACTTGTCAAGGCTCTTTGTGGACAGGGCACATGGGATTTTTTTTTGCATCCATCTTCTTCTGTCTGACAGGCTGGTGCACTTAGTATTGTTTGGAGATACTAGTGAACATACTGCTCACACGGGGAGTCGTGACTGACACACTCCTTCCTGAACATGCGCAGAGGCTCAGCTGCAGGGCAGCTCTGAGTTCAGACAGCCCTCGGGCCAAAACCAGGCGGCTACTGCTCTTCATCCCAAAATCCCCACTTTGCTACAGGACATGCAGGCCCTGCTCGGGACCTCCTTTGAACTCCTAATCCTTTCAGAAAGGCAGTTAATTGCAACGTCCCCCCGCCCCCTTTTTTTTTTTGACAACTGGGATTCTTCACACTTAGCTCGTCGCGGGAGGAGAGCAGAAGTAAATCCAAAAACAGAAAATTCATGTTTGCTGCAGGCCAGGAAAAAAAAAAGTTGCATGCAAATGCACTTTATTTTCCCCACAGATTGTGGAAGAGATACAAAAGTTTCAAATTCAGTTTCAAAAATTTTACTTTGGTGCGTTTCAATCTGTGTAGGGTGATGGAGGGGGGTAATATTTAGCAGGCAATGGCAACAGCATCATTGCATCCAGTGCGTGTGTGCGTGTGTGTGTGTGTGTGTGTGTGTGTGCGTGTGTGTCTGTGTGTGTTCTCGTGTGTGCTGAGTTACGGCGCGTCGAGGGCTGACAGCTGGCTAAACTCTATTAAACTGGTCACCACATTCCTGGAGTCCGCCGTTAAAGGTGACCCAGCGGCCTTTCAGTGTACCCAGAACACACACACATACACACGTGTGCACTCACCAACGCGTGCACGCGCAGCAGCTGAGCGCAGGCCTTGTAAAACTTGGCAGATTTATTCCTTCTCCCCATCCTCTGTGTTTTGGGAAGGTGATTGTTCTCTGCAGGCTGTTATTTTTCACACAGCAAACAACAACACAGTGTTTCTGCTGCTGCGTCACGTCTTCGTCTGCCGCTCGTCTTCACCTCGACCTGCTGCACACATTCTCTCTTAGAGAGCCAGAGTAAATCATCCCAAGCTGGGTCAAAGCACATTAGTGACCCTCCTCCTCCTCCTTCTTCTCCTCCACCTCCTCTTGTCTGTCTGTCTGTCTGTCTCTACAAGTTACAGAAGCCTCACCGCTTCTTTCTTCCTCATCCCAAACTCTCTTCCCAAACTTTTTTCTTCTCTCTCTCTCTCTCTCTCCCTCCCTCCCTCCCACCCTCTCTCTCTCTCCCTGTCTCAGCACAGCCCACGTCCTGCAAGTCATTCATCCACTCTCACATGCTTCCAAACACACCTACCTCGTCTTTTTTTTCTCACACACACACACATACCAGCATTGATTCTCATGTACCATTCAGAGGACGCTCTCTGGTAACAACCCACAGCAGGAACATAAAATCAATTCCAGGCTTTTTTTTCTTTTTTAAATTCTGTCCGACTTGGATTAAAAAAAAAAAAATTCTTTGTGTAGTTTAAGCCTCTGTCGAGTGTCGGGAGGTCAACCGGACTGAAGAAGATAATGAAGGTTCTCTTGTGTGCAGCGGTAAGTGCAGAGGCCCATTTCAGAGGCAACATTTCCCACTTTAATTGCACATTAATGTGTTTCTCGGGCGGAGGAGCTTACCTTTTCCTTTTTCCTTTTCCTTCTTCGACTGGTTGACAAGAAAAAGAAAAGGTTTTAAAAACTTGTTTGAATTTGTAAGTGCAACTTTTTGTACTTTACATTGGCCCACCTAACACGGACACATGCTCTCCTGCACGTATGCATCTGCACAGTCGTCCAAATCGGAACTTGGATGATCAACACGATTAAAATGCGTCATGCAATCTGCTCTCAGGTCAACGCATGCATTTGATTAGAGCGACAGCGCACCAGGCAAAGATCTGTCGGGAGGCGAAGTTGTGCGCGGATTTATCGTAAGGAGTTCTCGCTCTCGTGCGCAGACTTGTCTGCATCTGCTAGCCTCAAATATGCAATGTAAGCACAATGCTTTATCAAGGCCAAGCTGCAAATTGTCAGCTGCTTAGTAGTGTGTGTGTTTGTGCGTGTGTTTGTGCGTTTTTATTTTCCTATGCGTGTTTCAGCTGCAGGTCCTCGGCTGCATGCACGCTCAACTACAGAACAGGGAATATAATCCACCCGAGGAAAAGGTTGAGGTGGAAAAAAGCCATTATGTAGAAATAGCTGACACGCGGTTAAGACTTGCAGACCTTGTGATTTGTGTGTGAGAGCGGAGATAGGAAGCCGAGAGGGCAGCGTAAAGGCCAGGGACAGTAAAAGTTCCATCATTTAATCCTCCCGGAGCTCTGATAAACTAAAGGCCTCGGACAATCGGCACACGCGTCTCTTCCTGGTGGAAGGAGGAAAGTTCCAGAGAGGTGATGGAAGCAGGTACAGTGTGTGTGTGTGTGTGTGTGTATGTGTGTGTGTACAGGATCATCACCAGCATGTTTTTATTGTATTCCAGTTTATTGTTGCTGACATGTAGCTACGTTTGAAGCCAACTTTGATATTTATCTCTTTACTTTAGCTCCTCCTCTTAATATTTATCTTTGTACAGAGTCACTTTAAGCCAGGCATGGGCAAACTACGGCCCGGGGGCCATATGCGGCCCGTTAAGCTTTTTAATCCGGCCCGCCGAACTTGAAGAAATGAAATGAATAGCTGTATTTCTACCATTTTTTTCAGTGTTTTAAGAGTCAGTTAATTACCGTAGTCTTTTCATATTCTGTGCTTGGATTGGCTGTGTGCCCTCTGGAAGTTTCCCAACATTCTTATGACTAAAATAACATGCATTTAAAAAAAGAATATGTCAAAACTACATTTCATTACAGTGAAGTCATTGACGCCGAACCCTGCAGGCTTCTCTCTCTCTCTCTCTCTCTCTCTCTCTCCCTCTATCTCTCACCCTCTCTCTTTCTTTCACTCTCTCTCTCTCTCTCTCACTGCCTTTTGCGTAACAGCGCCTGCAAGAGTTATTTAAAAATTGCCGCCGTGGGATAAGAGCAGGAGGGCCGTCTTGTGGGCTGTCATTCATCAAGCCGCACCATTGTCGTCTCTGCTCTCTGAGGGAGACGTGCATGCAGAGGCAGATCTCACATCTGCAGAGGCAGATCTCACATCTGCAGCGGTATGTGAAGGAGGGACGGGGGGTGGAGGGGGGTGGGTGTCGGCTCGGTGACGTCGTTCAGAGTTCAGCCCCTGCCAGACTTCCCGCCCATCTGCTGTTCAACTGGCGTGCCGTCGTTGTTAAACATGATTAATGAGGGTGGATGAGGAATATTTTGGATCGCTGATAGTTTTAGATTTTTGGGTTGTTGTTTTGTTTTTTTTGTCAGAGTGCTAGTGCATTAGTCGATGGCTTGATGGATGGATGGTTGAACTTTCCACATCTTCCGCACAGCAAGGGCCGGCCTGAGCTTCATGGATTTCAAAACGCACGCGCACACATGCACAGTGGGACGCTCAGACACACATGGACAGTGACATTAAGAGACGGCGGAAAACCGTCTCCCGGCTCTCCGCCAACTTGTTGAACGTGTTCCTCGCCGAGGGCAACTCATTCACACCAAATGTGATAATCCTTTGCTGCCGCATGACTCCAGTTGCCGGCACGTCGTTTCCGATCTGAGCGTCTGATTTCCTCCACAGCGGCGTTGTCTCTCCTGATTTCCTCCCTTTAATTCTGATAAAAACACTTCAAGGATTATTGGGCGACACTATGCGCTTGCAGGAGCCTCGAAGCTGAATGATTGCAGCCCACTTTTGCACTGAGCTGTATGTGTCGCCGGTGCGGTTCAAGTGGGGGTTGGCTGCGACAGACAGAGTCCAATGTGAACGGGCTCCTTTCATTGATTGTGTTATACAAAATAGTTGTGTGCTAAATTCACAGTGCTAAGTATCTCTGGGTCGAGAGCAATGCTGGATGTCCTTGGATTCTTTCTCGAGAGCAATCAAAATGTATCCTGAAAATTTTGATGCGAAAATGAAGAGCTCCATTTGCAGATATGATAACGCACATTATTTCAGATATTCCCTTCGTATTGTGCCTTTATTCCCCTTCAGACTTGATTTTTATCCCATTTTGTCCCATTTTTATCCCATTTTGCCTAAAACAATCACAGACTTCTTACCAGACGTGCAGTCTGAGGCTGGAGATGAAACAGCAATGTTTGAATAGAAATGCTTCTCGTCCCTAAACTTTGCCTCAGAGCCGCATCATCTCGACAAGGCACGAGTGTGTAAACACTCATCAGACACAATTGGCTCCACTGCCTTGGGCTGCAGCAGCTGCATCGGAAACATTTTCAGGTATTCTTGGTTGACCTTGTCTCCCAACATCTCTCCTGCTACTGTGACCCTGCAGAAGAAGTTTACATTTTAAGGAAGCATGATCTTCAAAGGCTCTACGTGTAGGATTTAGCACCATCTAATGGTAAGAACGAAGGCACATTACCAACAGTGTAAAGCATGAATCCCTGTTTTTTTTAACTTTTTATTATTATTATTATTATTATTATTTATTTTAATCTTTCTGCTTTACTTTCATTGGATGTTGCTGCAATCTGATGTGAAATCATAACAGGAAGATTTCTTGTCACGTCTATCTTGACTGGAACGGTTATGCCGCACACCCGGGCACATTGCCACCGACAAACATAATATATTTCTGTGATTGCTGAGTCACTGGAGGCAAGAACTCTGCAGCTCCCCAAGAAAGGCCTCACAAATTAAAAGAAAGAGGAAGAAAAAACGGCTGATTGTGTTTTTTTTTTGTTTATCTGCGAGTGCCTCTAATGACTTTTCCTCTCTCTGTTCATCTGTATACTTCCAGATAAGAGGAGAGAAGAATTGGGTTTGATGATTGTCGAGTGGCACCCCCGGTCGCTGAGGAGATTTGTGACGAGAGGAAGCAGCTGATTGAAAGAGAGGAGGAGGAGGAGAAGGAGGAAGAGGATGGGTCACGCCTCTGCGTTGTTCTGCCTGCTGTCCGTCTCCTTTGTCCAGAGCGCCGCAGCACAAGCTGAAGGTATTTTCTTATTTTTTTATAAATACATTTCACCCAGCATCATACTTCTACTTTTGGTACACGCGGGTGGCCAGGATCCACTTTTGATTCGTCACTTCTAGAATAAAACTATCAGTCCGTATCAGTCAAACGCAGCATAATTACTCCTTCCGGCTGGGTTGGTGCCCTGGAAGCGGAACTCGGCCCCTCGCGTCGAATCTGTCTTCACACTCTGTAGCTTCCCCGCAAACGATGCCGGTTCCTCCTGCTCCGACGAGCTTCTGCATTCATCTCGTAAAAGCCCAGTGATGAGGGCCCCCTTCGAGTCGGCGTCGCGCATCGTTTACATCTCCTCCCTTGATCTTGTCGGAGCTGATTGCGCCGCATCATTATATCCATTTTTTTTTTTTTGCCCCGGTCCTCCTCCTCCTCCTCCTCCTCCTCTCTGAACTTTTCGCAGCGTGTGCACTAGCCAGTGGGCTGTATCTTGCGCATAAATCAATGTTGGTCTTACACAGAGGGCGTACATGACCTGCGAGCGATCAGTACAAATAACCTTCAAGGAAAACCTCACCTAATCCTTCACCACGTGCTGCCGCTTCCCAGCTGCCGGCCAGATGAACCTCTGGATAATTGATCTTGTTTTCCACGCCGAGCCTCCGTCCGCCTGCAGAGCGAGGGACAGCCAGCCAAATGTTTGTTTGCCGCTTGTGCGGGGCCCAAGCCGGAGGTTCGGCACCGTCGTATGCTCCTAATTTGAATTGCTGGCTCGCGCCTCGGCGGCATTTGTCGACTTCATAACAACAAAGCAGCGGGAGGGGGCGGGAGGTGTCGCACCATGAGGCGGTTGTCAGATTTGTGGATTTTAGTGGCGAGCTCAAGAGGAGTTTGTAGGGAAGTGGAGCCACTGACTGTCAGCGCGTGTGTTCTGCTGCTCGTCCTCCAGGGAGCCAAGCCTTGGGCTCAAGGCTGAGCCGCCGCCCACTTTTAAAGCAGCAACTTAAAGGTTAAGTGTGTAATATTTGGAGATTTTAAGGAAGAAACTGCAACATCAAGTGGTTACATTTTGGATTGCGTCGCTCTTGCACTTATGTCCCCTGAAGGGCTCCTTACGCTCCTTCTCCTGAGCTCGCCAGTGAACTACAGTCACCTGCGAGCACAAACCATGGATGTATTATAAGAACTGGATACCGGACTGGCAATATGGTGGCGTGCCGATTTTTCCCAGTGGCCACTTGAGGTACTGCAGCAAAACAATCCCATGGCGCCAAAAAGCATTTTCCCATAGACAGCAAGACAAAAATAAGCGCCTTTACAACACTGACAGGATGACTATGACCTGAAGCAAATCTTTCTATTGTAGATTTTTCAGTTATGGTCTTTTAGTCGTTTTAAAAAATTGATAAAGGCCAGAAAATCACCAGAAAAGAGAGAAGACATCACAACATCGTACGTGCTGCTGTGTCTCAGCTCGTTCTGATTGGCTGTGTCCTGACGTGTCTGCAGGTCACATTCTCCATGGCTTCCCTAAAAAAATGTACACACTGGACCTTTAAAACAATACCACTCTGATTTGTAACGCAAAACAAGAGCCTCGTGCCTGGATGTCAGAAACGAGCCACCTCACTCGTCTCTTGTTTGCCTGCTGCAGCGGCAGAGGTGCCACTAACCACTGCAGGCAGTGTGAGAGGAGGCTCGAAAGACACAAAGTGACAAATTCCACAGGGACTCGGACAGGTGTGTTCTCACCAGAAGGTGCCGTGCAGGCAAAACCAGAGTTCTACGGTCAAACCGCGACGTTGTTGCAGGCAAAAAAACAAACAAACAAAGAAAGTGCTAAGAAAGGTTTAGGTCTCCGGTTGTCCTTTGAAATTAAGTCATGGAGAAGGTAGTGGGCAGACCGAGGAGGCGGCAACATCCAGACACTGCGGCGCTATAAATAAATAATGCGCTGTCTGTACTTTTAGCCTTTTATTTGACATATAAAACAAACCACGGTAAATTTACAGCAGGCTTGTTATTTTCTTACGGTGAGACTTTGGGGCAAAGTCGGCATTCCTGGTGGCCCTCCGCTCCCTCGCTGTGTGGCCAGGTGGGTGGGTGGGACGTGCGAGGAGGTCAATGTAAAGGTCACCGGGGGCTGCCGACATATGCCCCCCTCCCCCTCCTCCCCAGCCAGTGAATCCTGGGATTGAAGCCAAAGGAGCGAAGGGGAGCGGAGAGTGGGGGAAGGGGGGAGGAGGGGGGGCACCAGGAGATAATAGAGGTTGGGAGGGATGCAGAGGGGCGCCCCGTAATGAAATAGACGATAGCAGAGGAGCGGAGTTATCACTTAGAGGACAATCAGCGTGCTGCCTCTCAGCCCATTCAGCCGCCTGATCAATGCCGTCGCCGCTGCCACCGCTGCTGCTTTACTGCATGCGTGCCGCCTGGCTATTGACCGAGAGGGCGTGGAGGGTGTGTGTATGTGTGTGCCGTATGTGCATTACAGCCCCGCGCACTTTGGGGTTTTTGGGGACGGCCGGACTCTGCGGATTGGCATGCTGAATGCGCTTGTCTGGGGCCGGCCTGGCTGATTTTTGGGCGTGTTTACCTTATTATTCTAAGCGTTTCTTCCTCGTGGCTTTACTAAAGTTTTATTGCTGGAGTGCACAGAATATTGATAGTCTCTTTGGCTCACTTGTGTCCCATTAAAAATTCATGGGGATTTGCGCGCTGGCCGTGGCCCTCCGCTTGGAACGGCTGCGGAGCAAGGCTGCACCCTGGTGGTCAGCGTAGGAAACGCAGCACCCCAAAAAAAAAAAAATGCAACCTCATTCTGCAGCCTTTTAAAAATGCTCACTATGGATTTTCCTTTTTCGGCCTACTAATTAATCTGATTTTAATAGACTGAAGTTGCCGCCGCTGCTCATTGTGCACACGGTTATTTATAAACGCTCTCTTTTGTCCCCCCCCCCCCCCCCCACCCCCAGCATGCAAAACTGTGGCGCAGGCTGACGTGGTGTTCCTGGTGGATGAGTCATGGGGATTCGGCCAGAGCAGCTTTTCCAGCGTCAAGGACTTCATCTCCACCATCGTCTCCTCCTTCAAGGGCAACGTGGTGGGAGCGGATGGGGTCCGCTTCGGGGTCACGGTCTTTGGGGACGTCCCGAGGTGAGAGTCAAGCACAGACGGCAAAATTTCACAGAAGGTCCCACATGTAGCAAGGTTAAAAAACGCTGGAGTTCACCGACAATTGCGTGTCTCCAGACTGTCATTGAATTCCCCGAGGTATGAGGAAGGCACTCACTATTTGCTGTTTTTATTTGCTCCGCTTTGGTTAACTGCTTCACAAAGCGCTCGCAAAAAAAAACCAAGTTCGAGAAATCAGCCCTATGTGATGTCACAGAGAGGGCAGATACTTTTCTAACATTACCGACAACACTAGCAATCAATCTCCTGTGACGACCTTCAGCGCTGCCTGGTAGCTGATTCGGTTTTGTTCCCCTTCAAAACATATTGAAGGTGCAGCAAAGTGTGAAGCAAAAACCCTGGCATCTTCACAAGAGACTGCAAACAGAGGGCTAAATATTCTACAGTCGGATATGAAATTAAGAATCTACACTAATCCAAGCACGAAATCATTGACGCTTGTATTCAGTTGTTCAGGATTTTCACTTTGTCTTCTCTTCCTCTTCCTCGTCCTCCCCGTCCTCCTTGTCCTCCCCCAGGATGCGCATCGCGCTGACAGACTACAGCTCCCTGGAGGAGGTGCTGAGAGCCGTCCGGGATCTGCCCTACGAGGGCGGATCCAGGAGGACGGGCTATGCCCTGCGGTTCCTTGTTGACCACGTCTTCGGCCCTGTCATCCGTCGAGACCATGCCCCAAAGGTACCGTGCGTCAGCACCGGGGAGATGTAAAAAAAAAAAAAAAAAAAAAAATCCTCTCAAGGTGCACACACACACACACACACAGAAACTTTAGAGGTAAAAAGTACCCACAAAAACTAAGTTTTAGTTTCAGCAAGTATCTCTACTCCCTGTGGCTGACATGCCGGAGCATTAATTGCATTAATTTAAAAGAACTTTACTTCAATGCAGCAAATGTAGAGAGAAAACAATAACGCAGTATGGATACGATTTAATTAAGATCGGAGCGAAAAACTGAAGCGAGCGCCGCTTCCAAATGGCCGCCAAAGTGGGTCTCTGCAGTCAGACACGCTGCAGAGAAAAACAAACCCCACATAGCAGAAATTGCTCCCTCCACTGTCGTTCTCATTAAAGTGCAGCTCGACGCTGTGAATACAAACCGGGCGGACGTCTGAGGGGAGACCAAACTTTCAGCCGACGGTGCTTTGCTCTGATTTGTCTTCGGCTGTCTTCCGCCGTCTAGGTTTTTGGAGAGGTTGTGTGTTATTATTGTCATTAACGCTCTGCAAAATGATTTCAAACGCTCGGGACAGCGCGGTCGCAGTCAGAGACCGAGCGCCGGGACAGCGGCCTCTGAAACCCTGGAGCCCGAACGTGATGCAGCAGCCAGCTTCTATAGTCAATAGTCAGCAACTTAATTAAACCGGTCTCACAAGTACCCGGTCCAATATCCAAGAGCCTCCCCACCCCTCCTCCGCTCCCACCTCACCCTTCTCCATTCCGCAAGTCCCAACACTGCAGCCTCGCCGCTTTAGCATTCCTCAGCGACGCCGGCAAATCATCTCGCAGCGGCGCTCTGGGTGCGGCGGGGGGGCAGAGTGCTGGAGGATTAGGGCCGTAATATTGGATTTCGCACCTGGCGCATATGCAGCAGAAGCGGTTCGGCCCCTCATACTGATGCCTGCCAGCTCTTCCTCCCCCCTCGCCCCTCCCTCTCTCGCGCTTCCCTCCGTTGACTCGGGGATGAAGGGGAATCGTCGATACTGCGAGCGGAAAAACCAAAAATTAATTATGGTTTACAACCGCGTTGGGAGTCAACAGAGGCTTTTTGTGCACGAGGCTGTCGCTAATTATGTGGATTCAACGGCGGTCCATTAATAATTATGTAAAAAAAAGAAAATGAAAAATAAAATAAATTAGCTCAGCAGGTTTCCACCAAACACTGCATTGCATTTGCTTGACTGATTAAAAGTTACAGGCCTCCTTGGAATATTCATGACATTTTCAATGGCGAGCTGCGAGTGTGTTTCAGCGCCGGCTGACTGACCAGATCAGTGATTCTTTTCTGTCTCGCCGCCGCTCAGATTGCAGTAATGATCACAAACGGCCGCTCGGACGACCAGGTGGATGCTGCAGCCGAGGCGGTTGCTGACGGCGGGATTTCTCTCTTTGCAGTGGGTGAGTGTGGCTCTGGAGACGCTGCTGTGAGCCTCCTCCTCCTCCCTACCTACCACAAGTGGAGTTTTTTTTTTTTTTTTATTCTATCTGGGCTCTGACAGCTTATCGGCACCGTTTGCGGTTAGATATTCGTCTCCCGTACATTTGAATTCACAGTGTTGTTGCAAGATCGTTGTGTTTTCCTGCACGAATGGGCAACGGCTGAATATTTTGCCGCTTGGCGGTGTAAGAATTGCCATTTCGGATGCTGGGTTTGTCAAGAGGGAGCCATTCTATCCCCCTCATGAATAACTCGCTGCTGTTTGCCCGCAAATTTACTACCACATATCCAACGCTGGGGAAAAAAAGAACACAACAAAAACCCCCACGAGTTGCTCCTCTCAGCAGGAGGCACCGCAATAATTACTGCTCATTAGCCGATGGTTTGTTAATCGCTGCCATTTTTCACCGGGCATTTCACTGCCCCCCCCCCCCACCCCAATCCTGCACCTCTGACACCCAGGCCTGATCCCCTCATCCATCACACTAGTGCAGGGGGCTGCATCATGCGTCTCCAGTAACAGGGGAGAAAGCAACGGGGCTGCAGAGCGCAGCACAGCAGCGTCATGCACGCTCATATGGGTCAACGTGCAACACGGTGAACTTCCAGGGTCATGTGGATTTATCCTTATTTGATCCAACTCCTCGCCCACGGTCCAGAACCCGACAAAAACAGATGATATGTCACATGGCAAAGGTGAGAGAAGCTGCGGATTGCACCTATGTGAGCCCTTGCAGCAGCAGCGGGGATGAATGAATACAAACTCATTCATTCATTCATTTTCCATACCCGCTTTGTCCGAGCTCAGGGTCACGGGCGAATACAAACTCTCTGTGGCCAAATGCTTCTAATGCCACAGCTCCCTCTAGTGGCATCTCTAAGAACATGCCCAGAATTTTTCCAAATTTAAAGGTCCCTTTTTGGAGCTGTTTGAAGTTTATTCTTTTTTTCTTTTTCTTTTTTAAGTAATTGCCTCAAGAAGTAAACACAACTCTAGACAACAGCATATTTAGCCTTTTACTCACAAAAAAGGTGGAATTCTGTTTTTTGAGTGGGTTAATTGCCAGACGAAATTGTCTCATACGTTGCATATTGTCTGAACGGCTGTCTTTGCCCAATGCATTTTCCCTCATTCTTCCCACTTGTGTTGTTTCCCGTGGCCGTCTCAGGTTTGCGGGGAGCAGATGAGTCGCAGCTGAGGTCGATGGTGTCCGAGCCACGGCAGGAGCACCTGCTGTTGACCTCTGACCTCTCGCTCCACGACGACATCCTGCCCAGACTGTCCCGTCGAGTGTGTGTCACCGCGTCAGAGCCGCCACGGCCTGTGAAAGTGTCCCGGCCTGGTGCGTGTGTGTGTGTGTGTGCGTGTGTGTGTGTGTGTGTGTGTGTGTGTGTGTGTGTGCGTGCGTGTGCGTGTGCGTGTGCGTGTGCGTGTGCGTGCGAGTGTGTGCGAGTGTGTGTGCGCAGCGACAAATAAATAAGGCAGCTCTCATAAATAAAAGATCCATACTACAGTCTCCTTTTTGGAGAGCTGCTCCTGCGCCGTAATTTCTCACTGACGCAGAGTGATTACGATCAGAATGGGGCGATAATCACCGCTGCTTCCCGTTTGCTGCGCAGCTTTCACATTCAGACAGATTCATCCGTTAGAAAAATGGCACTTGACTGAAATGAGCACGTTTGTGTTTTCTTTTTTCTTTTTCTTTTTTAACTGGCTGCTCATTCTCTATCTCTCCCCTAAATCAGTTGCGGAGCGGGTGGTGGGACCCCGAGACCTGCAGGTCAGTGAGCTGGCGCACAGCTCCCTCCGACTGACGTGGAGCCAGGCAACGAGTGACGTCACCGGCTACCGCCTCTTTGTCATGCCCCTCAACTCCAAGGGGAACCTTCTGTACTCCCAGCGGAGACAGGTAGGGGATGCTCACATCGTGATGAAAGCTCATCAAACAGCGGCTTGAATCGCGTTGGTGTTTCCCGCTCAGTCCCCTCAAATATAAGCCTTTGAAAGGGGCCTGAAAACTTCAGATGAAACACTCGCCGCTTCTCCCGCCGTGCTGCAGATGGATTTGAAGGCCGACGTGAACACAGCCGTGGTGACCGAGCTGAGCCCCGCCACCGACTACTCCCTCACCGTCTACGCCGTCTACCCCAGCCACGTCGGAGACTCTGCCACAGTCACTGTCCGGACGAGTGAGCGCACGCACTCGCTCAAAGCCGATTTGTTTAATGAGAAATCTCCTGTGTAAATAAGCACGACATTGCTTTTGTGTCCTTTTAGCCCCTTTGCCTCAGGTGACAAACTTCCGTGTGATCGAGGAGGGTCCGTTCTCGCTGCGTCTGGGCTGGACTCTCCCTCTGGGGAAGCTCAACGGATTCAAGATCTTCATCCCAAGATGTGCGTACGCTAACGACGGGCCAGAAACAACAGCAGTGTGTTTGGACTCTTTGACGACTCATTCTTCTGGATTTTTATTCCCACAGCCCACAGACCCGGATTCACTTACGAGAACCTGCTGCCTGGAGACACCTCCTCGCACGTGATCGACGGCCTGGAGGAAGATAAGGAGTACACGATCAGCATTTATGCCGTCTTCCCTCAAGGGCCGAGCGAACCAGTTTCAGTAGTGGGCAGGACGTGTAAGTTTGTTGGATAGGATTGGATACAAAACAAAACAAAAATCAAGCAGGACTGCAAGGAAGTCTCTGCCGGGTGTAGTCTCACATTGTGTCCACAAGATGGCAGTGTTGTTTGTTTTTGTTTTTTTTACACAAAATAGTTTTGACCACGTAATAAACATACACAAGCGGATAAGAGCCACAAGAAGAGAAAAGTAAATTACAGGAAGGTGATTTTTATTTAAATTTTCATTTCGATTTTTTAGTTGAAATTTTGTGAATTAAGTCCAAATTTAGTCAATGAAGTTGAAAAAAAATTTTGTGAATGAAGTTGAAATTTCATAAATACAGTTGACGCAAATAAAGTGGAAATTGGCGTCGACTTTACGTGAATGCGTCAACTTCATTCTGGAAATTTCGACTTTATTCTCGAATTAGAAACTTGAAAAAATAAATGTTTTTTCTCTTCTTGTGGCACTAATCCTCTTCCGTATGAATGTGTGTGTGTGTGTGTGTGTGTGTGTGTGTGTGTGTGTGTGTGTGTGTGTGTGTATCACAGTAAAACTTGTGCAGGTGGAGCACTTCCTGATCCAAAACGCCACCACGGACACCGTCCAGGCCAGGTGGTCTTCAGTCAGGGGGGCCACCGGGTACCGGCTGACTTGGGAATCTCCCGGTATGATTGTTCTCTGTAAATCAAACAATAAGCTGATTTTTTTTTACTCTTTGACTCTGGGAGGAGCCAAAGAGGGAAGTAAGAAACTGCTTCTTCCTTTCAGACGGCCACATAGAGAACATAAACCTCGGCAACACGTTCAACTTCTACATGATCCAGGGCCTCCGCTTGGGCTCTGAGTACACGGCCACCATCAACCCCATCTTCGGAGACACTGAAGGGCCTGTCACCACCGCCAAAGTCAAGACATGTAACTGGGATCCATTCTAGGCAGCTATGAATGGGCTGTTTTGAGCTATGATGAGTATGACTCCCTCTATCTGTGTGTGTGTGTGTGTGTGTGTGTGCGTGTGTGTGTGTATGTGTCAGTGGAGAGCAGTTCCGTCCAGACCCTGAAGGTGTCGGCTGTGAGCACCAGCGCTGCAGTGGTGTGGTGGAACAGCGTGCCAGGGGCCACAGGGTACAGACTGGCCTGGGGTCCCACTCCAGGTGACCAGCCCTCTGCTGCAGTGTTCAGTCACCACACAGAGCAAAGGCACCGCTGTGACCCCCGACCAACATCTGTGTCCCTTCTCAGAGTTTGTGGGCCGGGACCGTCCCAGGCAACTGGCCCTGAACGCCAGCACCACCGAGTACCAGCTGAAGAACGTGGCCCACGACACGGAGTATGTCCTGACCCTCTATGTGCTGTTTGGACCTGTGGCGGGACCCGGCGTCTCCGCCACCTTCAGGACCTGTGAGCATTATGTTTCTGTTTTTACCCGTCGTGCCGCAGCTGGATGGCGCCGCGACTGCAGCTCGTTTGTCTCAAAATTGCAAAATATTGTGCAAATAAAAGTTTCATGTTGCATAACATGTGACCCAAAAAAGTCCAGCCCAGTCAACGTGCTCAAAAGATGATAAGATGAGCAAATTTAAAAAAAAAAAATTCCTTTGCTGGCCAAAAATGTTCAGTGCTGTTAAATACCAGAGGGGGGCGTTGCTTCACTAGTGACAGCTTGACACGTGATGTCATGGGATTGCATCCTCCCTCAGGTGTGCAAACGCTGCTGCAGCATGTTGAAAAGCATAAACAGTTTCTGCCTGAACATCAATCATCTAAAGTTGCATCGCAAAATGGCTTCAATTCCACGTTAAATTCTGGCCTCGCTCTTTAATTCGCAGCTCCTCTTGGCTACGTGTCCAACTTCAAGGTGCTCTCTTACTCCAGCACCTCCATCGATGTGGAGTGGAGCCCCATAGTGGGCGCCACCGAGTACAGACTGTCTTGGAGCACAGGTGACACGCTTTTTTTTTTTTTTTTCATTCAGTCGTCATAGTCGTGGTGTTCTCGCAGGCTGTGGAATCACTCATCGTGCATCTCCACCCGGGTGCGTGTTTCACAGGCGGCAGCAAACCTCAGTCCCGTTACCTGGACCGCAACGTCCTCTCGCACCGAATCGAAGGCCTCAAGCCGAAGTCCACCTACAGCGTCACCATCCGAGCCGTGTCCGGCAACTCGGAGGGGCCGGAGATCTCCCTGTCTCAGCTCACAGGTGCAGGGCAGGCGAACTCTAAAAGCTAAAGTCATTGTTATTGCTATTTTGAATGTGTCGGGGCAGGCGAGCAAAGTTTGTTTCCGCTCGTGCTGACGAGCGAGAAACTTTGACGCTTCTATTTTTCGCCCGACGTCCCTGTCGCTTGCGCTTTGCGTCACTGGATCCAAGTGGCCGCAGCTGCTGCTCCACGGTCTTCACTGCCGCCGCCTCGGCTGCCTGACGTGGCTTGTCACGCCAGGCTTCAAGCTACCAAGTTCATCACACTGACTGACAAATGATCGGCGGTGTAAATAAACCCTCATGTGGTCACTCGGCCCCAAATATTCTTAATGATATGTCTTTCATAAATTAAGATTTTATTCTGCTGCATTTTTCAGCCGCTCAGTCCGAATCGCAGCCCATCCAGGCTGTGAAGGAGGTGAAGGTCGTGGACATCGGGGTCAAGGTCATCACTCTCTCCTGGAGGAAAACACCAGGTGTTTCTGGCTACAAGATCTCCTGGATCCCCTTCCTGGGTACACACACACACACACACACACACACACACACACACACACATACACATATACAGTATATCTATATATATACATACAATATATATATATATATACATATACATATATGTATATATATATGCACACTACCAGTCATGCAACTTCTCATGCAATATTTTTTTTATCTTTACCACTTTCTACACTGCAGATAGATACTGAAGACATCAAATATATGAGCAAGATATATGGAATGATGCAGCAAAGAAAAACACATTCAATTACTATAAATATGTTTTTTATGAAAGGTGGCTATTATGAAGAATTTAAATATAATACAGTTGGAGTTATTTTACACTTTCATTGTTTCCTATGAAATTCCATGTGTCTGTATACGTAGTTTTGATGCCTTCAGTGAGAAACTGCAACGTCAATAGTGATGAGAATGAAAGAAAAGACATTCAATTCATAGGGTGTGTCAAAACTTTTGACTGGTGGTGTATATTTTAATCATAGGTGGAGAGGAGAAGTCCCACCTGGTCCCTGCTACTTCGACCAGCTACACCATCTCCAGCCTGCAGGGGAACTCTGCCTACAAGATCCAGGTGACTCCCGTAGTGGGCAGCGTGGAAGGAAGCCCCACACTGGTCACGGCGCGCACCTGTGAGTCCGACAACGTCAAGCAAAAGAACACAAGAATTCATTTG
Source organism: Nelusetta ayraudi (assembly GCF_046127955.1). Classification (NCBI taxonomy): domain Eukaryota; kingdom Metazoa; phylum Chordata; class Actinopteri; order Tetraodontiformes; family Monacanthidae; genus Nelusetta; species Nelusetta ayraudi. The sequence continues at coordinate 4,369,930 of NW_027466077.1, forward strand.
AAATTAAAAAAAAAAAAAAAAAAAAAAAAAAAAGGTTGACTGTGGACTTTTAATGTCCTGTTTCAGTGGAAGTTCCAAAAGTGAGCAGCTTCACTGCCGTGAACACCACCGACCGCAGCGTCGTTCTGACCTGGACGCCTGCCGCAGGTGTTTCCGGGTACCTGCTCACCTGGAGGCACATCTCAGGTCAGGCAGACAATGACAATTTGATTAATATGTTGTTTTTTTTCAGCTAAACCCCACTGTCTGATTGCATTGTGCAGTGAAACATTTTCATGAAGTGCCTCCTGTATCCAAAAAAAACCGAACCTTATCATCCCCTCGTGTCATCGTCGCATCATGAAATTGTTTGCTGCAGTCAATTGATGGATGACTGTTTTCAATCTTTTTCAGTGTTAGACACCAGAACGGAGAGGGTGGATCCTGGTTTCACCTCCTACAAGATCAGCGACTTGCTGCACGGGAGAACTTATATTTTTGCCATCCAGCCGCTGTACGGAGAGGTGGAGGGCCCCGTCAGCACGGTGTACCAGAAAATACGTAAGACGTGACTTCTGCATCCTTTCAACACATTTCATCCACCCAAGTTTCTTTCTGTTCCACGCCATCAAACCAGTCATGCGCTGATGTAAGTGAAGTTCAAAGACAGTGATAAACCCAAATTACTGAAGGCGCCTTAATTGTATCTTGCCGTGTCACACAGCTGCACATTCTTCTAGTTTGCCTGCTTCTGCTCTTCTTTTTAACTTGAACTTTTAATACTGCCTTAATTCACTGACAGTGACGCCGCAACAGCAGCAGTCGGCGTCCCCTGTGGCACTTTTCATTATCTCATTCACCATCTGGCACAAGCCAAAGTGTGAAGCCGATGTCAGAACCTCCCGCCACGGTGCATCGATTCAAATGTTTTAATTACTCTGGGTTTGGCTGTGTGCGTCCCAGTGGGGCAGGATTCCCCGGCGGGGACGGCGCAGTCTGTGACGGCCTCGGTCACGACAGCCTCCACCACCAGGCCCACCACCACCAGGACCACCGTCAGGACCACCGCCAGCAGCCCCCAGAAACCTATCACCATCCCATCTAGTCCATTTGCACCCAGCAAGCGTCCAGCGGCTCAGCCCGGCGTCCAATCAGTGCCCTCGGCTGCGTCACCCGCAGCTGCTGCGGTCACGACAGCAGCGAGTCCAGGTACCGTCGGACACCGTCAGAGTTGCACTGGTTTCGTTTTATTTGAATTGCTGAATTCAAATTATGATTTTAAAGTCCGAATCAAGAAAAAAGCTATGGAAAAAAAAAATTCTTTGTATTTTTTATTTCCTTCGGGCAATAATAGAAAGATTCCAAAAACTGACTTTTACAGACCACAAACGTAAACCGAGTGGTAGAGATAGCCCAATCAGGTTGAGCTTGGTTTCAACTCCTTTTTCAATAGAATACAAGGACTCAAAATATGCTCGACCAGAGCTTAATATACTGCCCATAAATACATTAATAAAAGTGATTATACATATATGTATACATATATATATATATATATATATATATATATGTATATATATATATATACATATATATATATATGTATACATATATATATATATGTATATATATGTATACATATATATATATATGTATACATATATATATGTATATATATATATATATATATATATATATATATATGTATATATGTATACATATATATATATATATATATATATATATGTATACATATATATACATATATATATATATGTATACATATATATATATATATATATGTATATATATGTATACATATATATATATGTATATATATATATATATATATATATATATATATATATATGTATATATATATATATATGTATATATATATATATACATATATGTATATATATATATATATATGTATATATATATATATATATATATATATATATATATATATATGTATATATATATATATATGTATATATATATATATACATATATGTATATATATATATATATATGTATATATATATATATATATATATATATACATATATATATATATGTGTGTGTACATGGTGTGCACAATGCAATCTGACAGCACGTTTGGTATATAGGGTGCTCGCGTCTTTAAATAAACCAACGAAGAAGAAGGTGCACCAGATGTCCAGTTTTGTGTGCGTGGGCCACTGTAGCTCACAGGCAAACTCAGTAGGGGGAGAGAGAGAGTGAAAGACGCTGCAGTCTAAAATGCAACCACTTGCTGCCGCTGTTTCTTCTTCAAAACCACTAAATATTACACACTTCACCTTCAATGAATCAGCTGTTGCCGTTCCAGGCTGTGGGCGGAGCCAGGTCGACATTGTGTTCCTGGTGGATGAGTCGTCCAGCATCGGCGCCAACAACTTTGTCAAAATGAAAGACTTCATATTCCGCGTGGCCACGTACTTCCCCGCCATCGGCCCCGAGGCCACGCAGGTTGGTTGAGGTTGATTCAGAGCGCCGCTGTAGCTCGCCTTGTCGCCGTCAATCCCGGGGCGTCCACTGACCGCGCCACGCCTCCCTTCCGCAGCTGGCCGTGGTCCATTACAGTGACCAGCCTCGGATCGAGTTCCGCCTGAATGACTTCAAGGACAGGAACTCGGTGCTCAGAGCGCTGCGCTCGCTGCGGTACGTGGGAGGAAACACACGCACAGGTCAGTGTACACAATTATTTCCACCAGTCAGTCAACATCAAATGGTTCCTGGAAAACACTGAAAAAATAAACATCACAGCAGACTGAAGTGTCACCGACTGCTTCAGAAGTATTGTGTGTTTGGGTAAAATACTCAATTGTTATTTTGGCGTATGTAACTTTTTGTCGCATAGAATTTTACATTTTGCCTTTTGATACTGGTATTGTTATTTCTCCTGAAATTTTGCAGTAAACAGTGGTCTAGTGGTAGAGCGTCCGCCCTGAGACCGGTAGGTTGAGGGTTCAATCCTCGACCAGGTCATACCAAAGACTGTAGAAATGGTCCCCATTGCCTCCTTGCTTGACACTCAGTATTCAGGATTGGAATTGGGGGGTTATCGCCCAATGATTTCCTGGTGCGGCACCGCTGCTGCCCATCGCTCCCTCAGGGGATGATGGGTCAAATGTGGAGGACAAATTTCCCATCCATCAGGATGTGACAATCACTGGGACTTGAACTTTTGTTGTTGTGTGCGCTCTTAGGGAAAGGCATCAGCTACGTGCTGCAGGAGCTCTTCCACGAGTCACTGGGGATGAGGCCGGACGTGGCCCACGTGCTGGTCCTCATCACGGATGGCAGGGCCCAGGACAATGTGGTGCCACCCTCCAGAATTGCACGTGCTCTAGGTTTGGCATTTAAAGTCACATTAATTCTATTTATTGGCGGAACGACACAAAACCACTGATTTCACCCCACCGTTTGTCGTATTCTCCACTTCCCAGGCGTCAGCGTCCTGGCTGTCGGCGTCCACAGAGCCGACTTGGCGGAGCTGAATAAAATCGCTGCGCCTACCAGCTACAAGAACATCTTCTTCTCGCCGACCTTCGATGACTTCCCCTCCATCGAGGGAGACTTCATCGGGAGCCTCTGCAGCGACGAGCTGCTCACCGAGTACAAGCTGCACGACGAGGCAAGGCGAAAGCGGCCGAACTGGTTTCGTGCATTAGCAATAAATCCATGTCCTGTAAACTTATTCCAACACAGTGGTTCCTAACTGGTGGAGTCTCAGGACCCACATTTTTTCCTTATCATGAAGTTGCGATCCAAATTGACCAGACAGCGCTCCAAATAAAATCGCTAGCCCACTTTCTATCATGTCTAGTCAATAAATTATTGAAGTTGAGTTGAATTGGGGTGGAGTTTCCCACCCCCCAGTTGAGAAACACTGTTCTAACAGATATTCAAGTCAAGGAGGTGACACTGTACAACATTACATTTACATTCTTTGATTGTCTTATATAGAAAAGCACTCTGTCTCCATTTCCATTACATTATTATTATTTTTTCCCCCACAACCTAACAGCCTAACTAACAATGTTTCCACTTCAGTCCGCCCAGCTGGACAAGCCGACTGGCGACCCGGAGGAGCTGTCCAAGCCTCAAGGCCCCTGTCCCGCCCAGTGCGTCAAGGTAGCTGATAAATCTTCCTTCTTCCCTACACCTGAGGTGCAACGTTGTTTCTTCTGAAAGGTCCCATTACTAGACCCGTCTTTTCACATCATTAGTTTTCATCCTAGGCAATTAAGTATCAAGATAAGTCATTATTATTTAGCCCCTGGATTCACAACTCTGAATAAGACTAAAAATCTAATTATGTTGATTTGATATTATCATAATTATGTTACTCTATGTGTTTGTTTTCCAGGGACAGAAAGGGGAAAAGGTACGTTTACTCTCTTTTGAGTTGAGCGATATCATGAGAAATGTCATACGTAATATCAAAAGGAATTTTCACCCTCTGTACTGTCGTCCTTCAGGGAGACGGCGCAGGCCAGGGAGGTTTGGTAGGTTCTCATTAAGGTTCCCAAGTGTCTTGACGTCACGACACATATCTGCACTCTCTGTGATTTCCACACTGCAATCAGCTCGCCGTCCGTTCTTTCATCTCAGCATCTCTAATTGGATTTTTTTTTTTTTTTTTCATCAACTTGTCCTTGGTGACGCAGAGGTTTCGGCAGATCCCTCAGCAGTACGACCCTTTCATGCCGACCAAAGGAGCGTCCGGAGAAAAGGTGAGAATGCATGCACGAGTGCCACTCTCATCACGACACACTCTGACCCACGGGTCAAAAAAACAGTTTCAAGTCCCTGGTCTAAAAGAATTGAGCTTCAGCCTTTCAGGCGTTGCTGCGGGGAAACTGTCGACCAGTGACGTCAACTGTACAGAAACACAGCCAGAAACTTCTTTGAATTTCACCATTTTCGACGTTTCCAGATTCACATGTCAGCTGCATGTGTGTAAAACGTTGTGTGTTGTTAGCGTTGCACAGCAGTGTGGCACAAAGGTTTGAGGTCCTCGGTTATTTTCCCGCCATTAGTTCTTCCGGCCAGTCGCAGTAAACGTCCCAGCGACGGACCGCCCGTCCGATAAACCGAATCGCCGCCGTCATGACTTTTTCATTTATTTTTTTCTCCTTCCTAATCTCATAGACCTGCTGCGACTGCGTGGCTTTGCTGTGCGCATGACTTAATTAATTTTCAAGCATCCAACACGATTCTTCAATATAACAGGGGGCTCCGGGAACAGATGGCATCCCTGGTTTGCCAGGACGACCGGGGAGAAGCGGACCGCCGGGTTCTGCAGGCCAACGGGTAACTTAATTCAGTGCGAGGAGAAAAAAACCCAGCAAACCTCAGTGCAACTCGGTCATTCTTTTATTGACGGAGAAAATAATATTTGTCATTTTCATCCTGCAGGGCTCGCCGGGCATTCCAGGCGATCTGGTGAGATGGCAAATGATTTTTAAGAACTCAAACTTTTGCTTGCTCCATTATCGGATCACGTTTGTTCCACTTTGCCACTCATCTTTTTGTGTCTCTCTCACCGCAGGGTCCACCAGGCCCAGCTGGTTCCAAAGGACAGAGAGGAGAAAGAGTGAGGCTCAGTCAAGTTTTCCCACAAGTCTTAAGACTTTCTACTGCGGCTATGATACGATCTATGTGTGCGATGACGGCCTTCTTGTGCATGTGCTTCCATATGCAGGGTGAACCTGGTTATATCATAGCCAGCCCAGATGCTCATTTTGTCCCTGGACGGAAGGGAGAGCCTGGATCTTTAGTGGGTCTTCAAAAAATCAACCAAATGCTTCAATGCCAATGAAACACATCACCTATAACCGAGTGCGTGTTACAGGGACCCCAGGGACCACCTGGTGTTCCAGGGGCCACTGGATCTCCAGGCCCGGTCGGACCACAGGGACCAAAAGGTTCACCTGGAATATATGTTAAGGTAAAATAAAGACTGCATCATGCTTTATAATGCAGGGAAACCCTCTTATTTTGGAGGATAAGATAAGATAATCCTTTATTAGTCCCACAGTGGGGAATGTTCCAACTGCACAGATAAATAATTAAATAAGAAATAAAGAAGACACTAAACTACAAAAAAAGGGGGAAAGTTCAAAGTGAACGGGAGCTGCTTTTACAGGCTGCCACGAGAGCGGCGCCATCTTGATCCTGAAATGTAAGTGTATGAAATGAAAAGGCAGGTTGTGCTGATGCTGCTGTTTGAACTGTCTGCAGGGCGACCCCGGGGAGCCTGGAGAAAGCGTAAGTTTGAAATAAAGTGAATGAAATAGATATATATATGTAATAAAAAAAAACAAAGTTACCGAACCTGCATCTTAGGGCCTGTTTCACGTGACCACACTTTCATTGTGTTTTGGAAAAGGGCTTGCAGGGAAAGCCGGGCGTGAAGGGAGACAAAGGAGAGGCGGGCAGAGATGTGAGCGCACAGCCGAGCAGTTGATAACGAGATTGTTCATGTGAACAACAAACTGCATTATTTACGTTTTGATTTCTGGCCCCTTTGTTTCTCACTGTGCTATTCTGACTGATGAACACACACACACACACACACACACACACACACATGCACTGCAAACTGCTGCAGGGTATCGCAGGTTTGCCTGGACCCATCGGTCTGGATGGAGTGCCCGGTCTGCCAGGTCAGAGAGGGGAGAAGGTGCGAGTGAGATTCCTCCATCAAATATGAGGTTTTCACTTTATTTATCAGGAAGTAAGCGGGCTGATCGTTTTCAACTGTTTCAAAGGGTGAAGATGGATTTGGCATTCAAGGTGTTCAAGGACCTCGAGGACAGCCTGGAGAAAAGGTGCATAAAAATTAGAAAAATGTGGGATTTGGAAACTCAGGGAAATATTCATTTGTCAAGTCATCGCTCCCTTAACTGTTAATTTGGCCCGTGTACATTTTTTTTTAATGTCAGGCAGATCATTAGCGTGGAGGAATATTGCTCTCTGAGCCTCACTGTAAAATCTGAACGAATTGTTTCTTTTTATTGTCTTGCAGGGAAGCATTGGCCCAATGGGACCACTTGGCCCGAAGGTAACTCATTTCACTGCCGATTTCAATATGTTCTGGAGTTAAAGGTCCACAGAGTCTGTTTGACTCATAGCGGGGTAATTTTTTGTTTCAAGGGTGAAGTTGGACTGCAGGGCGTCCCAGGAGTGGCCGGACTTCGGGTCTGCACCTCATCATTATCCACATCTTCAACCGGCGGTGCTGCCGCCCTGCACATTTTAAAACTATCTGCCAGCCGCGGCTAATGAGACGCCTGGCTAACGAAGCGCAATTACCCAGAATCTGTAATGAGAGACTTCAGAAGGCTAATACATATATTTATTTATCCAATTTAATTACAGGGGAAGAAGGGACTGACAGGGGAGCAAGGTGACAAGGTGAGTGTGTCCCACCTAAACTCTCTAAAATGTTATTTTTTGTTTGTTTTTAATCCCGTTACACTAAAGGGTTTCATTCATACGGATAATCTAATAGATTTTGTTTTCTTCAGGGAGAACCTGGTGATCTGGGACCAGCGGGACCACAAGGGCCAACAGTGAGTAGAAATTACATCCGCTAATATGTGATGTATGTTTGTGTAAATAAAAAACAACAAACGTTTATTATGTTTTTATCATGTATTTTTCAGCTTCCACAGTCCCGCATGAAAGCAGCACACTTATGATTGTGCTGTCTTTACTCACCTGAGCAAATGACATTTGCTGCTCTCGCTCTCTAATTCACTTTTGATTGGAAAGAGACCCTCTGGTAGACCGGAGGAAGTAATCCAGCAAAAGCTGGTCACATGATATTCAATAAGCTTTTTCCAGTGTCCCTAAACAGAACAATCGTGCTTCATTCTTTCATTTACGCTGCCAAATCTCAGATGTAATGAATGTAATAAAAGAAAATGCACAAAAACAAAAGACGTAAACGACTCAAGAATTTCTTTGTACTCCTCTGGGTGTGAATAACAAATTCTAAAATGATGGATGTTTTCTCACATCAGGTTTTGGATGCAGCACCTCTTCAAAATCTCAAGATTTATTTTCTATTTTTTGTACCTCGCCTTTTTCCAGGGGCTGACGGGGCCACTGGGGTTGAAAGGAGATGAGGGACCCACAGGGCCCCCTGGAGATCCGGCCAAGGGTGTAAGAATCAGTTCCCACATTTTTGGCGAAACCGTGACCCGCGGTTATCACAATACAACTTTCATCTCTTTAAAACAGATAATTGGTCCAACTGGGAAGAAGGGTGCCAGGGTGAGTAGCCCTCGTCTCAACACACCGCTGGACGGAAGAGCGTTGATCTCCAGAGTCCACCACTCCCATAGAAAGTCAGCTGCAGAGTAGAATGATGTGTGTTTGTGTATGTTTTGCCTTTTTGTGTGTGTGTGTTTGTCAGGGAGACATGGGTCCGGTGGGGCTCACGGGACCCCAGGGCGTGAAGGGCGAACAGGGAGACAAAGGAGATAAGGTTAATAAAGAGAAACACTGTGCAGTCGTCACTCAGTTGATTCATTTTACTGTTAAATGGTGCTTCTTCAATTAAATTGAAGAAAATAAAGGCGTTTTACTGTCCAGGGCAGCCCAGGGTTTGGGATTCCTGGACAACAAGGCCCAAAGGGAGAGAATGGCGAGAGGGTGAGTCTCAAACCCTCAAACTGTGTCACTGTTGTGGAAAACACGACAGCCATTGATTCCTACAGTCATGTTTGTTCTGTCGCGTTATTGTTGGACAGGGCAACGTCGGCTTGTCTGGGAAACCAGGACCAAAAGTAAGAAGCTGCGACCGTGGCCATGATGATTTACTGCTGCTCCGATTATTACATCTCTGACGAAGAAGAAGAAGAAGAAGACAATGACAAGGTGATTGTTTGTTTGCCTGCTTGTCCAGGGACAGGACGGCTCCAAAGGGGAAAAAGGGAATCTCGGGCTACTGGGAAATCCTGGAGAACCAGGATTAAGAGGTAAAGATGTAAGTAAATCCTGAGTGGATGTTACAAGGAAAGTGGATTCCCAACAGTTTACTATACATCCTGTTTATTACCATTTTATTGCTAGTCTAAAAATACTCTATATTGACCTTTACTTAGGGAATCCCAGGGCTGCAAGGCAACCAAGGGCTAAAGGTACAGACATGATTTGTTGGGTTTTGTGGATGCCACTTAGGAAGTGATTTACACTAAATTTAATAGTTTCAAGTCGTTTCAAGTCCAAGCGCTGATGTGACAATATTAAGTCCTAATCTTTCATTTTGGGTTTGTTGTTTTATTTCCCCAAGGGTGAACATGGCCCACCCGGAGAGCCTGGCGACAGAGGAGTCAGGGTATTTATTTTATTATATAACGGTTTTCAAACGCTGATATGCCCCCACCTGTCAGTGAAATGAGAAACATTCATCCTTTGGGAAAACATTCATAAAAGAGTCAGTATTTCCAGACTTTATGTCCTTGAAATTTTTTTGCAAAATCTTCGTAGGGCCCCCTGGGATTACCAGGGCGACCAGGAGACCGAGGGGACAAAGGGGATTCTGGGAAGCCTGGCTCTGCTGTAAGTCCCTCAAACCCGTAAAAGAAAACAGATAATCTGAAATAAGACAGAAATAAATGTTCTATTTATAGTCCAATTCTTGGTGGAAGTCATATCTCTGCACAGAAACCATTTGTTGTGTTTAAATGTGACAATACTTTGCAATAACGCAAAATTTTATTTCCTGTGAAAGGGCAACGAAGGGGAGAAAGGCGACAAAGGGGAGCCGGTATGTTTCCATTCATCTCTGTCCTCTCTCCCTTTGATGAAAAACATCCTTTGTTTCTTCTGTGTGACGCTCCTGATTATTCTTCCGTGCTGCTCACCTTCTCATCCGCCCGCCCGGCCGTGACTTCCTTATCTCCGTATCGGTGCCTTCTGTAATAAAGCCGGGCTTTTGTGTGCGCCACCCCTCACTGCGGCCACATTTTTTAAACATTTTTATTCTCTCTGACGTGAATCGTGTCGCGCCAGTGTGAGATGCTTAATTTTTTTTTTCTTTCTGCTCCTCAATTCTTTTGACGTGGCTGCTGGCGTCACAAAGGGGAAACCTGGACCTCCGGGACAGCAAGTGAGCAAATCTTTTCTTATCGCGTTTGTCTGACAACGACGTGTAGTTGTGTTGATGAAGCGGGGAGGGAGACAACAAAAACCTTTTGCAAAGAGCTCATTATTTATAATAATAGACTTTTCTTTTACCCCAGAGTGTCGGAGACAACAACATCCTGACCAGAGTGATAAAGGTAGCTCAAAGTCATGGATTTATTGTATTTGTTCCTTGCATTTTGATTGATGCATGTAAATGTCTTGCATCACTTCTTGCCAGGGTGAGCATGGAGAGCCTGGCCTGCCTGGAGTGAGAGGAGAAACCGGCCTGCCGGGCCCCAGAGTGAGTGTCCTCAACTGGCTCACATACTCACAAACATTCACTTTGCTTTACACTTCACACCGTCATTTTTAAAATCATTTCATACCATCAATAAAGGTCAGTTTCTGAAATAAATGTACCTGCTATGTGATAACTTTAAACGTGAGTTCAAGTTCCTTTAAAAGTCTGGCTTTCCACAATATTGTGAGTCATAATTTCCTATAATGTCATTCAACAGGGTCCAGAGGGGAAGCCGGGATTACCGGGTCCATCTCAGGTAAGATAGATAATGACAAATAAAGAGATAAATGATCCTCGGCATCACTTGCTTGTGTTGTAAGTCACTGCTGTTGCGCCGCCCTGCAGGACGGTTTGGGAAGGAACGGACTCGATGGTTTACCAGGGAATCCTGGACTCAAGGTCCGAACATCCTCACACTTTTGGACTCACTTTGAATTTAGAATTACAAAGAATATGTGTGTGCTTGCTAGTATTGTTAGTATTTAGCTGTTTTCCTCCTGATTCTACAAAGTGCTTGGAGACACCTTTGGATGTAGTGCTGTACAAATAAAAGTTGATTGAGTTGAAGTTGATAAGCTGATGTTGTGCAACATCTGCAGGGAGAGCAGGGACAGAGAGGAGAGCCTGGATTGGTGAGTCCATGGTGATGTTTTTTTGGCTTTTCTCACGTAACTCAATGGCACGATTTCCAGCTGGTATTTATAATCTATGGGAAAGCAGCTGCTGCATGTGGGTATGCAAGATTTCTAACAGCAGAATTTCTCATTTTTTCGTCTTTTGGGTGCAGAGGGGAGACACCGGGCGTCTTGGGATCGCCGGAATTCCTGGTTTACCGGGAAGTCCGGTAAGTGTGACTTGACTTTGCTGCTTCATACTCAGCTGAAAACCTCAAAACGCTCCATGGTGTCCATGTCCACAGGGACGAGCTGGCATTGACGGGAAGAGAGGCCAGTCCGGGAAAGATGTGAGACATTTTGACCTGAACGGTGAAACTTTTTTTGCCGGCTGTCTAGAATATTTCAACACTGTTTGCTTTTCACAGGGAGAAAAGGGAGTCAAAGGAGACGACGGCGTCAAGGTTCCTCGAAACGCCAGCAAAACCATTTATTTATTTCAGAGTTTGAGTCCAAATGTATAACTGTATGCTTCCTCCAGGGAGAGAAGGGGGATCCAGGTGCAAATGTAAGTACCTTTCATTCATTGTCAATATCATATGTCAAGATTGTGTACTTAATTTAAAATAATCCAACTGTCAATATAATGTTTGTTCCCTTACAGTCTATAAATATTTTTATTTCATTTTATTTTATTTATTTATTTATTTTTAATCAATATAATCTCCATTCTTTTCTGTTGTATTGTTTTTGTAAAAATGCTAATTTCCCTAATGTGGGATTAATAAAGCTTCTTCTTTTTGTTTTTTTTTCTTCCATGTGACTTTGGAAGAAGGCTGAGATTTTACCTTTTCTTCCCTATTTTGTATTTTCTCAGGGTAAAGATGGCAGCAAAGGAGAACCAGGACCTCCAGGTTTACCTGGTCGCCAGGTTTTGGTCATGTCAGAGGTAAAGAAAAAAAAAAAGAAGAAGTTAGAAGCTCACCCTTTAGGGCAGAATAACACATTTCCTCTGTGAAACCTCTTGACACTCAACCTCGACGAACCATCATCGGCACATTTGCTTCGGTTGCGTTTTCAATGAGTTGAGTATCTGACAGATTGATCCGCTGATCTGTTGCCAGGGTGCCAGCGTCAACGATATGCGGGAGGCGTTTCCAGTTCCGATGGGACCCCCGGGAGCAACTGTGAGTCACTCACTGAACACACAGCTGGATGTTATTCCAGCCACTGAGAAGTTCAACAATATTGCGAGCCGCTTAAGTTTTCTGAGATTTTTTTCTCTTCCTGGTATGTTTTTGTGTTCAGGGTGCGCCGGGATTAAAGGTAAAATACAACGACGTTCACCGTTCATAGTTTGATTCTGGTATTCGACAATTGCGATACAGCTCAGCGTGCCTTTCATTCAGGGCGATAAAGGAGAAATGGGGCCGAGAGGAGAGAAGGTAGCTCTCTAGAGTTTTGCCTTAAAACTTGCTTGTGTTGTGAAAGTCAGATCATCTTTAATGCGTTGTCTCGATGTTGCTGTAGGGCGACGCCGGAGCGGGGAAATCCATCGAGATGAAGGTGAGCGAGAGCCGTGCTAATCTCCTCTTCGTGGGGAGACGTTCCTGGGAGGCTTATGCTGTAGTTTGTTTGTTTTTTTTTTGTTTTTTTTCCTCCCTCAGGACATTGAGATGATGTTTGAAGCCTACGGCATGAAGGTGAGCTCTCAGCCAGACACTTGCGTTACGTTTTGAGGACGAGAGAACAACAGCTGTCACCGTTGAAACTTTATAGTTTTTTTTTCTTTTTCACTCCCCCTCAGCTGCCGTTGCTGAAGGCCCTGATTGACAGGCTGCTGCAGGGGGGCGTCGAGGAGCTGCTTCAGGTGCTCAGCGCCGCCGCCACAGCCGCCAAAGCCAAGGATGACGCAGGAGCCCTCGACGGTGTCGCTGAGCACACTGTACGCAAGAGCGCAAAAGCACCAGCGACCTGTTGGTCTCATTTTGGTCCTCCCCACCAGGCCTCTGTCTCATAAAAGTGAATTCCGGTTTCTTGTGCTTTTCCTATGTGTTTGAACAGGAAACGGTGAAGTCTGACGTCAGCAAGCAGCAGCTACAGTCAGAGCTCGACTCTCCAGGGGAGGCTGCTCGTGCACGTGGACGCTTGCCTCTGTCGACGGTAGGCTATCGTAAACAACAATGTCATTTGTTCCTTGGCCTTATTAATCTAATTTCCCTTTTCTGACGCCAGACGTGAGATTATTAAATCTGTCGAGACAAATCAGTCGCGCTCACCCTGCTGATGTGAATGCCGGAATCTGACACGTTAATTTGACAAAGTGACCGTGACAGAGGTTGGCGGAAGACCTATCTGTAATTGTGTCGTCACTCTTGGGTTGTGTTAAAGTCCAGTGACACTTGCAGCGAAAGCGGAAGTTAAATCAACAGAGGAAAGTTGCTTCTATTGTTTGATTTGTTAGAGTTTAAAGTGAGACATTTTTGCCCTTTTTAACAACCTGAGATTTAATTTTGTCCATGTGACACAGACTCGGGTCCCTGCTCTCAGTCTCTCCCAGTTCCTCACCAACTCTTTTCCTCTCTTGCGAAGGGTCCACCGAGTCAAACAGGCGAGGCTCCGGCTCCCCACACTGTCGGCACGCACGGCGGAGAGCAGCATCCACTGAGGACCGACACCGGTGTGACAGGATCCAAAGGGAAAGAGGTGGCGGCCGGGAGCGGCGACCGTGCTCTCAGCGTCCGAAAAATCAACTCAAGTGCCGTCAATTCGACCTTTGACGATAACACTGCGAGCCGCGAGGTGAGCAGTCGGCAGAGGCCACATCTGAAAGACATCAGTTACTGGCAGGTGCCACTGCTGACCGGCAGGTGCCACCAAGTACTGGCAGGTGCCCATAAATTCTGGCCCGGGTTTGTTACACCGCTCTGTCTGTGTGTGTGTGTGTGTGTCAGATGGTTTCAGAGTTGCCTGAAGCCCCAGTGGAGCCTGTCATCCTCAACCAGGAAGACTCTTTGAAGAAGAGCTCAGGGCAGAAGAAAAAGAACAAGGAGCGCGGGAAGGTAACGGGGGTCCGGCCTCATCTGTTTTATTAACATAATAGAACCACCATAATAACCTCCTTCAGTTACATTTATAACAGGTGAATTTGTCGTCATTAACTTGTGTATTTTTTTTTTTCAACAAGGGTACAAGTTTTGCATGTTTGACGTCATAACAACAACAAATATTTAGTGGCATCAGTGTTCCGGTTATCATCTTTTTTATTATCAGATTAAAAATGAATGGCAAAAAATGTAAGAGATTTATTTTCTTAACTTGATGAAACATGCAAAACTGCCGCTGTGTTTCTGGACACATGGGGTAGAACCTTTAACATACTTTACCCTTTTCCGAAAAACATCAGTGAACTAATCATTTGTGTTTCTTTAGTATCTTGTGGTGGAATGTCTTATTGTTTGTGTTAGTATTTGCAGTTCCACATTTGAAGCATGAGAAACCTCTTCTTGTTTTTTTTTCTCTCTCTCCGACTCTTAACTTCCTAACCAGGGCAAAGGAAATAAAGGACGGCTAAAGAGGCAGAGACAGCGCCTGGTAAATGTCTTTGAAGAGGTCGTGCTACCCTGAAACACTCCAATTAAAGTGTTGCAAAAGCTGCATACTTGTACTGCGCTAGTCAGTGAGTTACACTGCAATGCAGATGTATGTGACTTTGGAATACAATACTCACGAGTCCAACTGCACAAAAAGACATTCATCCCACTCTGCATGGCTGAAAACTGGGATCCTGCTCTTGCAAAACATTGTGCTTCTCTAACGGTATTTATATATACATGTATATATATATATACGTATGTATGTATGTATGTATGTATGTATGTATGTATGTATGTATACACTACCAGTCAAAACTTTGGACACACCTGTTTCTTCTTTATCTTGACTGCTTTCTACACTGTAGATTCACACTGAAGACATCAAATATATGACCAAGATATGTGGATTAATGCGGCAAAAGAAAATAATGCGAAATACCTCAATATGTTATGATCTATATATTTTATATGAAGGGTGGCTATTCTAGATCATCTAAAATATAAAACTTGTTTGAGTTATTTCACACTTTTCTGGTTAATACAGATTCCATATGTGTACATTCATAGTTTTGATGCCTTGAGTGAAAATTTTCAATGTGAACAGTCATGAAAATGAAAGAAAAAACCATTAAATCAGAAGAATGTGTCCAAATTTTAGACTGGTAGTGCATATATTTATATCAGTTAGTAAGAAATAAACAATCACTTTGCAACATATAAACTGCACTACCAGCATGCGCTCATCTCTTGGCTGTGCGCCTGTCGTCGTGTCCATAGCAAGTGTGAACGCTTTTCCTTTGTTTGTTTTGTTTGTTTTTTTTAAATTTAATTATTGGGTTGCTTTGTAGTCGCTCAGCGTTGTTTGTCACCCGGCCACTGACGCCAGAGGCACAGTGTGACGCGCGGCAATGTCTCCCCGTAATCACTGCTGTCTCTCCTTCTCGTGAAGACGAGCGGCGGAGCAGAGCGGCGTGACGTCAACGACAATGAGGCGGAGGAAGAGGAGTTTGAAGAACTCGGGCTCGAGGTGGGCAACAGCAGCAGCAGAAGAAGAAGAAGCAAGTGTCTAGTGGGTTAACTGTGGGAGACTTCACTAGTGCTGCACACTTGCAATGGTCGTGTCGTGGGAGTCTTCCCATTAGCAGACCTGTCAAACTCATAATTACACCGCTTGTGTTTTTTTTCCACTCGCACGCTAAACACTGCAGAGAGCTGATTAATGACACGCCCACCACCTGAATTCATTCTTCAAAATTAATTTATTTTGTCATCCCGGCCTACTCTATCTGCTCCGCAAATTATCTGCTGCTGTGCATGTGGGAGTCGTGGTGGGAATTATTAATTCATTTACCTCCATTTTATCCCACAAACAGGAGGAACTTTCTCCCAGTGGCCCCGCAGCCTCCCTGGAGAGTGGATACAACAGCCAAGTAAAACAAAAGGCACTTTTTTGTTTTACTTTATCGTTTTTCGTTTTATCAGCATATTACACAAGTTGATATGAGTAACATACTTGTCGGTGGTCCTCCTTCCAGGTGGACATGGAAAAAGCAGAGCCGCTGTCTCAACCCACGCACAAGGTATCAGAAGCAGCAAGTTTTCCTCTGCCGGTTCATTGAAGTTTTCTGACTCAAATCTGCTTTGTTTTTTGCATTTCTGACCAGGATGAAGTGCCGCAGCTGCCTCCCACTGCTGCCACAGTGGAGGAGCCAGACAAGGTCAGGCTTAACGCTAACAATATTAATTCTCATCTCACACGGTGTTGGATTTTCTCTTTCTCGCATGCCTTTAAAAGCTCTTGCACGTGCTTGGACTGAAACACCGCCTTGGCTTTTCCCTCCATGACACACAGCGTGTGAGAACTTTGCATCATTCAGCCTCCTCTGAGAAGTTCATCAGTGCAGAACCCAAAAAAATGAAAAAAGGGTGCATGCCATGAGATGCAGTGGCTATGGAAGGATATAATGAGAGTGTATTTTAAGCAGCATGCCCTCTGCATGGTGTCTCCAAAGCTTCTTTGAATGCAAATGAGCAAATTGGCATCCAGCAGCAGCTGGCAGAGAGACAATTCCAGAGAGTTACTCATAATATCTTTCTCTGTCTCATCTTCTTTTTGAACAGGACGCCTCTTAAATGCCAACAGACTGACTGTTGCGTGTTAAGCGTTCCTATGAAAGCACACAAACACACACACACACACACACAAGCACGCACCAGTGGGGGAGTGTTGAATATACTGTGAAAAGGCCCTGAACCGACCCGCCCAACCAGGAGCGACCTCTTCCGTGATGTCACTCAGCCAAACTGTCAGCGACGCCTGATCAATGTCTCCAAATTATGGCTTCAGAGAGGAATGAAAAAAAAATTCTGGCACTGTGAGGATGTTTCCTGCCCACAACTTTCTGCTTATTTATTCAGGCAAAAATGCTCAAACACCATTTTGACTTGTGTTGAAAGTTTATTTATTGATTCATATCAAAATATTTTGATGGTTGTTGATTTGGTTTGGTTGCGAGCTATATCCTTTTTGTTTTGCACTGGTGAAGTTTTCTCTGTTCTTTCACTGTTCATTGATCATGTTCAACCTTTCTGTGTCCTGCAGTAAGAATTATTAAAAAAAATAATAATAATAACCCCTTTCATCGAGTCTATGGATTTCTTTCTAATGTTTTTTTGCAAAAAAAATAAATAAAAATTTGCTCATGTAAAGCTTTGGTTGGGGCTCGACAGGTTGCCCACATCCATGTCAGAGTGAGGAAAAGCCCCCGCTGGCCTGATTCCACGGTGAGTTGGACTTTTTGTAATCTAGGACTTTTTCTTAAAAGGAAAACATCCAAAAAGAAACAAAGTCCCTTTATATTTATTTATTATTAATAAATATTCAACATTTTTTTTTCTTTTTTGCTGCATTCCGCTGGTGCTCAGGGTTACATTAGCAGTGGGTAACGCACGGTTCACGCAATCCCTGTTTTCTGAATTGAAATTTGTTTTTCTAGAGGAAGAGCCGAAAAAATCCAGACCGAACGCATGCAATGAACAAGAGGCGGCAAAGGAAGCAGAGAGAACCCGACACTGACGCTGACAATCAGAAATACTGGGAGGAAGACGATGGAGGAGTCGATGGAACGGAGGGGTGGGAGGAGGTGGAGGAGCCAGACGCTGGCCTTGACTCCACCTACGAGGAGGAGGAGGACGAGAGGAGTGGTAACGACGAATTGGAGGCAGAGGAGGACGACGAGAGGGAAAGGGGGGAGGAGGAGGAGAGGAGCAGGGAAAGGGAGGAGGAGGAGAGGCAAAGGCAGAGAGAGGAGTGGGAGAGGAGGAGGATGGAGATGGAAAGAGGAAGACTGGGCGGCCACGGGGAGGAGGAGGAGGAGGAGGAGGAGCGCAGGGCGTCGTACCCTTACCCTCCACATTTCTACCTGAAGGTACCGTCGCTCGTCACGAGTTGGTCTCACCAACAGAAACATGAAGCACAATAGAAACGATCCGTTCTGCCTTCTCCCCTGGCAGGGTCAACCGGGGGAGCGAGGAGAGCCCGGAATAAAGGTGCACACACGTTTCCTCATCTTCCTCAATGAAGAGCTACAGACTTTCGTAGCATCTGTTTCAAAGATCTTTGCATGTTGACACAGTAATAATTGGCTATGGAGGTGCTCACTATAAATGTGTTATCCTAGATGTTTTCAGAAGGTTTATCAGAATCTCAGATTGGAAACCTTTGTTCTCTTCACTACCAGTCAAAAGTTTGGACACAGCCTATTTCTCACTGAAGGCATCAAAACTATGTATGAACACACATGGAATAATGAAGGAAACAATAAAAGTGTCAAATAACTCAAACATGTTTTATATTGAAATTCTTGAAAATAGCCACCTATCATAAAAAGCACATGTAGAGTTATTTAACCTGTTTTTCTTTGCTGCATCATTCCATAAGCTGTAAAGATAAAAAAGAAAATTGCATGAGAAGGTGTGTCCAACCTTTTGACTTGTAGTGTGGCTAGCGTGCAACGTTAACCTTCTACATGGGGAAAAAATAGAAAAGCATCAAGCAAAAATGAAACAACGCATCGTCCAGCCATTCATGCGGACGCTTCCTCAGTTAAAATTCAGTGGTCACCTCAGTCATCCCATCGCTGTGCAGCACCGCTGAGATGAGAGGGCGGGACCTACAAGCGCCCTCACGCTAGCTGCTACCTGCACATCAGCAGGTGACATCAGAGAACTTCCCTCTCCACCTGTCTCTCAACGTCCAGCCGTCAGCAACAGGCCTTTGATGCCGCTGCTACTCCACTTCCTGTGCGAGTGCGAGGACAGCAGATTAAAGCAGGCATCAATAATTCCCCTTTTTAAAACTTTTGTTTGTTTATTTATTTGGCACCTGGCCAGGCCAGTGAACGTGCTGCGGCAAAGTACTATCTGTCACATGTATCCTTTAACTCTCTTTGTGCCATTTCCTCTTTGTTTGTTTTTTTCTCCCCCCCCAGGGAGAAATTGGCGAAAATGGCCAGAAGGTAAAAAAAATTTATTAAAACCGTTCGTCAAGCAGGCATCCATGTATTTATTATGTTTCAGTTTCAAATGGTTCAATCTGACAATTCTTTGGCGTTGACAGGGGGAGCCAGGCGTCGGCCACAGGGGCCCTGAGGGTCAGGCTGGAACTCCTGGACAGAAGGTAACACTTCATCATCCGAAAGGAATAAAAAGAAGCTAAAGCTGAGCGCTCACATCCAGCGCCTCCTCCAAATTAATTGGCCCCTGCATTTTTTTTTTCCCTCATTACGTTCACTCTGATTGACTTTGTTCCCATTGCACTGTTTTTTTTAATTGTCACGGTGAGTCACCCTCCATCCATTTAAAAGAAAACACACTTGCGTGTGTGCGTGTGTGTGTGTGAGCAGACAAACAGATGAGGGGAACAAAAGGCCTCAGTTGGAAGCAATTATTCAGCGCCGATAGATGAGATGTGTTAATTGCGTGTTGGGAGTCTGTGTGGCCTTTAACTTTGCTGGCACGTCTCCCCGCATCCTCATGTGGCTCCAGGGTGAGCCGGGTGCACCGGGGCCTCCGGGTGCTCAGGGGATCCAGGGGATCCGTGGCAGCGCAGGCATCCAGGGGTCTCAAGGACTGAGGGGTTCGCCGGGAGACCGAGGGGAGCCGGGCAGAGAGGTGCGTCTCATCCGTGCTTCTCAGTGGCGTCAGTATCTTGTCCCTCAAGTTTAAAGGGAGGCCGGGCGGCCGGGTGACAAGGTGTGACCCTGTGGGAAGAGTCCGATCCACTTCACCTCTCTTTCCAGGGTGAGCGGAGCAAGCGGGGGAAGAACGGATCACCAGGACCACCTGGTCCACGAGGAGCTCCTGGACTTCCTGTAAGTCCTTGTGTTGGTCATTTATTTTCATTTCAGTGGTTTTTAGATGAGCAGCCGACTGTGAATGACTTGATTTCATAATTCCCCACCGCTGCATTTCCAACAAAGGGTTCTCTCGGTTTGTCTGGAGTAAAAGGAGAAAAGGTAAAAAAAAAGATTGTAACGTTATATTAAGTTATCACTGACTTAAGATAGAGTTATAATATATCATTTATATATTACAAATACATCTATCTGTCTTCTGACTCCTAGGGTGACAGCGGTCCTGGAGAACTTGGAGCTCACGGTTTTCCTGGTTTTCCAGGCAAAAAGGTGAAATCTCCATCTCTCAGTCCAGCTGAGGTTTGTTTGTGTTTCAATGCCGTTATTCCGCCTGGCAGAGCTGGAGACTAATGACATAGCTTCTCCTCTCAGGGTGAAAGAGGAACTCTGGGTGTCAAAGGAGTTCCTGGGCAACTGGTGAGTTGATATCTGCTGCTGCTGCTTTTAGAAATCTTTTTAGTAACGTTTCTCTAAAAAGACACCAAATATGGAGATTCTGGACGGATTCTCCAAAATGATCTCCTTTCTCGTTCTTTTCAGGGTCCAAAAGGCTTAAGTGGATCAAAAGGAGCAAAGGTAACTGGTTGCTTAAGAAACTATTCACCTGACGCCATTCAAGTTATAAAAAAAAAAAAAATCAGTTTTAATTTTAATGTTCTGCAAATGTTGTTTTACAGTTGGATTACACTAGAAAAAAAGGTCCTTCGGGTCCAGTGTCTTCATCCTAATTGCAGTTAAAGGGAGTGTTATCACAAAAAGTATATGGTGATACTGATGTTGTGATGTTTTGTTAGCAAGAAGCTGAGTTAGTGCCATGTCTTTTCTTTGGCAGCTTTCCGCTGTCGTCACTTCCTCATTCCCTCCCGTCAGTGCATCACCTTCACCTTTATTTACATATGAATCAGCGCGTGCGTCAACAGCAGGGTGCCAGGTCTGAAGGGGGCGTCGCTGGCATTTGCCGCCTGCTTGGTTCTCCACAATAGAACAATTCCATTTATGTCGAGGTGTCGACGACGTCATGAAGTCACTTTTCCGTCGGGCGGTCTTTATTGTGTGTGGCTCGTGCCGTACATGATAAGCACAGCGGTTAAGTAGTTGTGTGTGTCTTGGAAAACAATGTTCTCCGGCCACTTTCAATCAGGCTCCACATGTGACGTATGTACCTCTGTGCAGGGTGATCGAGGTCTACCCGGACTCAGGGGAGAAAGGGTACGCCGCCAATCCTCAAGTACACCTGTCCTGATACAAAAAAAGCACAAAACATAGAAAAAATTAATGGCGCATAAAAAATAACCCAAACATCACAAGCGGGCCGACTCTGTCTTTCACAGGGGAGCACGCTCCAAATCCAGGGACCCCAGGGCTATAAGGGCTCCAAGGGAGATGCGGTGAGATTCTCGCAAAGCCGTAATCGTATATTAACATCAAGACGAAGTTGACAGGGTTTTTTCTTCAGGGTGAACGCGGGCTGCCCGGGTTTGATGGAGATAAAGGAGAGAAGGGTGAGGACGGTCCTCCCGGGTTCAAGGTAGCCAATCTTACGTCTACGTCCTTACCTCTCTACCTAGTTCCTTTTCAACTTTGCATGTCACTGATATGAACAACATAACTTCCTAAGGGACTGAAGGGTGACGCGGGCTCTAAAGGCACGCTGGGCCGTTTTGGAGCACGGGGGCCAGTCGGCCAGAAGGTGAGTTTATAGCTTCAGCCATTTGCACGGCGATGCTGTGGCCAGTTTCTTTTCCCTCTCATGAACACAACACAAGGGGGAAACAACTTTTAAAGGGAAAGAAAAGGAAACTGAAATGTACTAGTTTTGTTGTAACATGTAAAAGTCCAAAAATCTGATATGAGATTGACAGCCCTATAAAAGAGTCGGCATCTCTCTCTATCTTTAAAAAGCAAGAATTGTTATTGAATGTCTTATTCTAAAACTAATGATAACAGTTGAGGATTTAAAATGATGAACTTCTGTCTTGAGTGTATGTGTGCATCCCTGTATGTATTTTCATGCAGCAGTATCTGATGTGTTTGTGCCTGTGTGAGTATCTTTGTGTCTGAGGAATCTGAGGAAGTTTTAGTTAGTCTAGGTTGGATTGGGTGGAACTGGGGAATTGATTTGTGATTTCTGGTTGTTGTGTGGCGTCTGGGCCCCTGTTCATAAGCTGTAGATAGCTTCTGGGGAGTCCCAGTTTTACAAATGTACTTTGATTGAATATTTTAATTGATTTGTAAAATAAACTGAAAATGAGCTGAACTGAAATGAACAGCATCCTCCTGGCCTGCAGGGGGAGCCGGGGGAGCCTGGGCTGCACGGAGAGAAGGTACAGATGAGCTGCAGAGATGCACGTTCAGGCGGGTCGAGCGGAAAAGACGTGACGAGCCCGATGTGATTTCAGGGTGACAGCGGGAAGCACGGAGTGGACGGGGCCAAAGGGGACAAAGGCTTCAAGGGGCTGCAGGGTCAGAGGGGCAGTCAGGTACTCGTGGCCTCACTGGATAAGGTCAGTCAAGGTCAAATTGTTTTGAATTGTTGGCGAGCTCTTGCTATTTTGTGCTTATTTTCAGGGCGATGCAGGAGAACGGGGTTCAGCAGGAGATAAGGGGGCAAAGGGAGAGAAGGTAGGGAAGCCGGCAGCTTGTCAAACGTTTCCCCCCTTCGCTGTTTGTTATAAACTCACCTGATGCTTGTTGGATTCTCTGCACTCTGTGTTTCCGGGGTCGTCTCACAGGGTTTCAGAGGGTTTCCTGGACGCACCGGGAGTCCAGGCTCGCACGGAGAAAAGGTTGGTAGACAGAAGTTAGCAGAAAGGGAGTCAAAGAAGACCTACGATACAATTTGTTGGAATTCCCTCAGAATGGGTTTGTAATCACTTCCTGGATTTGGCCTACAGGGGGATGCGGGTCTCCCAGGCAGTCCTGGCATCCCTGGATTGCATGGAGTCGCAGGACAAAAGGTAAGATAAGCCAAAATGTGCACACGTTTCTCTTTCCCTTCGTCAAACTGACAGTTTTTAACACAAACAGGGCGATAGAGGACAAGGAGGCACCAACGGTGTCGACGGTGCCCATGGGATGAAAGGAGATAAGGTAGGTCCTCTGACGACTGAAGAAGCAGAGTGTGTTACTACTGCTGCTCCTGATTTCCTCTTTCCACATGGTGCAGGGCACGGCGGGTTTCCCAGGATTCCCGGGATTCAAGGGCTCGGCAGGGAATGTCGGGATGTTTGGGTTGAAGGGAGCTCCAGGACCCCTGGGACTGCGTGGGAACACGGGACCCAAGGTGAAGTGTTTCCTGTTTCTACTGTGTGCTGGAAGTGAACTGAATTAATTTCTGTTTCCACATTCTAAAGTGAAAAAATAGATACATTTCAATTTCAATT
This sequence comes from Nelusetta ayraudi, assembly GCF_046127955.1. Lineage (NCBI taxonomy): Eukaryota > Metazoa > Chordata > Actinopteri > Tetraodontiformes > Monacanthidae > Nelusetta > Nelusetta ayraudi. The sequence goes on from NW_027466077.1 coordinate 4,393,387, forward strand.
TCTTTATTTTAAAAAAGGGAGAAGTATATTAATCGACATTTTCTTGCAAAAGTGAATATACCTTAGTTAGCTGAGGGCTAGTTTACATCGGTAGTCCCTACAAATGTTTTTGTGTATGATGAGATTTTCCCAGCTCAACAGTTGATAAATGATTTTGACGCTAATGTGACGCACTGAAGTTTTAAAAAAAAAATTATGGAAGAGTAAAAGTTATTTTATCCAAACAGGCACATGCACGCGTACACACTCTGTTTCAGCTCTATTTCTGTCTGCAGCTTTCAAGTGATATCTTAGTCAATTAGCTCCTTTCAGCCATAATTAGCAGCCGGCTGGAGCCTCAGCACTAACGAGATGTGCCTCATTCTGTCTTCATCGCTGATTACATATCGTGATGAGCGCAGAGGTTTCAAATAAACTCGCAAAACTGCCAATGGTGTTTTTCTTTTTTTTTCTCCCCCACTATTTTTGGCCAAACAGGGCGAAAAGGGCCGAAAGGGGCGATCCAAGTGCCAGAAGGGGGAACCTGGGACTGCCGGGCTCCGAGGGGAGAGTGTGAGAGCGGCTCTTCTCTGTGCATCCACCCTCTCTGAGCACTGCAGGCCCGTCTGGTTCTGTGAAGCATCAGCTGGTCACCATTGAAACAATCTTGTGCCTTTTTTGTTGTTGCAGGGGTGGCTGGGTTTTGAAGGAGGCAAGGGAGAGAAAGGGGAACCGGGACTCTCAGTAAGTTTTACTAGTATGCACTCTAAATTATATAAAAATATATATATATAAAAGATCACCTGAAAAGCAGCATAATTTTCCTCATCAGAGCCAAGTGGACATGAACTAGGTGGTCTGTGGTTGTTTGCAGTGTCTTCTCCCTATTGACGCTGCTAAATCTTAAAGGCTGGGCTTTTACATGCACCATTTTCATCCAGTTTCAGGCCTTTATATTTCAAGATGGACACCAATGGAGCTGCCTTGTAAGATGGAAAGAAATTAGACCTCAGAAAATCCAGCGACAAGCATATTTAGCCCTCTGTTTGAGGGCTAAATATGCCTCCTCTAAAAATAAATCCTGGCTTCCTGCTAAAACTGATGCTGTGTTGGGCTTTCCCCATGTTTGGAAGCGTACAAAAACCACGTTGGGTGAGAGGAGCCAACGACTGGCTGGGCTGTTACCGGCAAAAGTAGCAGTGCCTTGTGTGACATCACAAAGGGCTGATCTCTGGGACAGTGTGTCCAAATACAAGCATGGAGCTTGGATTTGGCAAAGTGACTTTGAAATGATACAAAAAAAAAAACGCTTTGTGTTTCCAGGAAGAAGAAGTGAAGGACATCGTCTCCCTGGAGGTGGCGCAAAAGTGCGGTAAGACATTAAGTTTTAATGGCGTTTGCATTTTTTGACCTTATTTGAACTGTCCGCGAGCGTTTTGTTTCGTCAATAGACGGCATGCCTGTTTTTTATCAAGCCACGTCCTGCGAGCGTGCGTGTCTGTGCACGGCCCCCGTGGCCGCGGCACGGCACCCGCGTGTGCCGTGCCATCTGTTGTGTTCTCTCAGAGGAACACGCACCACGGAGCCGCCAAACGCCAAGGCCATTCACAATCACGGGAGCGTCGCGAAAGTGGGGCAGCCGAGACGGTCTTTAATGCACACGAAGGACATCGTTTGTCCATAAAGCACTTGGATGTGCACTCACATGGACATGGTGGCAACAGTGAGAACAGAAAAAATGCGCAGAATGAGACGACAGAAGTTTCTTCACAAATGCTTTTAACTCTCAGTCTCGAGTTTTTGATTTATTTATTTTTTTTCTGTAATCAGACGGTGGAAATTTACATTTTTCTACATTTTCCATTGTACAGCCACAGTTTCAAGTTTACATTTTTTTAAAAGCTGAGTTTATCAGTATTAACCAAAAAAGTCTTCTAATCAACACGTTCTCAGATTTTACTGTGACTTTACTAAATAATTCACCAAATCAACCCAAAGAAAATCTGAAATTGCAATTCGTTTGCGGTTGTGTGCGTTTCACCAGCGCTGGATTACAAGTTCGTGGTGAACTCTGTGGACCCGGATGAAGTGATCTCACAGACTGAGAAGGAGAAGGGGTCGGACTTTGTTCCCACGTCCAACCGCAGCGAGAGCGTGGTTCAGGAGCGGGAAGAAGATGAGGAAAACGATGAGGAAGACGTCGGCAGCCGCGCTCCGGCGATCCTTGCTGGGAACGGCACCCTGGCCAACAGCACTGGTAATGATCAGCAGGAGTCGAGCTTCTGGAAAAAGGCTTCACCTCCTGGTTTTCTCTTGACACTGGCACTGTAATAATCAGCCAGAACCCCGAACAAAAGGTCACGCCGTTCTGAGACAACACAATATGTCATGAAGCTCATTAGCGACCTTAGCCCTCAGGCGGGAAGAACTTTCCACAGCCCAATTTATTTTTGAGCCTTCAGCTTCAGGTGAACCAGGAAACAAATCAAAGCGGCAGCGTCAGTGTCAGTGTCAGCGCCGTTTATCCATAAGTGGCCTTGCAAAAAGGCGGCGATGCTCAGATTATTATTGCGAGAGGATGAACAGAACATGCGCGCACAGCTTGGAATTTAACCTTGGCACATTTAGCCCTGTGTTTACAGCCTCTCCACAAAAAACGCTGGGGTTTAACCTGCTAAATCTGTTGCTTTGTCGGACCTTCCGTTTCTTTGGAATGAGTAACAGAGAGAAGGTGGCCCCGGATGGAGGAGAACCCGGGAGAGGAATCGCTGGCCCTTTGTGACATCACGACAGGCTGATTTCTAGAACTGTGCATTATGGCGAGCAAAAGAAGTGAAAAAGATGAGCCTTTTGACACTTCTCATAATGTGGGACCTTTCAAAATGTCTGGGCGGCAGCTACAATTTAGTATAATTCTCATAATCTTCCCTTCTCATGTCTGCTGACTTTATTGATGGGCTGAAGAAACAGCGTAGTTAAACAATAGTGGCGAAGGGAATTTCATTTTTCGATGGTGCAAAATCTGTATACATAATAATTAGGCAGCGCTTGAATTGTTCTGCCTTTGGCTCTCTGTCAAAAACAGACACTTAGATGGGAAGGTTTCATCTTTAATTTATAGATAGATGCGTGGTATTAGTGCAGTCTGGACAACATTTTTATTGTGTAGCTCGTCACTTTGCTTGTTGGGGGACATTCAGTTTATGATTAAAATGAAGCTTCCCAGCAGACTGAGAATTTTGTCAACCAGGAGTTTGTCATCGTCAATGATGTGATTAGAGCCTGATTTGAAAGATGAAAATAAAAACAGATCCGCTGACTCCAGAAAACAAACTGTGCTTTCTGCCTTCTTTTGCAGTCAGAGATGTGCTTCTCATCAGCAGAATATGAGCAATGTGATTGTGTAATTCCCTGGTGAAAATCTGTGATATTTTCTACTGATATTTCAGCCCTTTTTACAGCATTTGCGGCATTAAAATTTAAAAAGAAATCAGCGTTCAAGACGTTCCCGAGACGAGTTGATGCAAAATGACTGGAAATTCCTCACTTGTATTGTTCTTCCTGCAGATTCTCTTGATGAAGGGACTGCAGAACGAGGACAGAGGAATAAAAGAAGAGTGCTTGGAACAAACAGTTCTGGTGAGCAGCCAAGGCGTCCGACTTTTCTTCCCCTTCTCCTTCTTCTTCTTTTTTGTTCTCCCTCCAAGTTTTCTCTCACTTTGTCTCTCTCTTCCTTTTCATGCTTTCATAATCTATGAGCAGTGACTCATAGACTGTTTGAAATTGACTCATAGACATGGTTAACAGCACAAGGTGGGAAAGAATGATAAGACGCTTAAAGTAATCCGTGAGTCCGAGATCTCACACGTTGTTTAAAATGACAGAATAAACAAACAATGTCTTTAATATAAGAGCAACAATGTCTGATGACCCATCTTCGCATTGCTGTTAAAAAAAAAAGAAAAAAGGTGCAGGTCAGCTTTGAAATGAAATGAAATCAATGTCACCTCGTTTAAAATAGAGAAACTTTGTCCTAAATACTAATGCACAATAGTGATACCAGATTGAAACCCTGGGCCTTTTAGCACATACCTTCTGAAAAGGAAGTCAAAGATGAACTTGTATGGAAGATACTGTTGCTGCTGGTCGCTTTAAGTTGTGAGCTCGTCTTCCTTTTAAAACATGAAATTACAGTTGGAATCACTGAGCTCCTTTCTGCCACTGTTGTTGTCTTTCGCCTCACTCTCAGCAAGATGCTTGTGGGTTCGATTCATTCTGGGCCTGGTACCTTACTGTGTGGAGTTTGCATGTTCTCCCTGTGTCAGCGTGGGTTCTCTCCGGGTTCTCCGGGTTCCTCCTACACTCCAAAAAAAATGCATGCGAGGTGAATTGGGAACTAAATTGACCGTGGGTGTGTGTGTGATTGCGAATGGTTATTCGTATCAATGTGGCCCGTGATGAAGGGGCTACTTGTCCAGGGTGTCACCCTGCCTTTGCCCTATGACAGCTGGGAGAGGCTTGGCAGCTCAGGAAAAAGCGGCTATTGAAAATGGATGGATGGACTTTTTCTTGCTGCAGGTTGGTCCGCGGAGCGCTGCCTGGAGCCGATGTCGGAGGGCGCCTGCAGCGAGTACGTCCTGCTGTGGTACTTCCACCTTCGCTCCGGGGAGTGTCGGCCCTTCGTTTACGGCGGCTGCGGCGGCAACGGCAACCGCTTCCTCTCCAGGCATGAGTGTCAAAGCTGGTGTGGCGCCACCCAGGGGAGCCACGCGGAGGAGCATCCCCACCGCAGATGAGTCGACAATGTAGAGGAAAAAGGAGAAAAGGAATCTTTTCTAGATCATGTATTGGGACATTTTATTTTCTTGCACCTTTTCATAGACAGCCTACATATATGTAATGAACTCATTAAGGCATTGACTGGAGGAAATTTTTTTGTAAATAGTTGTGTAAAATATCAGATTTATTTATACATTTTTTAATACATTCTTTCATTTGTGTAGTGGACAAAATGCAGATTGTTCAAAATGCTTTTGAGTGTACCCCCCCCAAAAGAAAAAAAATAAACTCATGTTCGTCCGTCCTCCCTTCCCCCACGTCACCTCTCGTGCCTCCTGCACGCTGTGCCGCGTGAAAAAAAGACGAGGCTGGCGGCTGACTTCCTGCTGCCGCCTCCACTCCGCTACATATGCTCCCTCAGCGGGGGAGGGGGAAGGTGGGCATGGTGGTGGTGTTAGGGGAAGGGGGGAGGGTCGGGGGTCAGTGCTGGGGGCCAGATGAAAGCCCAGTCCAGGGAGCTCACGCAGGGAGTGTTTTGGAGGGCTCTCCATCCGAGCCGGAGCAGCAGTAACTGGGGGGGGGGGGGATTCCTGCGTGGGCGTCCACAAGTTGGCGTTTGTCGCAAAATGATGCACCCAACGCGACACGACCGGAAAGTATCAGTGCCGTTTGTGACATCACACAGGGCTGACTTCTAGAACAATGTGTGTTCAAGTACAAACATGGAGCCTGGATTCGCAAAGTGACTCTGAAATGATGGGGGCTTCCTTTAAAATCTATATAGAAAAACGACAACTTTGTGTTTTTCCAAACTGCAGAAGTGAAGGAGGTGGTCTCGGGTTAGAAGAGGACTCGCATGGGAGCGATGAGCCAAAAGTCAACCGCTGCCAGATCTTTCCGTCACGCCACAGCGGAGATCCTTTACCGGCCCGCTCCGCTCACAATGAACCGCATCTCCGCTCACCTCCGAAGTGACGGATGAGTCCGTCAGCGACGAGCCAACAGAGGCTTTTTCGTTCCCATTAGTCACGATTTCGGCGCTGCAACGGACGCCCACGTGCGAAGCCGGCGGCGGCGACAGTGACAGGCTGTACCACGCCTCCCGCCAGCATCCGCTGATCAAGGCGTTCGGCACTTCAAAGTACGTTTTGCTAATGCTCGAAATAATATCACTTCTTTTTATAGTGAATGCGATCATTATTTCACAGGGAACTAAACGCTACGGTGGGGCTTATGGGAAAGGCTGCACTTTGGCACCGTCACACCTTCATGTGTCTGTGCGCGTGTCCCTGAGATGTGACAAAGATGCAAATGGAGTTTGAGGCTTTTTTTTTTTCTTTTCTTTTTTTTAACAAATCACTTTCTATGACTTATTTTTTTTCCACATTTATGTTATTGGTTGTGTATTTTTTTGTATTTTAATGTCGGATTGACTCAGAGAGTAGTCCTAGTGGAAGGGCAGCGTGTCAAAGACACACATGCGATGAGTCCAGCTGTGAGGACACCGTGAAGTTGCTCGTTAGAACATGACCCTAACACCTCCTGTCACTTCGTCCACTCCCCTCCTTCGGCGGTGACATGTTTTTTTGTTCGTTACCACGAGTAACTCCTGTGGCTTGTGTGTGTGTGTGTGTGTGTGTGTGTGTGTGTGTGTGTGTGTGTGTGTGTGTGTGTGTGTGTGTGTGTGTGTGTGTGTGTGTGTGTGCCCGGATTTTACACCCGACATGGTTTAATTAAGACGCTGTATTCTCCCAATTTCATATCAGAATGAAAGTTCAGGAAAGCGGAAAGACTTCAATCTAATTGTCTCGGCAGCTGGACGGCTGTCTCAATGAGTTTGAACAGGCTTGAAAAAAAAAAATAGACGTAGTCCCAATGAGCACAGATCAGACAATAGTAACTGTTAAAGTCAACAAGTTAAAACACTTGTCTGACGTTTGTTCAGCTGTAAATTCAGTGACTCAGTAATGCAGATGAATCAATATTTTCACATATATTTGATGCCATCAAAGTGCCAGTGTTTCTTCTGAAGAAGAGTGAGTCATGAGTGCCTTCGTCATTCAATCATATTCAAGTAAATAACTTTCTTTTGTGTCCAGTGCATTACATTGAAAGGGACATGGAATAAGGGATGTGAAAGTTAATAAATCTATCAGGGAACAGGGTTTACTTAGATAAGGAGTTTGATCAAAGACAGAAAAAATAAATGGAGCTGTTGTGTTTCCTTTGCTAGGATTCATAAGTGCATATAAAGAGTGGGTCCACTTGTAAAGAGGTGACCATGTCCCACCAACATGTACATGCTGTAGTCCAAAATGAGGATCCAAGCTTTAACATTAAGACTGTGCACAGCATGATTGTTTTGCCATTAGTTTCGACTAAATCTTACACAAATGCTTCAGTTGGGGGCCATGGGAACTGCTGCTCTTGTTACTTGGCTCAGAGCCATGTGAAGAAGGGGCCGGACTGTTGTTAATAGCTGTTGTTGTTGTCCACTTTTTCCACTTCATGCTTGAACTGAGCTAAGAAAAAAAGAAAACGACTGGGATGAAGCACTGCAGGTTGCTTGGTGGGAGTTGTCCATGGTGCTGAAAGACAAAAAAATCTTTTCATTGTCTGAAAGAGGCGGAATGTTGTGTGCCGCAGGGTTTATACTTTTGGAATGCTTAAACATTACAAAGACATAAGAGATAAGAGATTTTGTTCAAATCCTTGATACCTCTCATAAACAGGACAATGATTAACTATATATAACGATATATTACTATATATTAACTATAACATGTAGTTGTCATCGTTTTGTGTTGTGAGTACTGAGTTTGTCATATCCTTTGGCTCTCGTGGGAATTTTAGAATGTTTTACGTGTCACTATGCACAAAACGCATGTGTAGTGACTTCTCATAGCGAGCTTGGGGAGGGTGTGTTCTTTTGCAGTTGCATAAAAAAAGGACACACACATTAACAATTGTTTGTGTGTGTGTGTGTGTGTGTGTGTGTGTGTGTGTGTGTGTGTGTGTGTGTGTGAATCGTGCGCACCCCCAAAAAGGAGGCCACATGCATTTTGTTTTATTAATTCGTTTATGTACCTCGACATCACCGCATCACGACCAATAGGAAACCCCGCAGCCATACCGAAGTGTGAGTTGGGTGACGTCACTGCTGGCGTAGCGCTGCAGCTCGGTGGTTCCTGCGAAATCAAAAGCAGGTGGAAATGGACGAGCGAGACACTCTGCTGGTCAGACAGTGCACGCTGCTGACCTCCGCGCGGGTCCAATTTTTTCAACAACAAAAAAAAAATTCAGTGGGATTTTTTTTTTTTTTTTCTGGCCAAAACAATAACAATAATTGGCCACGAAGATTTCTGCTCGTTTGAGGTTTTTTTGCAGGAAGACGCGCCCGAGAATTTTGTTTGTTTGTTTGTTTGTTTATTGTAAAGCATAAGCGGGTAAGTCATGCAAAGATTTACTTTTTATTTACTTTTTTTTTTAGCCAAATTGTATGAAGCTACTGACTTTAGAGCGATATTATCCAAAGATGTATATATATTTTCCCCCATAAAACAATTTGTAAATAAAAATATATATACTGTACTGTATATACAGCCCAAATCCTGTTTGATGGGAGAGTAAAAAATATATATATATACTTTTGGTTTCAGAAAGTCAATCGCGTTTGAGGTCTGAAGAATCAAAGATTGCACTTACTTTCTTAATCATGCAGCACGACAAATAATAATAATAATAATAATAATAATTGAAAAAAAACAAAAAAAAACAAAACAATTTCCTTAAAAATGTTGGCAAGGGGGGGGGGGTCCACACCACCACAGCTGTGGACGTTTCTCCACCGTTCTTTCGCCTGTGTTGGTAGCAGAGGACTCGCCATGCTGAAGACCCTGCTGCTGCTGGCGGTCCTGTGCACGCCGACCTGCAGCCTGTGCCTGCGCCTCTCCCAGTCCGGTTCCCACCTGCTGTGCGACGACCAGCTGGCGCTGGGTGTCCGTAGCGACAACAACGACCCCGGTTACACCCCCGTGGACGGCTGGGCGCCTCTCCTGCAGTCTGCTGAGTATCTCTCCACTTTCCCCTCCTCTTCATCCACCTCCTCGTCCTCCTCTGCGGAGTCCAGCCGGGAAAAAAGGACTTCAAGTCCGGCGAGCTACCGCTTCATGAGCCGGACCAAGCTCAGGGGGCAGATGCTCCGCAACAGCAGCAGCAGCAAGGGGGACCGCAGGAGCAGGCTGACCCTATCCCTGGACGTCCCGACCAACATCATGAATGTGTTGTTCGACGTGGCCAAAGCCAAACACCTGCGCGCCAAAGCGGCTGAGAACGCGCGTCTGTTGGCTCACGTTGGGCGCAGGAAGTGAACACGTTGCCGGACGACTTGGCAAACAGTCACTTTACCAACTGACAGCCATGACCAGTGTTGGCCTCTTCAGTTTTTCATTGGATGTTGTTTTTGTTCGTTTTGCTCCCATGTTCTATTTTTAGGCTCATTAAGCTGTTTGACTCCTTGGAATCAATCAATGATGGATGAATTGAAATGGTCCATCAGTCGAGGTTTTTCTGTAAAGATCTGGACGGTCACCTCTAAATTTGTTATTTTTTCAAACAAATCACAGCCAAGATACATTGAGATGCATCCCTTATTTTCAGTTTAGTGCCACAACCAGGAAAGTGTCCACATCAACACCTTGTAGTTCATTTTGCTTGTTTTCAGCAGCTAAAATTGTCTTAAAATCTTATCAGATGTGGTTAAAAAAAATTAAGATGTGGGACTGTCATGGATTTCCCAAACAAGAATGTAATGGAGACACAGACATGGGCTGCAGCAAAGCCCCCTCCTTTATTCTGTGAAATGAATGTTTAATGTATCTGGATTTGCCCCAACGTCATCAAATTTTAAACGTGCACTCAATAACAAGACTTGTGATTTTTTTTTTCATTCTGGCGTCCTTCACAGAAGACCAACCGACAACAAAGTGTTTTGCAGTTCTGTTGAATAATCAAAACATTAGATTGATACACATATATATTTGATTTCCCATCCAATCATTTCCAAAGACACTGGGTTGAAACATCAAAACAACTGACACTGAAATACTGTACAAACTAACTGCAACATGATGAAATACACAGTAAAAATGCAAGTGCATGTGAATGTATGTGTCAATCAGAAGTCTGTTATTTTTCTACTCAAAATAAAGGATTATTTTTCCTCAAATAAAGATGAAACCACATTTTTAATGGATTACATACATACATACATACATACATACATACATAATTACATACATACATATTTATTATTTATTTATATCCGACAAAAAGCTTTGTCTGTATCATATTCCATTAAAGTATTTTGACCCATCAAAAGAAAGTCAGTGATTTTAATAATTTCACTTTATATTTATCTTTGGTCCGTTAAATGTTGTAGTCTTAAAGCAAAACTAAAATACCATAGCATACAAGCATTAGGAATAAAGAACAGATTAAGAAAAGAAAAGATTAAGGGAGACGTTGCTGACGTCATTGCCATTTCAGTGTGAGCTACTTTAATGTTACTACATAATTGGAATATGGTTGACTTAAGAACCAGCGATGCAGAGACCGTCTCGAAATAGCCATGAGCCTCCACTTCCACTGGACGAGTACAATGTGGTTTACCGGAAAGCAGGGCCACCGTAATAGAAGTTGTAGATTCTCAGCAGGTGAACATAAACACTTAAACTAAACACAACTGAGTCTGTGCCTTCCTTCTCCGTGAAGTTGGCAAAGGTGTTTTTTTTTGTCTGTCAAATTGCTGCATATAATCACTAGCTGGAACGTGACTCATTTTTTTGTCTACTTGAAGTTGTTAAACAGGACGTAGCGACCAAGCTAGTACCAGGCTAATAGCCTCATCCGGTGGACTGTATGGATTCTCATTACTTACTAAATGTAATAAACCTCTCTTCGATATTTTGTGAATGTGATTACCATTAGCTACAGTTTAAACTCGTGTGCACATACACTACCAGTCAAAGGTTTGGACACGCCTTCTCATGCATTTAATTACAACTTTCTCCACTGCATACTAAAGACATAACATATATGAAAAAGATATATGTAATTATTTAGCAACTCTACCTTTAAATATGCTTTTCTATAAACGGTGACTATTTTGAAGCATTTAAATATAAAACGTGTTTGAGTTATTTTTACACTTGTTTCCTACATAATTCCATGTGTGTTCATACATAGTATTGATGCCTTCAGTGAGAATGTGCAATGTCAATGAGAATGAAAGAAAATACATTTAATTCATAGGGTGTGTTCAAACTTTTGACTGGCACTCTACATCATACCATACGGCTTTGGGCTGAGGTGAAAAGCTAAAACAAACAAACAAACAAACAAACAAACAAACAAACAAACAAATAAGCAAACACCAACATGCTTTATACTGTGGGTTTAATTATTGGACAGTGTTTTTCTTCGTGCGGGTGCAACCTTCAGGTGATTCGGAGCGCCCTCTGTCCGGGTCGAGGTGAAACTGCTGCTGACGTGCTTTCCGTTTACGTGGACGGTTTGGGCGGAAGTCCGCGTTCATTTTGGCGACGTGGAAGAAGTAGCCGTAGCTTTATCGGGGACTGAGCGCGAGCGTTTCCCTCGTCCGTCAACTCGCGTACAGCAAAGATGATTAAAAAGTTTGACAAGAAGGACGAGGAGTCTGGTAAGCGCGAACGGTCGCAATGTCGGGCGATGTCAGCGCTATTGAAATAGTGAGCTGTGCGATGACGCTCGTTAGGCTAATGCTGCCGCTAGCTGAATACATTTGGCTTTCGCTTTACAAGTGGACTAAATCTTGTGGATGAAATATCCCGGCCGCGTACTAAAAGGGGTTTACTGATGCATGTGACCTTCGGTTACCGTCAAGTTCTGTTTGCCATAGCATTTCGAAAGCGTCTTCGATATTTGGCTATTGCCTCTGCCGTAGCTATGGCGTTTAATGCTAGTGTACTGTACTGACAGCTGTAGGGTGTGCTGTGTGGGGTGATAAAATATTGTTCACATTTATTTATTTTTATTTTTTTTAATTTGCTGGGATATTTAAACTGCATCAATCGTCTCTACAGTTTGGCTGCAATGAGACGGGTAACGCAGTTGTAAGCTATGTCCTCAATGAAGGGTATTTGGTGAACTATCAGGGATTTAACCTTCACCAATGATATTTGATATTTAGCATATAAGATGTGATTATGATATTTGAGAATATGGCAGCGGTGTGTGAATGTGTTTCAGTGTATTTTTAATTTTCAAAGCTGTGTTGAAGACAAATGTCTGTTTGTTTGTTGTTAAAAACATATTAGTTTCTATCTTCTTCTTCTTCTAAACATTTCGGTGGCCCACATCCTCTACGTCCGACACCCTCGTTGAATAAAACGGCAGTAGTTTTAACTGGAAACTGACTGGCTTCATTGTTTTTTTTCTGTGTAGGCAGTGGGTCCAACCCATTCCAGCATCTGGAGAAGAGCGCCGTGTTGCAGGAGGTGAAGTTTTCTGGCAGCCGTCGGGAGACGCATCCTTATTGCTCAAGTATTTTTGAAATAAAATAGAGAAATTGGAATGTAATGCTTTCTGTCCTAATTTACAGGCTCGTATTTTTAATGAGACCCCAATCAACCCGCGGAGATGCCTGCACATCCTCACCAAGATCATTTACCTCCTCAACCAGGTTGGAAGCACACTATCAAAAATATATCGAGTGAGCTGTAAAATGTCTTGTGCTGGCGTCTTAACAGCGTCTCTCTTTCTGCAGGGGGAGCATTTTGGGACCACGGAGGCTACAGAGGCCTTCTTTGCCATGACCAGGCTCTTCCAGTCCAATGATGTAAGATACTGGCAGATCAAATTCTGTAGTTGGTAGAAAATTATTAGTATTGTTCTGTCTATGTTGCAATATTGTATTATTGGATGTGTGAAAGGTTCCTCTTTTGCTAACTCCAGCAAACCCTGAGAAGGATGTGCTACCTGACCATCAAAGAAATGGCAAACATTTCTGAGGATGTCATCATCGTCACGAGCAGGTTTGTGCTACTGTTTGAAATGACTGGTATTAAATCTATTGTGTGCAAAAATAAAAATCCTTGCACTTCTATAGGTCTCATAAATGCAACCCATGTATTACTATAATTGTATTCTATTTATTAAAAAAAATAATAATAATGGTATTTATTTTTTACGTTTGTACCTCCTGTGATCTGTTGACCTCTCGTGGTTGAGGTGTGTTGAATTACTCCATGTTGTGTTTAACAGCCTGACCAAAGACATGACTGGCAAGGAGGATGTATACCGTGGACCTGCCATCAGAGCCCTCTGCAGGATTACAGATGTAATTCCTGCTTTGTTGAATTCATTTAGCTCTCTAATGCAATAAATGAAGCGCAAGCATCGAGTTTTTATTCATTCATTTACTTGTTCTTGTGTTGTTTAACCTTACAGACCACCATGCTGCAGGCCATTGAGAGATACATGAAACAGGCTATTGTTGACAAGGTGCCAAGTGTCTCCAGTTCGGCGTTGGTCTCCTCACTGGTAAATAAATGCTACAGTTGTCTAAGTATTTCCAGAGGTGTTCAAATTCTTAAGCATGGTAGGGGGTAGGTCTCCAGTTGACCGGCTTGTCTCTGTGTGTAGCACATGGTGAAGATGAGCTACGATGTGGTCAAGCGCTGGGTGAATGAAGCTCAGGAAGCTGCTTCCAGTGACAACATCATGGTCCAGGTTAGTGGTGTCAAGAATGAAATACGTTTCAATTTGGCTTCATTGTACATCAGTGATGATGATTTAAGATTCTCCTAAAATAATCATTGGCCCAGAATAAATAAAAAAAACATCTGTCCTGCCTTTCCAGTACCACGCCTTGGGCCTGTTGTATCACCTCAGGAAGAACGACCGCCTGGCTGTCACCAAGATGCTAAACAAGTTCACCAAATCGGGTCTGAAGTCGCCGTTTGCCTACTGCATGCTCATCAGGATCGCCAGCAAGCTGCTGGATGAGACGGAGGGAGGGTGAGAAGTATTTCTTATCAGTTTCCCCCTCACAGTCACACACATTAAAGGGACTTGACTAGAACTGCTTGTTAACTTTTATTTTTTATTTTTTTGAATAGTCACGACAGCCCCCTGTTTGACTTCATTGAGAGCTGCCTGAGGAACAAGAATGAGATGGTGGTGTACGAGGCTGCCTCTGCCATTGTGCACATGCCCAACTGCACGGCCAGAGAGCTGGCGCCTGCTGTTTCAGGTCAGCACTCACTTGTTTTTTTTCGCCTCTCATCTGTGAGGTTACTATTGTGTATGTCTATCTATCAAAGTTCATTTTATTGTCAACTTCTCAAAATGTACAAGACACAAAGAAAAAGTCGAAATGCAGTTTCTCTGCTCTCATGAATCAAAAAAAAATTAGACAGAATATATAGACGATAAATAGACAAAATGCAACAAAAAGATGCGAAATAAATACGAAAACTAAAGAAAAGTGACACAGTGCAGATGTAAACAGGTGGTAGTTTTGTGCAATTATAGTGCAGTTACAGTACAGTGTAGTGACAGACGAGTTACAGTTAGGTGCCCTGGGCTGGGACTTGATGAGTAAGTTTAAGTTCCCTGGGGGGTGGAAATGCAAAGTGTTCAGCATCCTGACCATTTGATGGACAAAGCTGTTTCCAAGCCTATAAATCTAACTGCAAATAAATGCTTGTTGTCCCGCAGTGCTGCAGCTCTTCTGCAGCTCTCCCAAGGCAGCCTTGAGATACGCCGCTGTGCGCACCCTCAACAAGGTGAGGATGAGCTCTTGTTTATCCCCCTTCAAAAAACGTCGTCCAGTAAATGACTGATTTGGTTGCCGTCCCCGCCCGACAGGTGTCCATGAAGCATCCCTCCGCCGTGACCGCGTGCAACCTGGACCTGGAGAACCTCATCACCGACTCCAACCGCAGCATTGCCACGCTGGCCATCACCACTCTGCTGAAGACAGGCAGCGAGAGCAGCGTGGACCGGCTCATGAAGCAGATCTCCTCCTTTGTCTCCGAGATCTCGGATGAGTTCAAGGTCGGGGAGACGAGTCTCCAGCCCGCTTTGCTCCATTTCGATGGTCCCGATTTGTATTTTAACGTGCTCTAAAACCGCCTTTGTGTGATGTGTTCAATTTATGGCAGGTGGTGGTTGTGCAGGCCATCAGTGCGCTGTGTCAGAAGTATCCCAGGAAGCACAGCGTGATGATGAACTTCCTGTCCAACATGCTCAGAGACGATGTAAGTTATCTTGACTGACAGACGCTATCGGTGAATGAACAATGAATGTAAGTAACGTGCGTGCGTTCTGAAGGGCGGCTTCGAGTACAAGCGGGCCATCGTGGACTGCATCATCAGCATCATTGAGGAGAACCCCGAGAGCAAGGAAACGGGCCTGGCACACCTCTGCGAGTTCATCGAGGACTGCGAGCACACGGTGCTGGCCACCAAGATCCTGCACCTGCTGGGCAAAGAGGGACCCCGTACCCCCCAACCCTCCAAGTACATCCGCTTCATCTTCAACCGGGTGGTGCTGGAGAGCGAGGCGGTCCGCGCAGGTGAGGCACCCTGTTTGAAAGCGGTACCAACTGTCTTTTTGTCTGCTGGGGATACTATAAATATACAGGGAATGTTAAGAATAGGCACAAAGGGGTAGGGAATGAAAAAAGTTTCCTACTTCTTCCTACTCCTTTTTCGAACTATGTGCCGTGTTTATGTTGTTGCTTTTTCTGTATTTTTGTGATTTGCATTATTATTTGTTGTTTCTTTCATCTGTACGTGCAGATAGTTGCATATTTTATTTTATACAAGTTTGAAATAAAATCATTCATTCATTCTCTCCTCCTGCCCTCAGCTGCCGTCAGTGCGCTGGCTAAATTTGGTGCTCAGAACGATGACCTGCTACCAAGCGTTCTGGTCCTCATGCAAAGGTGAACTTCCTCAACCTGCTCGTCAGGCATCACAGGAGCAAGAGACTCTTCAAACTCAAGCACACTGCAGTAGGTTTGCTGGGGATTTAGAATTGCAACGTGCACTGACCACTCGCCTCTGCCCCCTGCAGGTGCATGATGGACAGTGACGACGAGGTGCGTGACAGAGCTACGTTCTACATGAACGTGCTGCAGCAGAAGCAGAAGGCACTAAATGCTGCATACATCTTCAATGGTAAAGTTGCTTTATTAACATTATTTTGTTCAACTTGCTGTGCAGCTGGTAACCTTGTCTGCTGCCCTCAGGTCTGTCCGTGTCCATCCCCGGCCTGGAGAAGTCTCTGCACCAGTACACACTGGAGCCCACGGAGAAACCCTTCGACATGAAGTCCGTCCCACTGGCCACCACTCCCATCACAGACCAGAAAACCGGTACAGACGTTCGGCTTCATGTTCACGTAGTTCCACTCTGACTGAAGACAAACTGCTGACGAGGTTTTGTTTCGACAGAGATTGCGCCGATCGCCACAAGCAAGTTGCCAGAGAAACTGGCCCCTTCACGCCAAGACATTTACCAAGGTCAGTGCACGACATGATCTTAAAATCCTGAAAAACAATTGACGATTCACCGTCAACGACTTGACAAGCTGCGTATTTCTCGCCTGTAGAGCAACTGGCAGCCATCCCAGAGTTCCAGGGTCTGGGTCCACTCTTCAAGTCGTCCGAGCCGGTGCAGCTGACGGAGGCTGAAACGGAATACGTTGTCCGCTGCATTAAACACACCTTTGCTGGACACATGGTGTTCCAGTTTGACTGCACCAACACTCTGAACGACCAGCTCCTGCAGAAGGTAGCAGCGGTGCTCTTTGTATCTCTCGGCCGTCTCCACCGACTCGTTGTGCTGAAAAGCTTGTCTGTTTTGGGTCAGGTGGTAGTGCAGATGGAGCCGTCGGAGTCCTACGAGGTGGCGCACTACGTCCCGGCCGCCAGCCTCCCCTACAGCCAGCCTGGTTCCTGCTACACTCTGGTCCGCCTACCAGAGGACGACCCCACAGCTGGTAGGAACTCTTCCTGTTGGAGGAAAACCCGTTAAAAGCTTGAAGCATAAAATACAAAATCTCTGAAGTGCTGTCCATTTTTTCCAGTGTCGTGTACGTTCAGCTGTACTATGAAGTACTTGGTAAGAGACTGCGACCCAAACACCGGCGAACCCGATGACGACGGATACGACGACGAGTATGTGGTATGTCAGACACGCGGGATTAAAGCAGAGAGGTTAAATTCCCAGCTTGTTGTATGCAGCACTGATTGGTTGCCTCTGTCTTCTTAGCTGGAGGATTTGGAGGTGACGGTGGCCGACCACATCCAGAGGGTTTTACAGCCAAACTTTGGAGCGGCGTGGGAGGAAGTGGGAGATGAGTTTGAGAAGGAAGAGACCTTTGCCCTTTCATCTGTACGAACTCTAGACGGTAAGCAGGCAGATTAAACTCTGTGTACAGCTGACTTCACTGCTAGGAACCACTTCTAAAAGCTTTTCAATGTTTCCTCCCCCTTCAACAGAGGCAGTGGGCAACATCATCAGCTTTTTGGGAATGCAGCCATGTGAGCGCTCAGACAAAGTCCCAGAAAACAAGAACTCGCATGTCCTCTTTCTCGCTGGTGAGTGTTTTGTGTGAAAAAGTAATTCTAACCAAAGCTTTTGCAGTATTGCTCAAGCTGCTGTTTTTTAACGCATTTACAAGATGCAAAATTAAAGAGCTATCCTTAAACTTGTTCTCTCTGGCTCTCAGGTGTGTTCCGGGGCAATCATGACACACTGGTCCGGGCCCGTTTGGCTTTGGCCGACGGCGTCACCATGCAAGTTACAGTTCGGAGCACTGAGGAGACGGTTGTCGACGTTATTCTGGCATCTGTGGGCTAAAAACACACAACTACAAATCTGTTCCCCAACTGTTGAGAGTCCACTGTCTTTTGTCGAATTAAAATAACTTTCTTCTACTGTCCCATCCCTGTTTCTTCATGCTTGTAAGTTGCTTATGTGGCACTTGAATAAATTTAGAGAAATTAAAGTTTGTTTTATTTTATTTTTTTAATCATTATAAGTATAAGGCAGTGTGGTAGTTTAAAACGACTGACTCTTGGGTGATGGTCTGGATTCAAATGTATATTTAGACAATGAAGGGAGAGGGGGTTACAGTCACTGCCACAATCGAAATTATAGCTATGGCTATATTAAGAATCATGATAGAATTACTGGGAGAGGTAAAGACTGTAGTTGTGCTCATAAGTTTACCTACTCTCACACAATTTACATTTTTTGGGGGGGCCAGTTTTCAAAGAATGTAAGAGAAACTTTTTTTAGTCATGGTTATTGATTGGGTGAAGCAATTTATTAAATATAAAAAACAGTTTACTCGTTTTAAATCATAATGACAACAACTACCCGAATGGCCCTGATCAAAAGTTTACATACTCCAGTTCTTAATACCATGTATTGCCCCTTTTAACGTCAACGACTGGTAGCTGTGGACAACATTCCACACCAGGAGATGGCAGCAGTGCCGTGTGGGCATACTGCTGCTACTTCCGCAAAGCAAAGGATTGTGGGTGTTTTGGAACCATAAGGCAGCGACGTACCACGTACGCACCGCACTTCAAAGCTTTGCACTAGAAAGTAGGACGTGTTGCCTGAGCGCTTAATTAGTTAGAGAAGCTTTTGATATTTTTTAAACTTTGTTTTTAGAGGGTGAACTCATTTTTTTTAGCTACAATTTTAGCAAGTGGGGAAGATTAGTGGTTCCGTCGAGCAAGAAGGAAAAAAAAAAAAAAAACGTCGAGTCATTCACCCCGAAAACGACTTTAAACTTTTTTTTCTCTCAATTTTTCGTTTTTCCGTGTGAAATGTGCTTGGAAATTATGGATTTCAACTCGACGTACTTAAAACCCGGCCACCAGCGCAAGAACGTCAACTCTGGATCAAAACCTCGGTTGAGGTTGCTTGACGAGGACGAGGCCTTGGAACACGGTCGACGAGGCGGCGCCATCAAGATGACGGTCCGGAAATATCTCCACCTCGAACAGAGGCAGCTGCACCACGCCAAGAACCTGGCGAATCACGGAGACCTCCGCAAGAAAACGACGGGGAAGATCCGGAGGAAGGACGAGGCCCGTTTTCCGCCACTGGCGCCGGGAGCAATGGCGCCGAAAAACACGACGCAGTACCTGATGGGAAACGTGTACGCGGACATGACGGACGACCACGAGCAGGCAGCCTCTGTCACACACCTACCCACTGTGCTTCAGTACGGTCAATCCCCCTCTCCTAACCATGTTTACGCGGCGTTAGACACTGATTATGAGAGTTTTCTTTCCTATCAGCAGAAGGATTTTGAGGAGACATTTCCTCTGTGCTGGGAGCCATGTTGAGTCGGCGGCGTACTAGGCCCGATGACTCATACTTGGATTCGCAACCGGCACTTCCCCCTTTCCTCAATTGCAGAAAACCTCCCCAAGGTGTGATTGATGTGTACATAAAGGAAAGCGATTGTGATGAATGCATTGATTCAGGTTTTGCTCTGACGGCCCAATGTGTGATTCATGATCGGGCTTTTTGTCTCGCAGCGGCGCACTGGACTGGTGCCCGCCCCGGAGAAACACTGAGCGTTTCCGGGTCTCGCTCGGCCAGAGGAAACGAATCAAACGCACCTCAGCGCCGGCCTGGGATCCAGGTAAAACGTGGGGCAGGTATATGTTGCACTGCATCCTCTCTGCTGACAGTAGTGATGGGTCGTGATGCAATGTGAGTGCTGTCCACAGTCACTGTTGTCTGAGCGTTTTCCAGGTCGCAGCACAACTGCCCCCTGCCGATCACAGTGCACGGCTGTCGGGAGGAGGAGGAGACCACGGAGTCGGTCTTCACCGGACTGCTACGAGGTGATACCTAGTACTTGTTTGGTTATCCAAACGTTGCGTGGAGCAAATGCGATTAAACTATGCGAACAATCATGTCGTGCTGTCATGCAGCAGCTGGTTATGTTTTTACCAAAACCTATGATCATGTGTGAAATAAAACTGGTTTGTCATTTAAGAAATTGTCTTTGTCTATTTTCATGTACCCCTGTTCAGTGGCACAAGCTGGACGGTAAGCTGTCAGATTTGTCCCATCAATTTAAGTGCACAATTAGTTCTACCCGTCACTGCATAATTTAAGGGAAGTTTAGAATTCTAAATTCTTGGTGATCTATTCTGATTAAAAGGTTTTATCAAGAAGGAATTTTGGTAATTTGTAATGTAATAACACGTAGAAGTAGATTTCAATAAGAAATACTTTGTGAACAACAAGAATGACTACATATTATAAATACACTAATGATAAGTATAACATTCAGGAATTTTAAATTCTCAGCGGTCATACGCCCGTGGTTTATACTCGTTTGGAAATTACTACATAAAGCCCCCACTTGGTGGCAGTGGTGTGCAATCTGTGGAGCACATGCAAGTGGCGTAGATAACAAGGGCTGGGCTGCATTTAGACGTGCTGGCCCGCTGCTTTTGTGTCAGAATGACACACAGTGTAACTTTTAGCCTCAGTTTTATGGCGGTGGCGGATGACAGGGGGATGAATGTCTCGGATTACGTTTGGTGTTTAGGACATGCACAAGATTTAAGACAGAAATAGATTTGACTACACACAATCTATATGTGGCTGGGCACCATTTGGACTCCTGTCAATGACACTGCAAGGGGGATGGCTTAAGCCTTAGAGGGAAAGGCCCATCATTAGATCTAGCACTTGCTGACCTTTGACTTGAATGTCACTGGTTGCAAAGCTTCCCTACAAAAATGCCATAGTAGTTTCCAGAAGTTGTCAAACCTGACTAATTTTGTTATGTTTATTTTTCTTTTTTTTTTTTTCAAGATTTCAGTGAGGAATCTTGGGTATTTGGCCCTGTATAATAAAGGAGAAGGCACTGGGCCAGGAGTTGGGATTTGAATCTGACAGGACATTGGATGCAGTCTCCCTTTAACTGGAAGCTGTTAAAACAATCTGTGTGGATGTGTGAAGGGGAAAAGTGTTGCGTGACACCATATCCTACTCAAAGTGTGAAAACATGTCAAGGATAAATGTCAGACGACTGTATGTGTGGGGGGAATTAAGGGGTAATCTTCCCCCTGAGGGTCTTTCTCTACACCCCATGGAGAGGGCAAAAACTGAGCTGACAGCTCCTGAAGATTATCACTCGGAGCCAGGCTGTGTTTTAGTGACCCGCCCGGCAGTACTCTGACTAAAATAGTTCTTCTCATGCATGTTTTCACTGCAGTGGAGAGAACCGTAACAAGGGAAGGAATCTGACGGAGATGTTTTGGCCAAGTGCTCCACATTGTTTTTTCCTGCACTGATTGGAAGCCTTAAACTTCAAAGTAAGAGTAAAACAGAGGAACTTCTCTTATTTAAATATGTTTGATAATTAGTAGGGAGAAAGAACTGGAAGGATCTGGGTCAATACGACAAGGACTTCAGTGTTGGACCTCTATTTATTAAAGACATAATGCTTATGTATTTTTCCTGTACGGTAGGGGGCAGTAGTAGATGCCACAGCAGCCTTCAGGTAGTTAAAATCACAATACATGAATTTGTTGTCTCTGCTTACGATTAACAATGACGTCCTCCCTCACTCTTTGCTTTTTTGTTTAGTATATTTCACTTGACTTTTTCAATTTAATTCAAGATTACAAACATCTTCACAGTAAAATCTGTGAATCGTAATCGTTTCATCATGTCTCAGAAGTTGCTTTTTTCCAGACACAAACCACGCACCCCAAAAATGTTGATCTACCCAACAAAAACTAGTAGTTAATACAGCGGACCCTTTTTGATCGAAATCACGGAGGATCTTAGGCCTCTACAGTAATTTACTAAAGGCTCTTTAAAATGGTGATTCATGGTGAGTTTTTCTTTGTATGGAACCTACTTCAGCTGTCATTAAGAGAATCATGTATTGGCCCAAAGAGAAAATCAATTGAGCTCCAGCGAGCATCTATTTCGACCAGGCACTTTGAGAAATACATCAGACCTCCACAAGCTCGACTGTGAAAGCAAAAAATATTAAATAAATTGGGGGGGAAAAAAATAGGGCAAGGAGAAGGAGGCGTTGATGTTACCCTGTGCACCCGCTCTGCTAAACCGGCTCATTAGTCAAAATAGTCGGAGACGAGGGACTGTTTGTGTCATCTATTTCCGTCCTCATGCCCCTGTATCACGTTGCTTCTCTGTCGGGAACGAGCAGAGGGCGTTAGCAGCCAGCGCTTTCATGGAAATGTGCAGGTGGAGCTGTGTGTGTGTGTGTGTGCGCGTGTGCGTGCGTGCGTGCGTGCGTGCGTGCGTGCGTGTGTGTGTGTGACACTGAGACGTGTCCAGAGGTGGAACTCTGCCACGTGTGGCGCGGTGCGGCGCGCTCCTCCCAACTGTGTCAAGGACACGAACTGACAAGCCGAGTGCATCCAGGGAGGCCCAGACGAGACCTGGTTCCATCACACTGTGTACAACAATAAACACAGCCGCTTTCTCAGCTCTAACATCAACGCGCTGTTGATATTAATGTTGTCCACCAATTTGCGGCAGAATTATAGAAAAGCAACTATAGCGACCTTATTTTGGCTTTGGTATGGGAATCACCTTAAGATGATCGTTTCAACGTCTTTTTAATTGTGGTAGTCAACGAGATTGACACTCACCAACATCATAGCTCACCTGTCTCCCTGTGTTCTTCATGGCAGAGGTGCCAAAGAGGGAGAGAAGAGTAGCTCAGCAACAGAATCAATAGGTGCTGGGCAGGCAATCGAGAGTTACAAGGCCAGCCACTTGGGGGCGCTGGTCCCCAAGACAGAGTGCCATTCCTCAGGTTAAGAGTCAATTGGAAAGAAACTGTCAGTGGAAAAACACTGTAATAAAATTCAATACAATTTGTCATGCAAAAACATGGCCTTTCCTAAACTGCCGTGGCCCAAAAGACGTTTGTATTTAAAAGTTATTTATTAAGAATAAGAATGAGAATGCCTTTATTTATCCCACATTTGCATCGTTAAACAGCATATAGAGTGCAAAAAGAAGAATTAAAATGGAGTTCAAAGAGTGAATTAAAAAGAAATATATATTTTCTGACAATTATTATTTTAATGTAAACTCAGTTGCACTATTGTCAATTTGTTCCTAACCTTTTGGATGGTGATGAGCGGAGTCATCAGTCCCCGACAGAAGACCTCAACGTGTTCTCACACCGGGACAGTGGGTACAGCTCCCGGTCAGGCTGACCGTGGGAGGGGGGGTGGATGGGGGTGGGCACAGCGACGGTGCCGAGTTGCCGTGTTCCCGTCACCACGGTGGCAGGGGCAGCTGTTGTCATTGTCAGATATTGTCGAGGGCAGTCGGCTGTAAACAACAGATGGTTGAATTAGTACCTGAACAGCGTGTCAAACCCAGACAGCCCGCTGTTTGGCTCGCGGGCCTTTTTCATGAAATAACCTCTGCTCCTCGGTGGGCTCAGGTGTTTTCTGAGGGTCTCGCGGTTTTTGTGTTCGCATTACGGCTCTTGTGTCTCTTCGCTGAGCTTTGCGTGGCCTCCTCGGCGCTATCCAATAAGGCGGGAGCACTCGGAGCTGCCCTCAGGCTTTACTGCGCTTATAGCCTTTGTTCCATTAGAGGGTCATATAGACATCAGTCTGCAAAGGTTTTCACATCTTTGAGATGTCATTAAGGATCACAGATCATTAAAGAGAAGCATTTTAAGGACTTCACTTCAGAGAAGTGGGTTCAGAGAGCAAGCATTCATTCATGCTCAGAGGACAGAGGCAAAATTTGGAATTGCAAAATTTGCACTTTAATAAAGCTCATTCCAAAGTGCTGAGCAACTGTTACTTTATCTTTTTTTTTTTTTAACTAAAGTAATTAGTAATTGATTACTTATGAAACAAAGCAGTTAAAGAAGCAAATATATTACTTTTTAAAGGAGAAATCAGTCATTAGTAGTTGGATTACTTTTATGGAGTAATCCCAACAACACTGCTCTCCCCCCCCCCGGATATTCTGTACTTGCTTGCGTTGCCTAAGGTCATTCCAATGAATCCAGGAGAACACTATCCCCCCCATAAAAGCCTAATGTATCCACGTGACCACGAAACAACGAATCACCCTGACGCCGCGTGTTCTTATAATAACGTTCTGTTAAGGTTTCAACGCCACCAAAACAACGAAGCGCCCCCGTGGCTTCTTTTCTTCATAATTGATTCTCTCGCCCCTCCCCACCGAGTGAATCAACGTACTGCTTTTCAGCCTCGCTGCTCCCAGCCAGCCCTGAAGAATGGCTCATCAGTATTCTCCAGGGGGACCGGTGCCTTACCTTTTTAATGAAAACACTTGTTTCACAGGCGTTCCGGCAGACTCCACCTGCCAGCTGCCTCTCTTTGCACCGGGCAAAAAAAGAAAAAAAGAAGAAGAAAAGAAATAAAAATAGAGGCGTAATAAACTCCAGTCAATAGGGAGCTGTGGGCTTTGGCAGGAGCTAAATAAGATAGTGGTGGATCGATACGGGGAGGGGGCCAGGCACCATGTGAGCCGCGCTGATTCCTCCAAACCCCTCATCACCGCCTTGACTGCTGCCGGACACATCATCGCCCCGGTGGACATTTGTCACCTGATGCACACACCCATGAGGGGGCAATTGGTGGGGAAACGCACGTGCATCTGTCAAATCGGCCTTCTTAGGACAGTAGACAGCACGCACAGTTGCATTGCGATCGATATGTGGACAAGCGAAATGAGGAAAAAAAAAGAAGAAGCCCGAAACAAAACGGAATAAAGCTGCACATCACTAAAAACAGATGGAAAGAAATCACAGCAAACACTCGCAGAGAAAGTGAGAGATGCAGCCTGAAGGACAAAACGCTTGCAGATCGATCACGCTCTCGTCGTCCAGTCAGTGCCTGGAATAAAAGAGGAAAAATTGATTTTTTAGCTAAATTCTCTGTGGTGAAGGATGACTCACACACCGTCTCCCCCAGCCTGGAGATGATGTGTGAGGAGAGAGAGGTGGAGAGAGAGAGAGAGAGAGAGAGAGAGAGAGAGAGAGAAAAAGGGGACTTGACACAAAGGAAAACAATTTAAACTTGAAATGTCTTCACAGAAACCAGGGGTTTGTGGTGCGGCGTAAACTAAAAGGTTGGTTTCTTTGAGCGGTGGACTTGCAGGGTTGTATTTTTTCCAACTGAAGTCAAATTGCCCTGTGAGCATACCAAAATATTCACAGTGCTGAATAATCTGACACAAGTGGTGCAACATATCCACAGAGCACTCCGCCACACGTCGGGGAATTATCATCAGCGAAGGCGAGAGGGCCCCGGGGGGGACAAAATGGCGAAGCACGCGAGGCGAGGAGTGCGCAGAATATACGCATATTATGCAGAAATGATTGGACATTTCAACCGCAGAGACCCTTTCAGTGATGTGCACAGTGCATGACTTTGTTTTTCTTTGTTGTTTTTAGGGCTTTTGCAAATATATATATATTTTTTCTTTTAAGAAAGCTTTGTCTTTTGAACAATGAACTTGTCGTCTTTACTTGCCTCGTTGCTGTTTATTCTTGCTGAAGTACCTGACTTCTACCATGTGAGCCGGCCCTTCAGGCTATATTTCGATCTTACTTTCTTTCATTTGCACAGCGTCTGGTTGCCGAGCTGACATCTTGGGTACTTTCAAATAATGAGTCATATCATTAATGCAGCTCGTTGGGTTTCAGTATACGTTACTTGAGTTTTTTTTTTTTTCTGCGCTATGATTGGTTATGATAATCTGCCGCTTGCGCTGTGAAGCCACAGCGTTTAGGAGAAGGCCTTGGCGCTCTCACTCTGGGGCGTTATGACTTGGCATGTTGCCTGTTGTAATCAGGAGCAGGTTCTCCGACCCCCCAAGGGCCCTTGTTAAGCAACGCTGAGTGAATTTCATCTTGTTTACATTGTGCGTTTCCTCTCGAGCGTTCAGGGTCACGTCAGGTTCAGACGGTTTCTATGGATCGCGGTTCGACTCGCATCATGATTCTGACTCACCCACTGAACTAAAGGCTTACTGAGACTCATCTGTATTACACAGTGAGAAGACATTTCACTAAATTCATGAGTTACTGTTTGGATTTGATTCTCATTTTGCTTGGATCGTCGCGCCGAGTTTAACCAGGGCAGCTTCGCATTTCCTCCTCAGAATACAGTGTTCCTGCAACATCCCCACCTGCCTGCCTGTCTGCCACGATAAGCACATTTTCCTGTTCATAATCATGCTAATCACACGGATCTCTGCACCCAAAAGATTCTCATTAACATCCAGGCCCTTCAAACGTGTTTGTCACTCGTCCCAAAGTGGCCATGATTACCATCGGAGGCGGAGGCGTGAGTTTAATTGAATGTCACAACTCATTTCTTTCTCCATGGTTTGCAAAAGGTCAAGTTTTTTTTTATTTTGCTTTTTTGTTTTTTTTTCATAATGAACCCACCCTCTCAAAAGGATGCATCGTTGTGCCACCCACTCATATTTAACTTACAGAAGTAACTTTGAACTCTAAAACCTCACTAATCCATTTTGGCAGCATCTGGCATAAGGCTTTCTCGGTCCATCCTCATTTTTTCAAAGATTTCAGAACTACTGTGTACATATTGCATATGTGAATTTTAGCTGAAACACGTAGCTCCTGTTTCATCAGACCCAGGTGGAATTTTCTCATTAAAGATTGTTTGACTTTCCAGCTCTCGTGGTAAACGCTGCAGTACACGGTGACTAACCACAAGGTGGTGACGTAAGGCTAACATCGTCCCCCTGCGCCAGTTAGCTTTGAGCTAGCCCCTTGCTAAACCGCTGAGCCGCTTGTGCGTGATTGACAGAAAGTTTCCCAATCACCTTCTGCTTTTTCTTTAGAAATGTTTTCGAAGGTCGTTTTACCGGATGACTGTATAAGATAGCTCCAAAAGACTTTCGACATTGAATAGGTCATCAGGTCTATTCCCATAGATGCTTTTTTTTTTTTTGTTGGAGCAGCCAGTCAAATTACGCCTCCATCTCCAGCCTGAACAAACAGTTCCCTCGTTTCCCTTCAACCCCCCCCGCCCCCCCATTCGTCCATCAGTGTGTAATTGTGCCCGTACCCAGAATAGAAAGGGAGCCGCCACGCTGTTTAAACCATCCTTCTGGGGACCAGAGCTGAGGTCTGAAAGATATTCACACCTCAGCTGCGCCACCCGTGTTATTTGTTTAGTCATATGGTCTGAGTCACTTCATAGGGGCTGGTTTTCTGCACCTTCCAAACCAGCAGCAGAATGCTGTTTCTCACCTCTCACCAGCCTTGCATTATATTTAAGCATTTCTAGTTTCTAAACATTATGGATTAGGTTAGATTTCACAAGATTCTGACTGTAGGATCTGATGTTGACACTGATGTAGACTATAAATGTGCCTTTAGCCAGTTAATTGCATTGAAGACAGAGTCTCGGTCGAAACACACTTCTGGAAGTCTCTCTTTCACACACTCAGAACACTTAAAAACGCGCCTCCAAAAATATGTGAAATGGCTGAAAAAATGTTCCCTCTGCCCTCTTTGCACAGTTTTCTGTCCGTCCTGTTTCTCTGCCCCTTTGCCTTGTCATGCAGGTGTATCTTTCATCTCTCCCAGCTTTAGTTCTGAAAAATCCGCCGCGAGGCTACTCCCTTCAAAGCCGGCGGAGGCGGCCTTGAAAGTGCTTTGCCGCGCTCCCTCTGTCCTGATTCACTGTCCTCGTCGTACTTTTCTGATGTTTTTTCTTCCCTTTCTGTGCGTCAACTGTACTTTTTAGCTCCAGTCGTCTGTCTTATTAGTCATCCGCTTTGCTCTTAAGCCTCCGCACAGGGGACAGCCGTGACCAGAGGCAATTTGCTTTGCAGGTTGTCCAGTCCTTCAGCTCTCGTAAATGCCTTTGCAGGAATGTCTTCCAAAGCCGTCCTTTTGAATTCCAGAATGTGAGGAATAACATTGCAAAGGTTTAACAGGCAAACGTCACGGCGACCTCAAGTCTTTGTCCATAGCTCACAAATGAATACTGTGACGACCACAACGTTTCACACATACGTCTCAAAGAACGAACAGATGATGTTCTATTGTGAAAGTGCACGCTGTCACATTTACTTCACGTTAAATACCCACAAAATTGCATCACCTGTTAACAAAATTGTAGGTTGCGACATACCTTACAGGGAGTATTGAAAAATGTGAAACCGGTGCATAAAGGAGTTAACTTTGTTACAAACATGGCTCGACTCTTGGCTCATTAAAACTCTTAGTCACACCTCACCACTAAATATGTATCTACCTGACTGCACATTTCCTTCAGGGCTTTTTCCTTTAATTTTCCTCTCTTGTTTACTCAAATTCTATCAGCTTCTCTTCCCAAAAAGGAAAACACACAAAAATAAAGAAACAGGCCTGAGGCATTTACAAATAAAATTTCCCGTCCAAACTTCCTTTAGTCTGATCACAAATGTAACCTGCAATGTTCCTGCTTCTTTATGTTTAAATCAGACTATTTGCTTGCTTTAAATGTGTGTTGGTGTCTTTCATCTGCACAATTGTGCGAGTGCGTGATACCAAACGATTCTGTCTCGGCCATTAGCCAATCTTGTGCGTCTGCCCCGCCCTACCACTCTCATCACCAGCAGCCTTGCCGTTAATTAGCAGGCCTGTAGTGCAATTACAGAACGCACACGCTCACTCGCGCATCGCACGAACACGCACCTCACCTCTGCCTCCCCTCAGACGGGTGGGTGGGTTGGTGGAGGAGGCGGGGGGGTCATAACAGCCCCCCGTGCAGTACCTAAACAGACTTTACTCTGGCCCCTGTTAATGTGAATTATTATATCAGTCAAATTAAAGCAGAATTATGAGCCTCGTTTGTGGTGCCTGTTGCAGAGAGAGGTGAAGCCGCTGCAGGACGGGCAGTCAGTCAGTGCGTTGACGATGATTTTCTCATCTAATCGGACTTCTCTCCTTGTCCCCGTATACGTGCAGCTGAGAAAATCCATTTATTGACAGGAACGCGGCCTCCTCCCCCACACAAGGGGGCGATATGAGTCTTTTCAACGTGTTTAACTTCCGGTTAACCTCTTTCGTCGCACAATAACAAAAATTTTGGAGCGCAATACAACACCGGTGTAATGTCTGTACTGGTCTTCAGTTTTCCTCACCGAACAGTTACAGATGTGCTTAGACACCGCCAGTGGATCGGTCAGTAATTCACAAACGTACACAACATATTACTGCCGATTTTATTGTCTGTCTCTGTGAGCTACCGAGACTCCCAGCTAGCACAGCTTTCTTCCAATATTAGTAAATGAAGTAAGTATCCAGGCCACATTTGGATTTGGGCTGCCTGAGACTGGTTTCCCTCAGCTATCAGTGTCAGTCATCCCAGTGGTCCACGTTTCAGTGAACAAACATTGACTTCATGTTTGCTGTCCCATTTTCATAATATTTTCCTTTCCTTCATTTGATTTTAGACAGCACACCTTGGGTGGTGCAGCGCCGATCCAAGTTCTTCACCCTTCCATTTGTGAGGGAGCATCAGTGATGACGGGAGAAGCTGAAAACATCCTCTTCCCCCTGTCGACTCCTCCAGACGACGCTGTCATCTGGGGGTTTGTTTGGAAGGGATTTTGTTTGCTGCGCGGGAAGTTTCGAGGCAACAATTCGAGGAGACTTTCCACTTCAGAGTGACGACGGCGGATGTTCACGGCAACGCGACAGGTGCGTTTTGTCGGCTCAGACGCCCACACGGGGATTATCACCGAAACAACACACACACACAAAAACATTTTGAGACGCTACAAAACCATGTCCAACAAGACAGCAGTGGGTGGATTTCCCGCCTAATTTATGCTGATTAATGTTTCTTCCGGTTGGAGTCTTGGGAGCCCAATTGCACACTCTGTGATTCTTGTGAGAGGCACACATTTCAATTTTCTTTTTCTTAATTAATTATTTTCAACAACACATTGGGGAGCTATAGGAAGGTGTGCATGTGTTGTTTTGTGAGGGACAGGAGGATTTTTTTTTTTTTAAGAAATAATGTTTGTATGCTGTTGCCAGGTAGAGGCCCCTCTGGGGATTTGCACAGTGTGTGTGTGTGTGTGTGTGTGTGTGTGTGTGTGTGTGTGTGTGTGTGTGTGTGTGTGTTGGTGTGTGTGTGTGTGTGGGGGGGGGGGGGGGAATCACAATGGGATGCCGTGTATTCACTCTGCACAGCAAGAAGAAAAAAAAATCCGTTGACTGTGTGGAAAATCAATGACATGTTTCATCTTTTGTCTCTCTCTCCCTCTCCCTTGCTCTCTCTCTCCCTCTCCCTCCCTCTCTCTCTCCCTCTGCCTCGCTCTCTCTCCCGTGCCTACACTTGCAGAGCTCAGAGGGAGGTGTTGGTAGGCGCAAGTCCCTCCACGTGGGGGCGCTCTGACTCAACCTCAATCATCTGCTAACGGCGTCCGTGACACTTGTGCCTATTTCTCACCTGATTCTTTCCTCCTCCTCCTCTTCCTGCTCCTGCTCCTCCTCCTCCCACCCCCCCTCACCCCCGCCATCACTGCCTCTCATGTCCTCTTGTGTGCCTCTCTGATTTCCCCCCGTCCTGTTGACAGAAAGTGAATGTCACACCATCTGCCGCGGCATGTTTGAGGAGGAGAGCAGGGGGGGGTAAGGGGGTGGGGGGGGTTATCAGCGCTGTTCTTGGCATCTAGCGCGGTCCCGGCCGGCCCTCACGCATGCATGCACGCACGCACACACGCATGCACGGCTCGCATACACACATAAAACGAAAAAAAAAAAGGCCATATGTGAGCTTATCGGGGAGGGTTGTGTCACAAGGTGAGTTGCTTCTGGTTTGGATCTGGAATCAGGAGGGATGGAGAGGGAGAGGAAACTAAGGATGGGAGCCCCCCCACCAGGACAAAAAAGGAAAAATTCAGTGTGATCAGTGCTTTCCGTCTCTCTCCAAAAGAGAGGGAGATTTAAAAAAAACAAACAAACAAAAAAACATATACATATCATGTATGGATCTGTGTGTGTGCAGTAAGAATGACTTTAATTAGACTCCATATTGCAGAGCTCGCACCCCCACACGCACACATATCCTACATGCAGGGTTATTTTTAGACACTGTTGCACTGCTTGCACAAGCCCTGTGCTGTGCCCCTCACAGTCCCCCAACCCCTCACCTACACCCACACACACACACACACACACACACACACACAAACACACACACGCAGCCACGCAGCCACAGGGAAGATGAAGGACAGCATTTCATCAAGATTTCTTTTTCTCTCTTGCGGACGAGCCTCAGCCTCCTGCTGCCATCTCCATCATCAGACCAGCGTGGGAATGAGGTGTCTTGAAGAAACGGTGTGTGTGTGTGTGTGTGTGTGTGTGTGTGTGTGTGTGTGTGTGCGTGCATGCGCATGTGTCTGGGAGGTTTAGTGCGAGGATGCAAGTTCATAAAGATCAGGAAATCAGGGTGTGACAGAGGAGGGGAGGGACAAAAATCAATCCGGCCGCATTTCCTCTCACATCCCTCACTGCCTCCACCTTATCTTGACCGATCCTCACGTTCGCTTCCTTTTTCACTGACTCACACAGGTTGTGTGTTTGTGTACGTGCGTGTGTGCATGTTCCAAAAGTGCCTGACACACATTGTGGTTTCGCATGGACTGCGTGTACGCCGACACAACTAACGCTTCCTTGCCGGCCTTTGGTGGAGACAAAGGACTGATCCTGCGCTGACCAAACAGGGATAAAGCGGATATGACAGGACAATCACCGTTTTCTGCCCACTGTCAAGTGAATGTAGCACAAGTGCACAGCGACCCTATACTATGTAGGTATTTTTTAGCAGGGATGATTTTTATAATAGAGCAGAATTTACAGACACGGTGCGGGTAAAAGGCACTGGAGCAGGGCGAGCAGAAAGAGGAGATTCACTTGCACAAACAGGACCGTGCAGGCCAGCGAGTAAACAACAAGTATAGGAGATCAACACACACATGCACAGACACACTCACGCAAGGGCAAGTGACGTCACTTTCAATTATAGATGTTGCGACATTGCGGGTGCTGCGCGTAGCAACAGTTGTGTTTATCAGAGATGCCCTATTGTTTCTCCTTTCACCGATTTTAGGAGCTCACGTCATCTTGTTTAGCGCAATATCTGCATCGTTCACACCCTGGTTTGCATCGATCCACTGGCCTAAAAACCCAACCTCATTAAAAGAAAAGGGGGAGAGGGAGAGAGAGAAAATCCCCCTGAGACTGTTTCTATCCGTACAGTAAATTAGTCTATTTTTATTTCAGTCTTGTATCTGCACTGTTCTCGTGTAACATGATGTCACTGAGATCAATATTTTCTGCTTCAGCAGGCTTTCGTGAGCGGGGGGCTAAAAACAAAAGGCCTCACACTTCACTGATAGCCTATGTATCACTCAAAACATATTTCACCCTGGTGCCCACACACACACACACACACACACACACACACACACACACACAGCTACAATATGTTGTTTCTTCTGCTTAATGGGTGAAATCTGGCACTGCGGCTTCAATACACACTATTCTGCTACTCTGCCCCTGATGAGATCGGTGAGATGAAGATAAAGACGTGCTTCATCCAGTTGGAGATTTTAAAGATACGCTTGATGACGTCTCATGAGGAAATGTCACCGCAGACGCTGAAGTGCATGGACCCATTGATTGCGTTTGGGTATCCAGACCTAAAATGAACCATTGAAATATACTGAGAACAAAGTACACAGGACAAAAAGTGAGAGAATGTAACTGGCAGATGAAATCATGGAGAGAATGGCGGCAAACACACTACCACCATCTTCAAGCAGCATATTGGCAATAGCCTCATAAATTTCACATTTCAGTTTATAATGACAATACTAAATAATGCATCGTAATAATAAAGTCCAGCCTGATCTGCACCACTTTTTTTTTTTTAATATCATCACGTAGAAAATGAAATCCAAACACTCTTTAACAAAAGGTAAATCAAATCAAGAAGTTGTTGAACAATCAACAGAAGCTTTTTTCAAAGCCTCTTGTTTGTTTGTCCTTTGTTTACTTGATTGCTTGATATTGGATCTACGAATCTGAATTCAAAGCGACTGACTGAATGGCTTTGAACGTTGTATTCAGGTCACTGCAATCACGTTTGGTCTGACTCCATGCAGATCGTGTTGATTGATTTGGCCAATCCCAGATGGCTTGGTATTAGCGAACCGCTAATAAGCTTGCTCACATTAGCGGCCCATGCCCTCCCCCCTTCTTAAAAAACAACAAAAAAAGACAAAACAAAACAAACACAAAACACTTGTATAATGGGAAACTTGTATAATGGGTAGAATTGCAGCGCACTTAGACTCTCCATAAACTTTTGAATGATTATATAACTTAAAAATAAATGCTTAAACAGCCGTCTAACTTTGGCACATGATGAAATGAATCCACTCAGTGCAGCCGGAAGCAGTAGCGGCAGGGTCTCAGGTGAGTGCTATTGGGTTTCACCTTCGGTGATTACAAGTGTGCTATATTTGAGCTGCATATTCTTATGAAATACTGCAGCACTTTGAAAAGTAGTGCACGAGTGCCACTTCACCCCTCCAGGCCGCTGTAAGCTCGCAACGAGTGTTTCAGGAGGCTTCTATTTAATTCAACGTTTTTGTTATTATTTTTAATATTTCTTTTCTCGGCTACTGTATGATAGTGTAAAAAACACTGATGAGTGATCAACACTGATGAGATCGATTCGTTTCACAAGCCCACAGATGTCCAGATTAGATTGGCGTTCCCACTAGCGTTCCTTCGCCTTGGTTGATGTTGGCAGGTTCTGCATCCATCACAAAACTGTACGCTGGCCTGTGCCAGTCCCTGTGAACACCTGTCTGCTTTACTTTGGTGTGCCCCTGTTTGTTTTTCCTCATCGGGCCTGTTGACTTAATGCTCTCCTTCAGGCCATTGTGTGTTTTCTTGTGTAGTGGCAAAGGTTTGTGTTTGTATCTGTTGTGCACAATGTTCCAACCTATCAAATGCATGCATTGATTCTTAGTTTAGAATCTAGCAACCAACCCCCCCCCCCCGACACACACACACTGCTTTGTTTCTCATAAAAGCAGTGCTAGGTGGAGTGACTCCTAGAGCACAACGATCAGCACCTGAGGTGAGGAAATTCCTCAAGTAAGTGTTTGTCCAGAATTTTTGACTAACTTAAACATCCACAGCAACATCCCACCCCCAGAACCTTCTTGACACAACATTATCACTGTTCTAGCTCTGTGAGGCCGTTCTTTCAGACCTCAGGTAATTGGGTTTTGACTTATAACTCAGTGGCGGGCCGTCAACATACTTGGAAAAAGTAAATTTTCCTGTAAACATGTTAATAAAGTTATTCTCCATAGTCGAATATTACGGTAGAATTTTTATCCAATCATATTTCAGCTAGCTTGTGTTGCCAGGTGCCGAGAAATCTGCCCAAGGCATTCAGAATCGAAATTGACGGCTCCTGTACGATCTGAGTGAAGGGAACTCTGTCAGTTGCGATAGCCAATCAGATCTCGAGTCTGCTTGCGCTGAACGTGAAAGTCACAAGTACCTGTCCTGTGATTGGATACAAACCTGAGAACCTTGCAGACTGAACTCAACTCGGACATCCGGTTGCCACCACATCTATGGCAACTACGGCGAACCCACGACGGCTGAAGAAGAATATAAAGTTTTAGTTAGCCGAATTATCAGCAAATTAAAATGTAAATGACGTGGCGCATTGGTGCAGCAGCTGCGCCAACATGTTCAATTGTTTAATAACGTAACAGTTCAATAGTTTGGCTCGTTATCGTCTCGTTGGTCTCATACGAATCGGCAACAATGCGCAGTTTACTGGCGTTTGGTGAGTAAAATGCTGCTATTTTCCAAAATAATATTGGAAAGTTCACGAGGTTATTATTGATGTCGCGGCTGTAGCTGCAGTAGAAGGAGACTTATTCGCCCCTGGTTTGTTTATTCAATAAATGCATTTATTGTGGCTACAGGAGTTATCTATCTGCGATGCAATGGCTCTTTAAACTGTATTTCTGCATATTAAGATAGTATATATATATATATATATATATATATATATATATATATATATATATATATATATATATATATATATATATATACATATATATATATATATGTATGTATATATAGCCTCTAAAGCCTCTAAGTTTTAGCCTCTAAAACTTATTCATGGTTTTATATATTTATATATGTATATATATATGTATATGTATATATATATATATATATATATATATATATATATATATATATATATATATATATATATATATATACATATATACATATATATATACATATATAAATATATAAAACCATGAATAAGTTTTAGAGGCTAAAACTTAGAGGCTTTAGAGGCTATATATATATATATATATACTATCTTAATATGCAGAAATACAGTTTATACATATATATATATATATATATATATATATATATGTATATATATATATATATATATATATATATATAAAACCATGAATAAGTTTTAGAGGCTAAGCCTACTGCTTGAAGCCCCTGAGAGAATTGCTTGACGAGCACCTACTTGACGCACTTGATGGAATCCACGTTTTTCATATCCACAAAAAGGTGACGAGACTGGCATGCATTACAAAAGTCGTTAATGCAGCTCACCGTGGCCCAATGTGGACAAAACAACTTGTTCGGCATAACTCGATAAGTCAGACGCAACACGCTGAGTCGCAATGCGGTCAGAAACTTAGCGCCCCTCCAGTCAGGTGACCTCTAACCAACTACGTAGGAGTGCTACCTATAGGACAAACACACATACATTGGCAGGAAATGGCTTTTACATTCGTTTTTTGATGTGTGGATTGATTCAGACTAAGCACTACTTAAGGCCTAGGTGTGAAATGCACCGCCCGCCACTGTTATAACTGCGAATGCATGATTGTGTTGTTTAATGTTTTCCAACAGCCTAGTTGCTGCACTCAATTCTTCATTTGTAACTTATTTTCTCTCCAACTTATTCCTCTGAAGTCTTTAAATATAACAGCAATAATTGTACGGCGAACTGTGTGACCAATGTTTTTTCCTCTTCCACACATGCAAAGGGTCTGATCAGATCATTCTGTCAAAGACAGGCAAGTGGCTCATTTTAATGTTTGGTGAATCTCCCGGCCGAACAACGGATGAATGCACATGCGCACACGCACACATGCATGCACAAATACCGACATCCTTAGGGAGTCAGTTCTAAGTTTGGCTGCTGCTAAGTCTCTAAGTCAGGAAACCCTACACCCCTTATTGTCCCCGGACACTTCACATATGACATTTAAAGGAGGACGGTGCGACTGGAGGGTGGGCGTCGCCAGCGTGAGAGATGTCTTACTGTGCTTCGCATGTGTGGATCAGGTTTGCAGTAACTCATAAAATGTTGAGTGCGTGTATTTTGTTTCTTCGATGAAACAAAACTGACTCCAAGTGCAAAGTTAAGCTAACATAGTAAGACCTTCGATGCTGCAAGCCATGTCATGTACTACCTCAGAAATGTATTTGTGTGTGTTGCTTTTCCTCCCTCCTCACGCTTTGGTTCTTATTATCACCCATCCAAAACATGACAACTTACCATTGTAGCTGAAACGAAACATTAGATGTAAACTGAGGTTTTCTTTTTCCTCAGATATTTAGGTATTTATGCGGGAAATACATTCATCGCAGGGAAATGAGGATGAAAATGAAAATAGGAATAACAGCCAAAAAGAGCTCTGCCTGATCACCTTACCTCCAAAATAACCATTGTCTATTACACTGCTGACTCCAGCCATAGGAAGCTACATCAGATCTGCCCTCATGGGGTTCAGGCTCAAAGGTCACATGAGCAGTTGTTAAACTGAGTGTTTGAGGAAAGCCAAAGGTCGTGCGCGT
The DNA here is from genome assembly GCF_046127955.1 of Nelusetta ayraudi. Taxonomy (NCBI): domain Eukaryota; kingdom Metazoa; phylum Chordata; class Actinopteri; order Tetraodontiformes; family Monacanthidae; genus Nelusetta; species Nelusetta ayraudi. The sequence goes on from NW_027466077.1 coordinate 4,430,200, forward strand.
GTTTAAACAGTGCATTGGAACTGAGCATCTCAACTATGCAAACGCATCTCGCAGATCAGATCAAAAATGTGGCCAGATGATTTTATAATTGCCATAATAGCACGTCCAATTTGTTTAAGAGAAGCCTCTCCTAATTTTGACAGATGGGCTATTGGGACTTAAAAGCTTGGAGGGCTCGAACTGGGCGACGTCCTTTCATTTGCGGACCTTTGCCGTGATGGGAAGTACTGTAAACACACCTCTGTTGACCTCTTGGCCGCGGTTCCAGAATGACTAAACATGAGAGCTTGGCAGACGTGTTGTATCCATCCGGCCTCTTCTTTGCTGTTGCCGTTTTTGTTTAGCTCTGTACTTGAGTGTTAGTATTTATCAGGGCAGGAGAGAGGCTTGTGTTTTGGCTGCGTGCACTGCGCAGAGTCTGAAGTCACTGTGGGGCCATCAGTAGGGGGCTGACGCTCCATCTGAGCGCTCTGCGTGAAGCGCGGTCTTCGATCGCTCAGCGCCGAGCATCTAAATGAGTGTTTGTCGACGGAGGCACGGCTGACTTTGCAAGCGACTGGAGCGCTCGGCAGATGGGTGCATGAGGGATGTCGGTCGCGTGCGCGAGCTTGTCTGATTAATTCCTTCGCCTGACAATGCAAGCGTGTAATCAGCGATCATTTTGTGTTTACTAGAAAGTAGCAAGGAGGCAGAAAATATCTTCTTGAATGGCACTCCGAGGCGTGTGCGGCTGTCAGTCAGTACCGAGCTGCACCCAGCGCTGCTTTTGCCATGGAAACAGGACACTGATTGTGAACCGTCCATTACAGCAATTTCTAGTCATGCAGTTTTTCTATTTTTCTCCTCCGACCATGTTGCCTAGAATGAGAGTTGAATATTTTTCATTTGAATATCTTTTAATTAAGTCATCTCCCAAATCAGTCGATAGGTCGATCAGTCTGTAATTAAATTATGTGTTCATGGCCTGTTTTATCTACCTGTTGATTGACATTTGCATGTTCAAAGACATTTTGTGCGCCTCATATGGGAGATCATGTTTAAAATGCAAGCCTGCTTGTCATTCAGGATGGATAACTTGGCTTTTATCCCCGGGCAAACACACTCAGCCGTGCATCAACGTAAAGCGTCAATAAAAATGCGCCCGCAGAGCACAGCAGCTGACTCGTTTAATAAATGTTGGCGCAAAAGCAGCGGGTCTTTTTTCGCTCCCTGAACCATCATGTTTGTGTAACAGGTCATGTCCTTCAGCGCATCCCTTATGAATTTCTGATGCTGGAACGCACTTCCCAAGGGCCACGCATTCGCTAAAAACCCACCAGCGCAGCAGACGGCGTCGGAGGTGTAAAGGTTGGTGGGAATCAAAAAACAAAACAATTTTTTTTTTTTTTTTCCATAAGAGATTCTGGCGCTCATGAACTCGCAGCAGGTTATTTCTTTAAGACAAAAATGAAATGTGACACAGGGAACTCAGCGCTCGCTTCAAGGTAAAGAAGGATGAATGCACTGCATTAGAGCCAGAGCTGCACAAAGGGCTCCATTGAAAGGACGGTGCATAATTGAGTGACGGCAGCAGGGTCTAAAAAAGAAGCTCACTTTGTTATTTTCCAAGGTAGCAGCATCTTTTCACCGAGGCAGAGAAAACGGCATGCCCTTCACAGAGTTGGGAGCAGTTCCACTGTCTATTAGGCAAGATGGCTTTCATTCACTCTTTGAATGCTGGGGTCACGGCGAAGCCTTGTCTGAATAAGTGCAGCAAGCGTGATTGACTGTACTGTATGTACTGTATTCAAACTCATTAAAAAAAAGAAAGAAGAAGAAACGGCGGCGGCACACTATGTTTTCGTGCTTATCAGCCCTTTTTCGTCTTATTTTCCCCGGAGAAATTCTTTGGTCTCCGTAATTGTGAACTGGTCCGACCCCGCTGGGAGACGACTCAGCGCTCTCTTTCTCTATGGCAACACCCTCGGGTTAAAATGAATGGACGTTCTCGCTTGATGACATAAATCCCAGTGCCTTGTGGACAAAACCGTCATTGTTTTTTTTTTCATTTTGGCTTCCGAATCAATTTCACACTGCATCTATCTTTTGATTCGCCGCTGACGTCAAATGCTGAATATTCCGGGATGTCTCCCAATAAAAGATGTGCCTCTTCTGAGGAAGCGTCTTGCTTCGTGTCCGAAGAAGGCATTATCCATGTACGTAGTACTTGCAGTGCAAGTGAATGACTTCCTGGTATTGCGCCTGAGCACTCACCTCAGATCGAACAGTCTGCAGTCGCTGTGGGGTTTTTTTTGTAGCCATTTTTCAGACGCAGCAAGTCGCTGTTCACTGTCGAGGTCACAGGGCAGGATGTTTAATCTTGCCTGGCATTGCTTTACAAAATTAAGTCATCAACGGGCAATTAAGATTGTGTTTCCCCTCCTTATCTCATCTCGGAAGGAATGCGGATGGAACACTGAGCCGTACTTTTCTCAATCCCCTCCGAAGCAAAGAATGGAGGTCTTTCATGGAGGGCAGGGAGGTTTGAACAAGGTAACCCAGCCTTTACAGGTCCAGCCTTTTACAGCTCAAAACATTACGCTCAAAACATCCATTGTTAATGAACTACGCATTTCTGGCAGATGCTTGAAAGCGGCTTAAGAGCTCTGCAGCCATAGCTGCTTTTTGTGTGTGTGAACCTAAGCATGGAAATTTGCATTTCTGCCCAAAGCAGAAATCCAGACGCGTGCGGCTGAACTCAAAGCTCCCCCGAAAAAAAACACACCAGGACTGTCTTTATTTTTCACCCTGCACTCAATTAACAACCCCAAACATCCGACAGATCTGCAAAACAAGAGCCCACTGATTTAGCTCTGTGTTACCGCCCCCAGCAAATGTCTGGAAGGGGGTGAAAAAAGCAAGGTGACGGGCAGAAGCGACGCCCAGCTGGAGGAAAGGTGTCAGTGAGGTTGGGGGACCCCTCTGTGACATCACAAAGGGCCAGTTCCCATAAGACAATTTTATTAGAAGTCATGTCTCCGGGTGACGATCGCCGTCGTGGCCTTGTGATCAGGTGCGCTGCCGAGTGCACAACGGCTTCCGACGTGCGCGGATAGGACGAGCTGCCGCGGGCTGACGAGCCAATCGGCATCTTTGTTTTTTTTTGTTTTTTTTCCTTCGACGCTCTCCTCCACGCGTCTCACAAGGGCAGCTATTCTAGTTCTGTCGTCTGGAACAAAAGAATCCGTCGAGGCGTTTTCTGTTTTTTGTTTTTTTTTCTTTCTTCGTCACCCGTAAGAGAATGGGAGCACGGACAGGAACCCGGTCACCCGGAGGAGTGAGGAGGCTCGCCGTGGACAGGCCGACCGTCAAAGTCACACTCCTCTCTGAATGTCACTCCTCCGTGTTCGCTTGCTCCATTTTCCCCGCGCAGGCCGACGCGTCGGGGGAGTTGCTCCACATTTTATTCTTAGCGTTTTCTTCTCCTCCTTCTCTCTCTCTGCTGGTCCCCCCTCTGCGACGATGTTCTTGATGTGCGAGTACCAAAGCTTCACGGTTCACCCGCTGCTTGGCCCCTTACCCCCCCCACCAACCCCCAACCACACTCGTTCGTCTGTCCGTCCGTCCGTCCACCTCCTCCGCATCTCCACCACACGTGACGGTGTTTTTTTTTCTTTTCCCGCAGGTACACTCGGGTCCGGCGTGGACAGAAAATGCACTGGGCGTGATGGATTTACTACGGCGGCTCCTGCATTGTCCCTTTGAAACACACACGCACGCACGCACGCACGCACGCTGGGGACCTGTGAAGCGAGTGCACGCTAAGAAAAGCTGCCGCGTCCATTGATTTCCGGCATCTATTTTCCTTTCTAGCTCATCCCCACCGCCGAGCGCGCCGCTATTTTTCCCTTCGGTGTCGTGGTGACATGTAAAGACACATGTGGCGTAGCTGACGTTGTGGGTCCTGGATGGATTACCAGGCCTGAAATAGATCAACCTTTTGTGTTTCTTGCCCCCCCCCCGCACCCTGTCACCCCGCACATTCCCATTTATCTGCTCTCTGTCTCTTTGTGTGTGTGTGTGTGTGTGTGTGTGTGTGTGTGTGTGTGTGTGTGTGTGTGTGTGTGTGTGTGTGTGTGTGTGTGTGTGTGTGTGTGTGTGTGTCCCGCTGTCTTTCAGTCGGCGAGTATGATTTGTTGTTGTTTTTCTCCTTAACTGATGAAATAAGATGGATTAGACCGAACGCAGGCTGCGATTGTGTAGAATTATGTGTTTGTGTCAAAGGTCACCGGCATCTTGTGCCTTCTCGGGGATTAAATGCGATATTGTGCGGTCGACCCTGAGGTAGGGAGTGTAAAAGGGACAGCCCTCTAAATTTGACCTCATTGACCCCTCACACCTCCCTCCTCCCGCTGCATAAACCACGAAACTGCAGAGGTGAGCTTTTGCATTCCTGGTTGAATTAACCTGAAAGAGCCTTTTAATGTGCTGAATTTCACGCCTTTATTTGTCACCCAAGACTCCTTGCGCTTCAAACGTATCCATATCAAGAGGTCCTGAGGATATTTAGGCCCTGTTTGCACTTGGTCATTTCATGCGTTTTTCGTATTCCGATCGGCAAAGTAACCACCTCCCCTGCCTCGGGGAGGTGGTTTTGGTATTCGCATCGCATAAAAACGCATTTGTCACGGACGTGCGAACAGAATGCGAGCTCAGTCCACATTAACGACCGCCTACTCCGCGACCCGCGACTCGGTCGCAGTTCCCCACATCTGTGATTAAATGTGCGACGTTGCATCCGAAAATTTGCCAGCCACTGTTGATCCGAAAATAAAGTCGTCACCACTCTGTCCCTCCTGTCGTTACTCCTCGTTCGGATCCATACAAGCTGCAGTAGAATTAAAACGAGTGACTTGATATAGTCCGCAAACAGGAAGTTTCTTTTTCTTATTCTTATTTGCTGTCATGTGCAACTCGCCGTGGTTTTGCGCTTTACTGCCCCCAGTCGTTAAAAACGGAAATGACGCATGTTGCATTTGCATAGGTTCGGCGGGGGGGGGGGGTGTAATGCGATCACAAATGGCACGCTCGAGACGCATGTTAATGCTACGTGCGAACAGATGCTTGGAGATCCGTTCACGTGATCCAATCCCCCAAAACGGTTACAAGTGGCCAAGTGACAACAGGGCCTTAGCCCTCTGTTTGCAGCCTCCCTTCAAACACCTCCTGCTACAAACTGATGATTTCTTTGACACATTGTGGGTTTTTTTGTTCTTGGTCAAATTCATTTTGCATCATACGAGACCTTTTAAACGTCGCTTCAAGGCTGTTTCGAGCCACCAGTGTTCTAATGAACTGAAGCCCAGAGCTCTGAAATCATTCCAGGGGTCTTCACAGTTACTCCGTGGTGTGTTAAACCCCTGGGGAAGCTCGGCCTCAGCAAATTTAACACGTATGAAGTGATTTTTTTTTTCCTTCCTTCGTCCTGCTTTGCGTCCCCGAGGTGAGAGACTAGTGAACGAAAGCAGGGGGGGGGGGGGGTTGGAGGAGGTGTCAAGAGAGAGTCCACAGAGCCGGAGAAGGTCCTGTCAGCTCCGCTAGACATTCCAGATTTCTTTCCAGCATTCCAGGGGAAAAGAAACAGAAACATAATTGTCGGCACGTCGAGCCTGGAGTCGTCCTCCACCTGCCTGACTGCGTTTCGCCTGGCGGAGACACGTCGGCAGCAGGGAGGGCGTCTCCCCCTCCCCCGCCACTCAGAGGCAAATTCAGTTTCACGCTTTGACATTTAATTGAGTGAATCTCTCAGCCATTTGTTCGCCGCCCGTCCCTGACTGACATGCCCAGAGCAGGGAGGGGGGGTGGGGGGTGGGGAGGGGTGAGGATTGTCTTATTATGTAACGCTTAAAAGGATGTGTGTGAAGCATGCAGGCAGCAGTCCCCCCCCCTCCCTCTCTCTTCCTCTCTCTCTCTCTCTCTCTCTCTCTCTCTCTCTCTCTGTCTCTCTCTCTCTTTTGTGTGTGTGTGTGTGCGTCCGTGCGTGTACGTCGAAATGCCAAGGTAAAAGGGGTCGCTGACACACGTCGGCGCTCCGAGGTTAAATTTACTAGCTCGCCACCTGCGATTATGAAATGCAATTTCATTAAATAAGCCAGGGAGCGCTCGTAACGCTGCCGTGGTTCTCCAAATTATTTTAATCCACGGCGGCGAACACTCAGGCACGCACGCACGCACGAACACATCCCAGGTGCCTGTGCAAATATTAGGCAAAAAAAAAAAATATATATATATATATATTTTCACATCCCCTCTCTATTCGCATCTCCTTTATTTGCGAACGCAACAAAGCGTCCCTCGTCTGTCTGCTCGGCTGCGATGGTTTGTAAGAGAAAAAAAAAACCAAAAAGATGATTATTATTTTTCACCCCGCCCATCCGGGTTGCTTTGCCTGGTGGCTTTATGTGCAGGACGTGGCTGTGACAAATTGTTTTTTGTTCCCAATCCAGTGTGTGGAGCGAGGAAGTTCACAAAGGTCCGGGCCCCCTCCTGATGAAACCTGCTGTCACTGGGAGAGCGTGGGCGGTGTCACTTTTAAGCATATCATCTGTCAACGTGCGTGCACGCGTGTACGTGTGTGCGTGTGTGCGTGCGTGCGTGCGTGCGCACACTCACACGCTTCCCGCGTACTCATTTTGGCATCCAAGGCCAGAGGATAATAGTGTCACTGTGTGTTGAGGTTTTGCACGCGTGCCTGTTGGTCGGCGTGTGCATCACACAAACCTGCCCACTGGCTGCGTGAGCGTGTGCTTTTTTTTCTTTTCTCTCTCTCTCTCCTTCCTGTCCTCATGCTTGTTGTGTTGCTGTTGGCAGGGGAGACAGCCGAACACGTAGTGTGCAAGCAAGTCCCAGAAACACCTGAGACCATGTGCGTGCGGGTTCCTTCATGGAAGGGCTCGCTCCTCACCGCAGCACCTGTCACTGGGTGTTGATGGCTCTTCCTGCTATTCTTACCAGCTTCCACGTAATTGGTCATTCGCTGTCCTGTCACTTTAATTCCGTAGGATATTCTCCACAGAGATCCGTTTCTTTTGCTTCGCTCGGGGATTATTCCACGCAGTCGTCGTCGTCGCTTTCGCCTTTATTTTTTTTTTCCTTTAAGAGCTTGCCGCCGCTAATCCTCTGTTGATTCTGGACAACCTCAATATTTACTTGACCTCTGCAGGAGGACAAGAAGGTCACAACGTGCTGCTAATTTTACACCTTGGGACCGGTTTGAATCCTCTCACCAAATTAGAAAATAACCCCCAGGGACTAAATAATCCTCATGTAGGCTTCTTTTGACTTAAAAAAGAATATATATATAATTCTGTTCCTGAAACTTTGCAAGAACTTAACCTGACAGTTAAGGCGAGGTGACAGATTCTTTTGCTGCCAGTGACGCCTCAGGTTTGTCCTTTATCTGAGCTCACCAACACAAATTCTTGCAAAGCACTGCGAAAGAATTTGGCGAATCCACTCGTGCGCCTTCGTACGCTGCATTTACACATCGCATTTTATGCCTGACAAATGATCTGCTTCCCAAGCGAGAAGCTGATTTCACGTATTTACCAATGATTGCAGCGTGGATTCTGCCTTTACCTTGATCCCGTGTTGTCAGACAGCTCATCTCGGTAACTCTTGCATTCTAAAGGGGGGGAGGGGCCGGGTAAAACATATTGCCTCATTTCACTGACGTGCCATCCTCTGCCTTGATACAGCGGGGAAGCTCGCTCGCTCGCTCGCTGCCGCACCGCTCTGAAAATCTAAGAATAGACTTTGAAACCCTCCTCTGCTGAACCGGAAGTCACTATATTTAACTCATCTAAGTCTGGATTCCATGACAAATGAGGGATACGCATCCCATATTGCATTACAAGGGCACAGTTATAGACTCCCATCTGGCCTGAAACTGGTTCCGAGATCAGATCGATGGACCCCTAGACGCAGCAAGGTCATCAATGTGATTACTCTCCCACCGATGACGACGCCACGGAGCTCCGGTGCATCAGCCGCCCCTGGATGCTCGCCGTGGCCGCCGCGTCCAACCGGATTTCTGCGCCTTGCGGCGGGCTGCTGACGCAATTTTTGTGTTGGTCGCAGTTCAGCCTGTCGCCGTGCACGGGGCGAGGCTCCGCACTTCAGATTACGACGGGGGTGGGAGGGGCTGAGCGCTCCGGAACAGTTTAAAACATGCTTTGATGTCATATTTAGGTCAGCTGATTCACAGTCGGCGCTAAAAGAAACGCCTCTAGCGACAAGGCACACATTGCAGTTACTTTGCGTGTGTGTGTGTGTGTGTGTGTGTGTGTGTGTGTGTGTGTGTGTGTGTGTGTGTGTGTGTGGTATTATTTCCAGCACGGGAAGGGCTATAAATATTGTGCTAATAATCTTTTTCCCTGCCGCTCCAGGGTGCTGACTGACAGCTGCTCAGCCCGGCGTTTCCCCGCTGCGCCACTTCTGCCCCTGAACTTTGCAGGACCTCTGCAATACAACAGTCGCGCGGGTGACATTTCTCGACACGACTTTTGCGTGCAGGGGTGAAACGCGTGAGACGTGTGCACGGCCGACTGTCCCGCCTCCTGCTCGGATGTGTGATGGGTCGTCGGCCCAGATGCCATATTGTCCAATGTACGCCATGTATATATATATATATATATATATATATATATATATATATATATATATATATATATATATATATATATATATATATATATATATATATATATAATTATTATTGTAGAGATAAAGCCAGACCATCGATCTTGAAGGGTGTGTACCTCAGCCTCTGACCACTTTATTATTTCTTTATTCATGCCTTTAAGGGAGACTGAACGATTTTCACAGTTTAATTCACTTGGAGAGAAAAACCAAACAAAACCAAACAAAAAAACTGCAATGTCCTTGAGTTTTTTTTTAGCCGCTCTCAGGTTGATCAACATCAGATTAGGAGTGCTCTGTCCTGCCTCCGTTCGGCTCAGAACCCGGCAAGATGAGGAGCAGCGGTTCAGATTGTCGGGCTGTCAGATCGAAGCGGCGGTGGCGGTGGCGGTGTTAGCAGCCGCAGCGGTGGTGGAGACGGTGGCAGCAGCAGGGGAACAAATTCAAGAAGGCTCCCTGTGTTCAGGGGGATGATAAAAACATCACTGCATGGGAGAAGCCACGGGTGGCTGTGTGTGTGTGTGTGTGTGTGTGTGTGTGTGTGTGTGTGTGTGTGTGTGTGGGGCAGGAGGTAACACAAATAAGACTAACCAAATCCTGGGATCACTGTAATCTTAGTGCTATAAATTGGTCCTTTTATCGCAGTGTTGGTGTGAAAAGACAGAAAAACACAGGATCAAAAAGCCACATTTGACTAAGAGATTACAATCACAGGTTGTTGTTTTTTTTTTTTATCTCCTCTGCCGTGCGTCACCATGCATCTCAGACCCCGATCGGCTGTTTTCTTTTTTTTTGTTTGTAAACGAATGTGGAAAAACCGGCGTCTCATTGTTCATTGGCCGTCGTGTACGGCGTATTTCGGAGACAAAGTAATTGAGAGAAATCAGATTACGTTAGATCAACACAAAGGATTATAATGCTGGGTCAAATCTCGAGCGGGTGCTCTGTAATCCGTGACAGATTACATTTTTAAAAGGAGCCTGTACCGCCGCGCGGGTGGGACGGCGGGGCCGCAGATTGGAGGCGGGGTTTGAGGAAGCGGGGAGTGACTGACGGTGATTGGTCGCGACTGCGCCCGGTCGTCTGCCGGAGCCGGCGCCAACGTCCAGGTAGTGTGAGGAGGGGGGTGGGGGGGTGAGGATGGGGTTAGAGGGGGGGGGGCGGATGGAGCAGCTGCAGCCATCAAATCCCAGCTTCATCCACTGGAGGATGTAGCATAGCGAAACCCCTGGTCAAAAATAGAAAAAGAAAGGGTTATTTTGAATTTGTTATAAACTAATAACAAGAACATGAATTCCCAGGGATTTTCAAAATAAACGTTGTCCTCTGGCTGATTAATCTGTCCAACTTTTATCGTTGTTTCTTTTGAAATGTTCATTTCTTGCATGTTTTCTTGCTTTTCTGCCCATTTCGTGGCGTTTAAGGCTCGCCGTGCCATGAGTTGCACTTTCATAATGTCGTTTGACAGGATAGAGTAGAAATGACTGGGGCTGACTTTTACTCTTTCCCCCCATCGAAACCCCCCCACACCCCCACCCCCTCTCAAAAACAAAAAACAAACAAAACTAACGAAATAAAAACACTCTGCAGGAATTGCGTTTTTGCTCGTTTGTCCAAATGAGAACACAAGGCCGGGCTCCCGTCATGTTGACTGCACTTTGATGTGAGTGAATTAAGTGGAAGGAGGCCGTATGTGCATCCTCGGGCGAAACTGAAGGCACCGCTAACCACGTTCGGTAACAAAAGAAATGAGTTTGCTGGCTCGTCAGCGTGAACGTCGCTGAGGCTTGTGAGAAGGTTCCTATCTGGGGAATGTTTTCAGAGCGAAGAAGCTGCACAGCGCACGTCTTGATGCATTTGCTCCCCTGTGCATACACGCACCCGCGCTCTTTTCGCAGCCTGCGCTCGTGACGCTAATGCAAGTTTGCAAAGATTGTGGGCGGTTTATGACTTAATGTGGTTTTCACATTTGATTAAAATCACATTGCGCCGGCCCTTCGAGGATAATACATGCCTGCATCTCCCTCTGTCTCCTGCACACACACACACACACGCGCGCGCACACACACTTGCACATCCTTACACTCCTATGCACTGACACATGCACACGAACTTGCACAAAAAAGGCTGCGCTAAGTCAGCGGCGCTCATTTCAAACTACATGGAATTTGCTGGTGTTTTGTCAGAATATGAGGCTTGTGTGTGTATGTGTGTCTGTCTCACACATCTGCTGGTCTGAAGTCCTCCTTTGCAGTTTCTGGAGCGTGTGATTGTCTAGTCAGTTTTCATTAGAGCAGAATCAACTCTGATTTTTCCACTTCTTCTCATGTAACCCGGCAAGAAAGATATTTCAACTGTATCGTTGCGTTCGTTCTATCGCAGCAACTTAAAAAAAAGTTTTTTTTTTTTTTTTTTACTTGGACCTCCTGCTCTCATCTCTTTGTGATGTCACAGAGGGGCGCCGATGCCTCTGGTGCTGCGCCATTGATGCGGCGCACCCTGCTGGCCTGCCAAGAGAGGAGAAAAACCAGCGATTACTTTAAGAAGTGGCAGCTGTGACAAGATTCTCTAGTTCGCACTCATTTATGCAAGCCAGTTGCATAAATAAATCAACAATGGAAGTGAAAGGCAGCTCTAGTGCATGTAGAGGTTGCTTTGGTTTTAGTGATGATGCGTCACAAAAAATTTCACCCCTTCCTCTTAAAAAAAAAAAAAAAAAAACTACAACACAGTGACATGAAAAGCACTTAGGACAACAAGTGCCGAAAACGAAGCCGTCAATCCAAGTTGTGCATCTTCTTTTTCCTTCTCTGCCTCCTTGTGTGTGTGTGTGTGTGTGTGTGTGTGTGTGTGTGTGTGTGTGTGTGTGTGTGTGTGTGTGTGTGTGTGTGGCCAGAAGCGAAGTGAGGGGCCCATTTGAGTTCACACTTCACAGAGCATCAAATGGATAAATCAATTTGAGGGCTTGCGGGAAAAATGAATGTATGTTGTGTGTGTGTGTGTGAAAACAAAGCTGCAAATACACACACGTGCGTGGCCCAGTTGTGCCTGTGTGTGTGTGCACACACACACACACACACACACACACACATACACGCACACACACACAGCACAATGAACGCATAATTAATGGATCCATGGCCAGTGTGTGCACATGCATATTCCTTCTCCATATTGCGCAACAAAATCCATGTGGCTGCAGATGAGCGGCGCACAGTCACCGACGTGGCTTCGGTTAGTGGTCTCGGGTTCTTGGTGGTCTTGGCCTCCGTCAAGGATGCTCGCCACCCCCTCGCCCCCCAACACATACACACACACACACACACACACACACCCGCCGCCTGCGGAGTTCTCATTACATTCTCATTACATCTTCGTCGATAACCCGTAAATCGCAGAGCGTCTGCCAGCACAGTCGCGTCGAGCCGTCCCCGTTAACGACGCAGCCGCATGCGTGAGGCAGGGGCCCTCCTGTCTTTCGCCAGGGCTGTTGGGTAGCTGGGAATTTCAAAATGTTCAAACAAAATTTCCGAATGTGACACTTTTCATTGTCGGGGTTGTACGATTCGTTTGAAAGAAATCAATGTCAGGGCACAGACGAGTGGTAGACGTTTATACAAAGTTTAACCTTCCGTGTTGGAAACTCTGCCGCAGGTAGACAACGCAACCTAAGCTATCAGAGTGCCGTTCTTTTTGCTGGCTCCACATCCGAGAACATCTCTCCCAACACACACGGTCTGGAAGTGCAGCCCTTTTTTTTCCAGAGCACGTTCACACGTGTGGAAGGCCCATCAAAACATCAGTCTGAGAAAAAAAAAAAAAACCCTGAAAAAGCTGTTTTTGTGAGAGGCTGTAAACAGCGGGCTAAATATACCGTTTTGAGATATTTTTTCTGGGAGGATAATTAACCATGTGAGGCTTCTCCACTGGAGTCCACGGGGGAAATTAAAGGACTGGAAACCAGCGTCATTTTGGACCTTTTTAATTTTAGATTGTGGATGATCCATTTAAATGTAATTTCCTGACTTTGATGAGGTTCACTCACTGTTTACTTGGTGCCAAACTCGACTCTGCCTGAGGGGGAAATTCTCACGCACCTGAGGTGGAAATAAATGGGTCTGATTTATAAGGGGGAAAAAATCAGACCTATGATGTATTCTTTGCACTGTTTTGAGAAGGTGCTCGCTGCCCCGCCTCTCTCGTTTGCCCCATTAGTCATGAAATTAAATTCACAAATGCGTGTCAAAATACTGCGAAAACACCCATGCTACTTCCACACACACACACACACACACACACACACACAAGCGAAAATACTCATTAGCTGCTGCATTTGCCCGGTTGCCACAGGAACCCGCAGCTCTCCATTGTGTGTTATTTTTTTTTAAATTATTATTCTTTCAAGCTCTGGTTCATGACCGACTGCGTTTCCGTCTGCGTCTCTTTCCGATTGGCGCCCGGTATATCTGATACTGCCATCCATTTTCCTCTCATCCCAGCTACCTCGACTTCGTTCTCTTCCTTCTCCTCTTCCTCCTGCTGAAACATGCTGAGTAATTACACCTCTTCCCACGACACACCCTGCTCTCCGAGCCGCCCCAAACGTCGGCCCCATCAGCTCAATTAGTCGCCGGCTTGCCCAGCGTTGCCCATTGACCTAGTGTTGTAGTCAAGACCGAACCAACCGATACCAAGATATTATCAAGACTAGAGAGTGTCAAGGCCACACGAGCGAGGGTGTAAAACGGCAGCAGCTGCATTCTTTTCCGTTATTATCGCGTCATTGTAGTGTTGGCTGAGTTCCAACCGGTCTTGATCCAAAATCCCGAGTCCGTCCAGTCCGAGACCGAGTCAAGACCCAGTAAAAATGCCTCTGAGTCCGAGACCAGACGAGACCCTTAAAAAGTGGTCCGGAGACCAAGACCAATCTGGAGGACTACATCACTACACTGTCCTGACCCACTTAGTCTTTGAGGGCTTTCGCGGATGACAAACTTCAACCAGCCCGCCGCCCTTCGCCTCCCAAAATCAGTGTTTCCATCTCGCTCGCCCGCTCGCTGGCTTGCTCACTGGTGTGCAAAGCCCGCCGATTAGTAGGTCCCTCAACTTCAAAACACACGCACGTAGTTTTGCAGTGGCACGTCACGTGCGCTGCTGCCTTCGCGTGACGCACTTGCGTACGTCATCGCCCCCCCCCCCCCCCAAAGAAAAAAAAAAAAACAGGCTTTGTGGATTTTTTTTTTAATTTATTCCCTCTCATGCACATTTTTTGTTTGCCGTCATTTGTCCGCATCCCTGCGCTGACATTCCAAAGGTCAGAGGAGGAAGTGAATCATTGAATTTCTAATTAGTTTATTTATGATCCTCCCCCTAAGACACGATCCTCCGGGGGCTCTGCCACTCAAGCGGCTTCATTCAGATTTCTGCCACTCTTTTCTTTTTTTTCTTTCCTTTTTTTTTTTATATATTTAGCCCAGCAAGCGCGGTGGTTTATTTATAGACCAGCGTTTAAGGAGGAAGGCTTCTCTTTGATGAGGCGAAGCCCGCGCCGAAGACGACTCGGGAGCTATTTTTGTTGCAGCAGCAGCAGCAGCAGCAGCAGCAGCAGCGGCACACGGGACTCACGTGCACGCTAATAAAACGCCCTTCATGCGAGCTCTTTATTTTCTTCCTCATAGGGGTAACAAGAGCTGCACATGCATACATAATTGGAGGTATTTTGAGTTTTAGATTTTTTTTTCCCCGTCCCTTTCTGAGTGTGGCATTCACTCGCACACCGGCTGAGCACGGGTGTGAATCATTCAACCTGTTTTCCTTCCACGTGCTCCACTTTGTCATTTCTCTACTTATTCTCCTTGTTATCGCCGCTCATCAGCGGCTCATGGGAATATGGACCCGCACATTTTCTGCTTTGCCTTGGCCGTCCTCCTCGCAGTACGAGCAAAAAGTACAATATTCACTGCGATGTAAGAACTCCGGACGGGAGATTTTTCAACTAAGTGCCATACGTGTGCGTTAGTCATAGTCTCTTGTCTCTGCGGTCATCCTCACTGGGCCCGCGTGATGTAATTGTGTTTGAGAGCGGCGTCACCGGAGCCGAGCTGCCCAGCGTGGAGGTGACGCAGAGGGAAAAGGAACCTTTCAACGCCGTGATGTTTGAAGAAGTCGACATCGTCGTCCTCCTCAAAGTCGGCTTGTCACATCCAATTCGCCGGCGTGAGAAGAAGTCTGTTTGCTTGGAACGCGCTCTGCGACGCCGACACTTCCAATATCGTGGGTGTGATCCAGATCGTCGGGAGAGTAAAGAGCCAAATGTTTCTTCTTTCAAGCAAGGATATTATTCTTTTATTTTTTGAAGTTACCAGCAGTTGATTTTTTAACTTTTTGACGTGGATGACTGGATTTTCCCATTTTTAAATCCAACTCAAGACTGAGATGGTCGGCGTTCATTCATAAGATCAGGTGACGCATCATTTAAGCAGAACCTCTGCTGAATAAAACGCGTGGGCACCGCTTATCCCTTTCAGAATAGTTCTCATTTAAAAAAGAAAAAAAGGACAGGATTCTTGATGCTGTTTTCGGCAATTTCACTACGTCACCAAAGCGCAGCACACACAAACACAAAAAGACTGTTTGTTTTATCAGGGCAAGCATAAAAAAAATACTCCCGGAAAACACCAGCAGTCAATCAAAAAAAAGGGTGTCGAATTTTCACATTTTGCCTCTTTCCTGCAGCCGAGGCTCCTCCTTTTTTTTTTCTCTGTTGGTTGCACTTCCTCCGGCGTGAGCATCTTCCTGCTCGCCCTCGCTAATGACACCGCCGAGGTTAAGGAGCTTTGGCTAATCGCCGCGCCCTCGGGGCTGTGGAGGGCGGGTGGGTTTCATTTCTCACTTCCTGGTCTTCCTCCCGACGTGGTGGCTTTCTCTCCAGACCCCCTGCGTGGCATTTGAGTTTGAATTTATCAACCGTGCCACCTTAAATCCGCACTTCCCCCGCTGCTCTGTTGTAGATAACGCCGCCTCGGAGTGTTGGAGTCTTGGGGACGTCGTCGTACATCAGGTAACGTGCAAGCGTGGCACAAGCCTTGACATATTATATTATTTATATATATTTATATATATCTCTGAGAGGAATTTATCCTCTTTTTTTGGCATCCAACTGCTGCTGCACCATGTTTATCCTGCTTTAATAGGACGACAGCTGAGAAAAACTAGCCGACTCTGCAGAAGTCCTGCTTCTTCTTCTGTTTAAAACGATTTTTGCAGCAGATTCTGGCGAAAAACGCTGAGCAACCTGGAGACTGCCGGCGCTGCTGCACCTGGAGCCTCTCCAGCAGTGTGCAAAACACCCGTCAATGTTCGAGGGGGTCCCAAATATTGACAAATATACGAATATTGGCAAAAAAATTGAGAATAATATTTTCAAAAATGTAATATTAGACAAGGTGATCTTAGCCCTGCGATGAACTGGCGACTTGTCCGGGGTGTCACCCTGCCTTCGCCCTAAGACAGCTGGGATAGGCTCCAGCAGACCCCCGTGACCCTGATCTCAGGAAGAAGCGTGTATGGAAAATGAATGAATGAATGAGTGAATGAATGAATGAAGGAGATCTTAAAGACATTTTAGGCTGTGTTCAGACTGCAGGCGAATCTGATTCAAATCAGATTCCTTCTGATTTGAAGGAACACACAAACACTTAAAAAAAATATGAGATCCCGTGAAAATGTTGCTTTGAGGCTTTCAGGGGGTCTCATGGGTTAATCGGGGGGGTCCAACCCCCCTGTATTTCACACACTGCTCTCCAGCCTTTATCAGGCCCAGCCTGATAGCATCTGAGACAGGCGGGTGGGCCAGGGGTCTGTGGGGGGGCGGGGGGGTGTGAGTGAGTGGGTGGGTGGGTAGAGGACAGGAAGTCGAAGGGAGGAGGGTTAGACGACTTTTAAAGATGGTTCTCTCCAGCATGATGGGTTGCCTGCGGAGGCCTTGACTCACTCTGTGCATACAAAGAGCAGCACAACGCCAATGCACACACTCCTCACTTTCTGCTCCCCGCCCATTTTCTCTTTTCTTTTTCTCCCCTCCACTCTCAGACTTTGGCTGTCGATCCGTCGGACCCGTCTCCCCTCGCCTCTCTCTCTCTCCCTCTCTCTCTCTCTCTCTCTCTCTCTCTCTCTCGCTCCTTCCTTCACTGCCTCCCTTGTCTCTGCGCCGCGCTGATAAGAAAGTGCCCGCCCCGTCTCGGAGGAGAAACCATGGAAACGCACCAGCCAGCCACGTGTTGACATCACAGCGTGTTAAATATAACCGGCTCCCCCCGCGCCACAAAAACTAGTCGCCGTCTATTCCGCCGCCGTCTGGCTGCCAAGCTGCAGAGGGAAAAAAAAGCGTTAACCCCTCCCAGGAGGTCCTGACATATATATTATTAGAGATTATCCAAGTGGGTATGAGCGGAGGTGAAGCGTAGAGAGGCCGTAGCGTCCAAGTTAAACAAATTGCCTCGTAAAAGGTCCAACGTTGTGTCAAAATCACTTGCAATCGTGTGCTTTGCAGCCTTTTAGGGAACTCCTCAGTGTTCCGTCTCGTGCTCGTATTTCCAGAGAATGTCTCACATTTCTGAAGCTGAGCCCCTTGTGATGTCAGAGAGTGGCCTTCAGTTGCTTTTGTCTCCTCCCAAATGCGCATACGGGGCCAATTTTATGACAAACTGACACTTGTCCTCAAACCATTCTCCATGCTCCTTCTTCCAAAATATGACACCTCGTAAGACCTTGATGAAACAACTTGAATGGGTTCCCTTTGAAGCTGCTGTTTCCCCAACTCGTCTCTCACAACTTGTTTGCAAAAAGAACAAAACAAAGAGGTCAAGTGCTGAAGATTTTTTTTGCCTGAAATTTAAACAGCTGCATTTCCATGACGACGGATCGAAAGCTCAGAGCTGCACCTCCGGTGGCCTGGTGGTGGAAGTGTTCCTTCAACCACGGCCTCTGCGGGTTAAGGAAGATGCAAGTCTTCCCACTGATGCTCATCACTGCTGGTAATGAAGCGCTCTGTTCCATCAGTATCACTATGCAATGCTTTTTTTCCCCCTTGCCGCCTTGGATAAAGCAATTACAACGTGCAAAGTCATTGTTAGGCAGGAACCTGCTGGCTCTCACATCAGCTGCGCGATATTTTTATTAATTTATTTAAGTTTTTTTTATCCTCAAGCCTGCAGCATCCACACACACACACACACACACACACACACACACACACACACACACACACACAGTGGCATGCGATTTAAAAAAAGACCAGGACCGGATTAGAAAGTCGAGCCCCGAGTGTGTCGGCCTCTCTCTCTCTCTCTCTCTCTCTCTCTCTCTCTCTCTCTCTCTCTCTCTCTCTCTCTCTCTCTCTCTCTCTCTCTCTCTCTCTCTCTCTCTTTCTTTCTTTCTCTCTCTCTCTCGGTCTCTTTCGTGAGCGGGAAGCGTCACACACGTTGAGTCTCTTAGCAGCCGCCTCATCTTCACAACCGCACACAGGTCTCCACGGGCCGTCCGCATGGCCGACCAATCAGAGCGGAGGCGCTGCAACGGCCAAAAGCCTGTCGCCAGCTCAGTCGGCTTCGTGTGCACATGCGTGCACGCGTGTGCATGTCCAGCATGTGAATTATGGTCCCTTAGCATGAAGTAGGAGAGATGCAGGCTAAGAATGTGTGTCTGTTTAAGTGTGCGTGCGTGCGTGCGTGCATGTGTGTGCCTGTGGCGCTCTGCTTTTTTATTTTTCCTATCCCATTGTCATTTAATGCAGTTTAATCTCCCTCAAACCCAGATGATTTGTTAGCTCTGCCCACTTTCCCTCTGAAGCTTGCACATGCACTAAAAAAAAAGAAGCAAAAAAAAGCAAAAACAAACCTCACCCAATTTGTGTCATAAAGATAGACTTTGCAGAGTTTTGTTGGCTTTGGTGTAGTTTTAATGAGACCTCAAAACATTTGCAGGATAACCAAAACAAGGTCGACGCAGATGCCAACACACATGCACACACACACACACACACACACACACACACGCATGGAGGTCTTGCACAGCTCATGGTATTTTGTTGAACCTAATCAACAACTGCCCTCTGTCGCAAGCTGAAGCTGCAAGACTCCGGCCAGTGAGGTTTGGTGATCTTGAGATTTAGTCTTCTGTCCTCCTTCCTTTTTTTTTTCATCCTTCATAAATTCTAGACATAAATCTCTCAGTGGATAAATATAATCTTCTTTCAGGCATTAAATTCTGTGTGACAGGAGTGTCAGCTGATAAGAAAAAGTACTGGTCTAAACGTCTGTTATAGGCTAAAATTACCTCTCATATACTAATTTGCTTGACTGGTTCTGAAAGAATATGTATTTCCGTCAAATAAAAACCAATTCAAAGTAATTCTGTAATTGATTTTGTAATTGCTTCCCTGCCTCCTGCTGTGTATTTTTTCTCAGCATAGTATTATCTTTAATAATTCAATACTTACGTAGTTATGAAATAAATTAAGTCTGTTCTAAAAAAAAAAAAAGTCTTTAAACGTGTGTGCTGATGTGCTGTCTTTGACAAAAAAGATGATTATTTTTCAGGATTCAGTCACGGTAAAAGATTTAGATGTGGAAGGAAAGTGCACCTCAACACCTCAGTCGACTGAGAATGTTGTTGGCCAGAAGTTTATTACAAAAGTCTATAGAGATCCAGAAATCAGCATTTAAGCCCAATGTTTCCAGTTTTAGCACATAGCTAAATCTGATGCTTTGTTGGACCGTCCATGTGTTTGGAAGGTGACAGAAAACAACAACAAGATATTTACATAATACGCGACCTTGACCTTGTTGGCCTAAAGTTTTACATTTAAAACGAAATTCAGATTATTTAATTTCTGTTTTCTTGACCAAAAATAGTATTTATTATTTTTCGGAACTCAGAGCCAGTATTTAACTGTGTCAAATCTGATTCATCTGGGGCCGAGTCACAACAAAAAAACACTTCTTTCAACACTTGGAAACTTCGACGTCAAAGCGGCCCGTAATGATATTGGTTCCAGCCGGTGTTTCCAGAAACACTGACTTGCTGAGTCCATGTGAGCAGACTGTGACTAAGCCTTGACTTCTTCGTCCCCACGTGCTCCCCTTTATTCTCACCCTCTTTTGGAAGAGCTGACGGAGAGGTGGTCGGGATATAGGTCATTGACTGAGCCTTAATAGAAAATCCAGCCCCCAAACTTGCGCTATAATAAACCGCCCCTACCAGACTTTGACTGTGCTGCGCATAATGGAACAGAGGCCATTGTCCACCTCTTTCACTTGCTTCATGCTCTTAGGTGAGGCGCAGCGTATTAAATTGAGAGTCCCTGTCCTCCTACTGGCAGGCATCATGGTAAGATAAGCCACCTCTAGGCGTTAATGTGGGTCAGAGAAGAGGGAATGGAGTGCAAGGGTCAGGAGGTGAGGAAGAACAGGTTTGTCTCTGGTTACTCCTCCTTACTTCAGTAACTTCAGTCCACTTCAAACGGACTCCGCTGCGCTGATGTTTTCCAGGCCTGTCTGAACACAACAAATGTTTTCCCCCTGCTGGACTTTGTTCGTTTGCCTCAATTAGTGCAGCCAGTATGTCGCACATTGTCGGTGCAAACCAGCAGATACGTCGTATATGAATATTACGTCGTCGTCATAGTTTCCCCAACATGCGCTCCCGTCTCTGACCGGGGTCCTTCTCCGCGTGACTCAGTGTGTGAGACGAAGTGACGCGGTGTTCCCGAGTCCCGAGTGCTCTCAGCGGTGCCGTCGTGCTCGATTATTATTGTCGTACGTGGCACGAATAATTGCCCGCAATTACGTCGAGATGGACGTTCTGCCGGCCTACTTTGACCGTGAGGTGACTGAAGAAAACAAACTCCTTCATCCTGCAGTGGTGGAAGAAGAGACTGGAGGAAAGGAGGGTGAAAAAAATCGCCTGGTCCGCCAAGTCACAGACCACAGGTGTGAAATCGTCCTTGGATGGAACCTTTGTAGGTCACGCCTTATTTAACTACCATCGACCTGCACGAGTGAGCCTGGGCCGACGGATGTAGCTGGACTCTCTCCCTGTCCGTCGTGACCAGGTGTCCGCTTCATTCGTTTCACTCGACACGAACCATTTAGCCCTGGCAATCACAAGCCATTAAGCAAACACACCTCGGAGGAGATCCGCAAAATCCGAGCTGAGCCAGGCGCGTCCTGCGTGCATTTCTTATTCCGCGGGTCCCCGTTGCAATCATGCCCCATGGGGCTGGAGATAATTGCTCGGAGCACAAACACCAACGACACCTCTGGTCTCACTTTCACCATTGTGAACTGCAAATTGGATGGTGGAATTGCCTTTTGGGGTGAATCTCCTATAGACCCTCACCTGGCTAAGCCTTGATTCATTCCATTTAGATTATTTACGAGAAGAATCTAGCACTGCCCCACTCACCCCCCGCTGTTAATAGCATGAATAAATATGAGGCAGCTTTTTTTTCCCCTTTCCTTCTCCTTTTTGTGGTTATGCACGCCCTGTGTATTAATTTCCTCTGATCTATTGTGCAGTTATTTATAGCTTCTCGGATTTGCATATGTACGAAGGCCTTGTCGAGAGTTTCTGCTCGGCGGCGCAAGCGCAGGAATTTATTTTGGTGTGTGCATGCTGAGAAAGCGAGGGTGTGTGCGTGCAAGCGAGAGCTGCTCTTGGGCGTAAAAGTTTAAGTACCACTGACCTTGACAGTCGTTCACACTCTCGACCGTCCGAGTTCCTCACTATTTCTCACTCCACTCTCAGCCGTCGCCTCTGAAGTATTAATTTGAGAAGTCCTCAAAGTCCTCTCGCAGCCCCCGTTTGACCCAGTTTGAGCTTCTTCTGACCTGCCTCTGGAGTTTTGAAGTGTTTTCGCAGGGAGTTTAGGAGGGCAGACAGGAATTGAAACTGAAGTAGAGCGGTTTGTCAACACGGGCTCAAGATGGAACGTGACCCGTTCGGACCACTTCTCTCGGAAATGATGTTTACGGCCTGTTCTCCTGGAGTTGCAGAATCTTTGGGATCAAACATGTCACCCAACGTGCTGATTTCAACACGGCTGATGGAAACAGTGGCTGAGTTTGGCCGCATGCCCAGAAAGACCTCTCCAGTTTACCGTGACAGGTTTACAAGGATCATTTTCTGGCTGCACAGCGGATAAGTCGTCTCTTACCGGCTCAGCCAGCAACATAAACTCACTTTGCTCAAGCGTCGCTGAACTTGGCACGTGCACCGTACACCGAATTAAAACACACTTTTAAATCGCAATCGATTTACATTTTGGTACTTTTTTAAAATATAATGATCGGCTACATTTTTATTTGTTTCTGTTTGTTTCGTCCCTTGGATCAGACAATCATCAAGTCTGAACTTATTTAGGAGAAGCAAAAAGAGGATTTCTCCAATCTTTATGACCCACTTACACACACGCTAGATGCTTTGGGCTCTGGCTTTGGGAAGTGTCCACCGTGTGGCCTGCATTACGAGTCAGCCGACCTGCTTTGCGCTATATTCCGTCCATTCGTTCAGGACGTGACTGCTGCAGGGTTTCTCCCGAGCTACCCTGAATGCGTCATCCGAACGGGCTGCTAATAAAAGTCGCCGGCGGAACTCTCGTTCTTGTGCGACGAGCAAACCCAGACGCGCCTGACACAAATGCATGAAAAATGATTTATTACTTTGGCTGCGGAGACGAGCGGGGAGCGGGGTGGAAGCGGCAGAGCCTAAAGGGTAAACGTAGCGGTGGTTTAGTGCTCTGTTAACTGTGTTTATCAACATCCCCGGCGAAGATCTGCCTCAAACTGTTTGACAGTCTCACTTGAAAGATGAGAGCGTTACACAACTCAGACATGTGATTCCCTTCTCCTCGCATGAGTGCTGGGGTTGCACACACACACACACACACACACACACACACACACACACACAGGCTCAAAATATTCTTTTCTTTGGGGGGAGGGTTGAAGGTATGTGGAAGTGTGTAAAGCGTGAGGAGGGGACGCGGGTGACATTTGTAGCTCAGGGTTTCCCCCACAGCAGCTCCACCCTCCAACTTTGCTTTCCGTTCAACAGTCCCCACCTCCCTCAACACACACACACACACGTCGTCCTCTCACTTCCTGTCGGAGGCCACTGAAACATAAACTGCATCTTTAAAAATTTGCTCAGAAGAGTTTATGGAAAAAAGGCAGTAAATTGAATTAAAGTCATCTGGATTTGCTCGCTTGAGGTTTTTTTTTGTTTTGCTCGACGATGCACGTCGCAGCCGATGTTGTGTTGAACCGTAGCGACCTTGTGAACGCATGTGACCCCCAGACGCAATTCGTCGGTGTTTGGGGGCCTTCATTTCAGTCACAGGCCGACTGATTAATCAGTCAACCGGCAGCTGTTCAGCTCTACCAAGGCTGGCGGACGGACAACGTCTTCATTTCTCGCTTTATACGCACATGCGTCTCAGGGGATCACCACGCATTTCCAAGAAGTACACCGGAAAAAAAGAAAAGAAAAAAAACGACATGCACCTGTCCTTTCCACTTCGGGAAGGGGAGAACAACTCCACGTTACTCACTTTCAGTGGAAAGGCCCCGGCTGGAAACCCCTGCATGCTAAATGATAGAATGACTTCAGCATAAGCACTTTGCAAAAGGGCACGTTTATTTTTCCAAAGGAGAGAGCGTCAGAGAGGGCACGTTTCTTTTTTTTATTTTCTAAATTAAAGTGGGGATTTTCCCTGTGGTTGCCGCTGCCGCCGCTGCTGCCTTTCTGAGTGAGTGTCCCTGTCTGCTATGCAACCGTGAAACCGAGTCCCCGGGGTTGCACCATTCTCTTACTTCTGACCTCCGACAACCTGCCGTCACCCTGCTCTCATCAGGGGCCGGCGGGCTCCTCTCTTCTCAGGGATATTTTTAAACCAGCACCACAAGCTTCGTTTAAAATAAAAACGGAGCCTCTGGGGGAAGTTCTCGGCACATTTGGGGGCTTCCAAAGTCGGGGGGGGGGGGCTTCCCGGTTGCAACTGTATCATGCCAAGGGTGTCCTGTTGGGAATGTACCAGATCATCCTGGCCCCATATGATCTGCTAATGCAGCTCAGCCAGGGTGGACGCCACAACCTGGAAAGTCCTTCAGTGAGTGGCCCCAACAACTGCAGGACTGAGGGGATTTTGGCCCGCTCCTGTGTTTCCATGCCCTTTGATTGAAGCAGGTGTCAGAATTCAGGCAAGCGCGTCAAATGTTCTTTCACCTGGCCAGAGTAGTAAAAAAAAAAAAAAAAAACCAATGGGGCCCCCGTGTGAGGCCATGTGTGATGTTTATACATTGCTTCCCAAAGGCTTTTAGCTCCTAGAAGCCAACTCCACCTCTCCTCCCTGCCCTCCCAGCTTCCACTTTTCCACAATGCAAATCGTGTGATCGGAATTCCAAAGGCAGCCCAGTGGAAACATTTCATCCTCCTGTTTATCACCTCCGATCTTTTGGCGGTCAAGACCGAAGGGAGGGAGTGGAGCGCCGCTATCTTGTCTTGCCTGCGCAGGGTTTATTCTTGGCGATCGCCGGCGTACGTGGACGGCTGTGAACACCTGTGTAGTCGCTCGCTTCGGTGTTTGACGTCACAGTTGATGTTCACAAATCACAAATGTTTCTCAAACTGTTTGTTTTGTCCCCAAACAAGATTTCTAAAGAAAACGTTCCATTCGTTAATGCTTGTCCTTGCCTTCCATTCAGTAAACACTTTGTAAAAAACGCTTTGTAGCTTGCTTCACTGTTGGGTAGTATATATACTTTTATCATTTCCATTCAGTGGTTTGAAAAGACTTTTTAAAAAAAATGTTAATTCCAGTCCCTACTTCAGCTTTTTTCTTTTCAAAAACCTTCTTTAAACACTCACCATGAACTGAACACTCATACTGCTTCAGTCATTATGTGATGATTCAACAAAAGAAAAAAAACAAGATCAACAAACCACTTTAGAACAACAGCGTCCTTGATTTTGATGATTTTTTTTGTTTGATGATTGGTGTATGAATTAGTGTGTGCATGGGTGAATGAGAGGCCAGTTAGTTAGTTAGTTAGTTTTTGCCTTTGATTCGATGGTTCAACAGTCAACATGCAGGTTAGAAATGTGGGCGGAGACGTGAGCCCCAGAGCTTGAGTCTATTTCTCTCCTCTCATAGCGACTCAGTGCCTCGATCTTCGCCAAAATACAGACAAACTGCACACGATACCGTGTCTGAAGTCCCGCGCAAGGGAAGTGAAGCCGCTGTAGCTGGCTCGTACTCTCAGCCTCTCGCGCAAACCCTTGCACCCTCCCCAAAATATTGAACTTGGCTGCGAGGAGCCATCTGCGAAATTGCCGCCCCTATTAACGGAGTCGAGACGTGCCTGCGTTATGTCACATCGTGCAGACATCTAACGGCGGTGCGCGTGGGTCATGCCGACACGCGGGTCACATGGGCAGCGTAACAAAAGTGGCCGTGGATGGTAGGGAGTAGAAGCGGGGTCGGGGGGGCTCAGAACGGATGAAAGCACAGCTGTCCACCTTTTGGCACCTGTGGCAACACTTTCTTTTTGAAGTCACAGCGTTGGAGGGCCGACAATCCGACACGTCCGCATGCTTTTGCGCGGGCACATACACACACACACACACACACGGACACGCATGCACGCCCGCACACGCACACGCACATTTCCCCAACTTGTGCCCTTTTTCTAGTCTTGACTCTCCCTTTTGTTTTTCTGTCATGTTCTGTGACTCCAGCACATGTCAGCAGAGAGCCAAAGGTCACGGCCTCGGACTTACAACAAGTCAGAACAAAAAAAAAAGAGAGAGAGCGAGAGAGAGAAAGAGAGAGCAAAGCGCCAGGGGGGCCATCGGCAGTTCAATTCTGCTGATGCGGAGCATTTCAGAGCGTTCCTTCTTGACTAAAGGGATGTAGTTGACCTGTCGCCTTGTCGAGCATCAGGTGTTTGCACAAGACTCTTGGAACCACGTCCGAGCTGCAAATTAACATGATCATTCTTTTTTTTTTTTTTAAATCCAAAGCTGGTTATTCCAAGCGTTTGCCGCGTCAGAGCCGGACTGAAGTGATCTGATTTGCCTCAAATCGCCCTTCCATCCCCCCGTCGCCATCGACCTAGTGGTCTGGCCCATGCCGACCGATGATGACTGTGATGATGTCACAGCCAAAGAGCTCAAAGCGGCTTTGGTGGGGTCCAAGGGGGGGGGAGGGGTTTGAGAGACTAGAGGTTAAAGGGGCTGCAGCGGGGAAGATCCTGGCGTTTTAACAAGCGCAGAAAACACTCGAGTGGGAAAATGCAGAGGGTCAGGTGACATGCGCACCTCCTTTTACGACGGCTCTGACCTCCGCATGATGAGCACATGACCACCACGCACTTGACAATGAGCTCCACAGAAGGATTAAGAGTCACACACACACACACACTCATGCACACAGTGTGACGCCGGGGGGGAAATCGTCTCACTGGGAAAGTCATCATCAGATCAGCACGACGCTGCTCCCGAGATGTCAGCCCGGGCGCGGGGGGGAGGGGTCACGTGACCACGCGTGGTGCTGACTGGTCAGGGCCGACGCGAGCCATGACGTAATGGTCGCCCCCCCCCCCCCTCCCCCATGTGGCGGCATTGGCCGAGTCAACGTTCACGAAGGGATTTCAGAGATTTGGGTAAACAGCCGAGGTGCCCGACTATTGGACAGAGGCGGCGGTGTTTCACTCCTATCATATTAACTATTTTCCCCATTGGTCAAAAAAATTCATGTTTGGAGGGATTTAAAGGGGCTTTAGCGGCTGGATGATGCGATTTGAGTGCTCGGCTACTATCCTGCGAGCATTAGCGCCGTCGGTCCTTCTTCTTCAGAGGGCCGCGTTGAAAATCGAGAAAAGTCTCTTTCACCCGCTTTCATACGGACGTCAAAAAAAAAAAAAAGAGTTCAGCGGCTCGTCCGACACAAAAGAGGCTCTCGGAGAGGCAGAAAGTGATCGCGGTGCGAGTGAAACAATGAGGGATCAGAGGATTGAACAAAAGGAGGCGTCAGTGTCTGCTGCTTATTATCGAGTGAGTGTTTTTGCAAGAGGGCGCGTTCTGCAAAATTGTCCGCTGCGCCGGAACGAGAGCACGTTGTTCCTCATGTATATTCATACCACACGCCCCACCACCACCACCACCCCCAACTGTGATTAGCGGCTTTGCAGCGCCGTCAATAGCCCAGCGCTTTCTCGCCGCGACGCGCTGGAGTGGAGTTGAAGTCGTGTTCATTAGGGCAAACAAGCTGCGCTGCAGAGATAGCGGCCGAGGCCGTCCGCCCCCCCCCCCCCCCCAAACCCCCTGGCACTGAGCTGACAGTCACACCAGCCACGCGCACTGACACACAAGCCGCCGTCCGTCCGTCTGTCCGTCCGTCTCTCTCTCTCTCTCTTCTCTGCGCGCCATCGTTGGCTCTGACGTCGCGCTCAAAGCGGTGACCTCATCGCCGGCGTCCAGCTGCCAGTGGGCAGCAGACCGCTTATGAAACCGGGCCAGCCAGTCCATCCCCCGAAAAATTCAAGAGGTTGTGCAACGAGCGCCGAGTGTAGTTTTTTTTTTTGTAGCAGCGATGCGATTATGCAACAAGGTAGATATTGTAGTTGGATGAAATAAATAAATGAATAAATGCGCAAAGAAAGATTTCTGTGGAACTGATGGAGGAATGGGGACAGGAAGCTGGACACACACACACACACACACACACACCTATAGGACTGGGACGGCTGCTGAATTATAGAAGAGAAGCCATGTGTCAAAGTCCTTGGAGTGGCCTGGAAACAGAGAGCAGATTAAATGTGCACCAACCCTGACCTCGGCCAGACCGTGTTACACAGCCCCCGCGCAGGCAGACACACACACACACACACACACGCACGCACGCCTTCACATGTGCTTGGCGTGTGCAGCTGACAGCCAATCAGATGAAGCTGTGGCGGCGGTGGCGGTTGGCAAAGAGCTCAGGGAGCAGCAGAATGTGGCGGTTGTGTCTCCGGAGCGGCTAAACAAGACTGTAGATTTGTCGGGTTGAGGGAAAAGGGACTTAAAGTGAAGAGGAACAAATGAAAGTGAACAAAAATTATCATCCGCTGCTGTAATATTGGATTTATTCTAGAATTGTTCTCATTTTGGATCATCCGTCACTTTTCTGTAACTGCTGGTCCACTTTCTTCTGCTTCCTCTCGTACTGCTGCTCTATCACAGGGCGACGTCACCGGTGTAAAAGCCAGTCACATGGTGGTGAAGAGGAGGGCGGAGCTTTACGCAGAGATGATCGGGCCAGAGATGCTGGTTCGTGAACGTCACGCAATGTTCGCGGAGGCTGTGAGGCTTGAATTTGACCTTCTCAGTGTCCAGATGTTCTCGTGAGGCCTCCTCGCCCTCCTGAATCTTCAGCGTTCACTCCTCATGCAGCAGGAGGAGCTCTTGCTCGCCCTTCACCAACCAGTTGATCCTGAACGTCCCACCCCTCCCCCATCTCTTTCCGTATCCCTTCAAACTTCCCCCGTTCCCTCTCCAAAACCCAGCCATGAATAATGGAGCCGCTGCCTTGCGTCATCATTTGTACGGGTAACAATGTCGGCACGTCAGGGGCCAAGGCGACCCGATCCTCTCTTCCAATGACACGATGGAAATATGTTGGCCGGTGTCGCCTTTCACCAGGTGAGGCTGCAATATTGATGAGGAGGCTGAGGTGTTTTTTTCCACCGCTCTGAAGCTCCCGGCGGCTCCTCCTCCTCCTCCTCCTCCACCCCCTGTTCCCCTCCTCCTCCTCTTCCTCTCCTTCGCCGGCTCGCCCCTACTGCCCCATCACTTGATACCGCGGGCCGGAGCGGCGGCAAGATGGCCGGGACGAGGCGAGTAAAGTGTAGTGGGAGGAGCCGAGCTGCGGCGGCGGCGGCGTGCTGCACATTTTCCATCTGTCGTGAAAGTGGAGCAGCTCATTATGGTAGAGTGCTCTCTGCTGAGCTGACCTGAAAAGACAAGGGGGGCGTGCATTTGTGTGTGTGTGTGTGTGTGTGTGTGTGTGTGTGTGTGTGTGTGTGTGTGTGTGTGTGTGTGTGTGTGTTTTTCTAGAAAAATACACCTGTATCTGTTTCTGTTCTAGTCGTCATAGCTCCCCTTCAATCAAGCCGCTGCACTCTAGCTTAGCATGCTCGGTGATGTTTTAGCAGCTTCCGAAACTGTTGTTTCGTTGCATCAAGTGCATCGCTGCAAAATAAAGAGTCATAGTGACACCATTTCTGCAAAAATGGAGAGGACTT
Source organism: Nelusetta ayraudi (assembly GCF_046127955.1). Taxonomy (NCBI): domain Eukaryota; kingdom Metazoa; phylum Chordata; class Actinopteri; order Tetraodontiformes; family Monacanthidae; genus Nelusetta; species Nelusetta ayraudi. The sequence continues at coordinate 4,459,224 of NW_027466077.1, forward strand.
TGTCTCTCCTTCCGTGTCCCTCAGCTCTGGTCAGACAGAAAATCGTATAAACAGCACGGTAACTGGCAGCAGGTGAGCAGCGGCTCCGTGATGTTGTGAAAAAAAAAAAAAAGTGAGGGTTGAAGGGGGTAATTGAAGCGTGCACGCTCTGCGTTGGAGGTGATGATTTTGGCCGCTCCACCGATCCCGCGCTCGCCCGTCATTGGTCAGCCTCATTGGCGGCGCAAGCGGAGATGAGAGCGAGCGCAGTTGGCCCTCTGTGCAGGAGAATCCGCCTCGCGCATCACGTGACGAGCGTGAGCAAATGTCCGGCAGGGAGGGAGAGAGGGAGAGAGGGAGTGCTCTCTCACTCTCTCTCACTCTCTCTCTCTCTCTCTCTCTCTCTCTCTCTCTCTCTCTCTCTCTCTCTCTGTCTGTCTGTCTGTCTGTCTGTCTGTCTGTCTGTCTCTCTCTCTGTCTGTCTCTCACTCTGTCCACAGGCAGCCCGGGGTTTAATGTCCCACTTGAGAATTCAGCATGTCAATTTTTTTTTCTCCGCCTGAGGAGCAACACAGCAGAAGCGGCTCTCCGGCTCCGTCGCACGAGCGCAGGCGGAGCGAGTGGAGCGAGGGAGCGGGCGAGAGAGCGCCTGTGGATTGGTAATAAAGCCTCTGAGGCCAGATGTCCATCTGAATCAAAAGCTATTTCCAGTTGTTTGTTTGGTTGGGGTTTTTTTTTTTCTTCTTATCCTATTGTCATGTCTGTCTGGCCCCCGGAGCCATGCCGCACACTGTGAGGTGAAGTTTCTTCAGAGAGGAGGAATAAACAAATGAAAGCAAAAAGCCATTTTTTTAGCTTACAAATTTTTTTCAAAAGAACAAACCCGAAATGTTACTGCTGCACAGTTCGAGGTCAAGCCGCGGCAACTCCACCGCCGACCTCCCAATCACTCCTCCTACTCCTCCTCCTCCTCAGTCTCCTCTTTCTCTCTCATCCGCGATGATTGATTTCAAGGTCTGTCTGCCAAACGTGTCCAAACTGTGGCTGGTAAACGACTCTTGTCTCAAACCGCCGCTTCATAATTTGTGCTCCCCGTCGACAGAGATGATACCGCCGCCGCCGCTGCCGCCGGGGGGGGGGGGGGGGGGGGGGGGGGGGCGTAATTGATTACCTGCTGCGTCCTTGTTGTCTCGCCATCCGTCTGATGTTGCGTCACGCTCTCAAGGCGTCGAGGTGTTGGGTGAAAAAAGGGAGCCGTTACCTGTTTCTGTGTTTTCGAGCTTTGATCCCAACATGAGAAGCATGAATAGGGGCAGCAATAGCAGAGCCTATTAGAAGTGTTGGAATAAATCAAAGCTGGTTGCCGACTGGTGAACAGCCCCCCTTTAAAGTGTGAATGCATGTGGCACTGAATGCTGAGTAGTGAACGTTTATCCGGGGTTAGTAGTGCTCAGGTAACTTTTACAAACACTCTGAAACTCCTCCCACGCGATGCGAGCTCGCTAAATCTGTCACCCGAGAAGCGGCGGAGTTGTCGAAAACAGGAAAAAGGTTGAAACGGTTTGGCTGGCCCCCAAAATAAAACCCCCCAAGATTCTCAGTTTCCCAGACTTCTGTGCATCTGGTGTTTCTGTGTGCTGACAGTCTGATTGCAGACCTGTAGATACAGAGGAGCAAAGAATACACACACACACACACACACACACACAGGAAAGCGCCATGAAAGTTAAGAAATTGATAGAGGAAGAAAATGGATTTAATTGGCATCCTATAAAAAAAGATTATATTAAGAAATAATCCATTGCTGCGTTAAATTAAATTCATTCATGTTTCAGTGTTCTTGGTTTATTGCTGTTCTTTCATGAGTCAGAGCAATTCAGAGCGTTGGCGTACAGGGAGAGGGATTCTATGGAATTGAAAGAGAGTTTAGCACAAGTGACGCACTTTTTTTTTTCCTCCTGTCCTTCCAAAGCGTGACTGTGGTCATTCCACCGCCGTTGTAATTATTTGCAACCCGGATGATAAACGGAGGCAGATGCGGATTGTCTGAAAAACATAAAAAGCACCAGCTGCGTGTGGTGTGGTGGGGGGTGGGGGGTGGGAGGGGGTTGAAGCGGTTGTGCTGCGCTGCGCCGGGATGGATTTAGACTGGAACGGCTCTAAAGCCCCGGTTAAGATTAAATTTGTTTTATTATGTGGCCCAGATGCGCTATCGACATCCGAATTAAAAGCACGCTGGGTAGTGTGAGTTCATTCACAGGCGTGTGTGTAAGTTAATTAATTTTTCTGGCCGGCTGCAAGGAGTGGGGAGTGGGAGGGTGGTGGTCAGGGGAGGGGCTGGGGGGGTGGGAGGGATCCTTGGCGGCGCTTTATTGTGTTTTGTCTGCCGCTCCTGCAGAATCCTCCGGCAATGATAAAGGTCGTCCCAACTCGGCTCGCCGTGTGCACGCTGCAACTCAGTCCGTTTCTGCAGCCGCATACACGCCTGCAGGACTTTATCCTAACACAATTTTTCACTTCTTGTGTACTCCAGTTCTGGATTTCCATCTTATTTACTGACTCAAGGACCCCTTCAGAGTTCAGCTGTCGTGGAAAAATGCGATGAGTTTTCGTCGATCGTCCGCCCTGCAGGCGAACGTGCCTCTGCAGCTTTTTATTGCTTTACAACCCGTTATGATAAATTTCCTTTCCTGCTCTCTGGACAGGTGCGACTCGTTCCTCCTCTCTCCTCCCAGGACACCCGCGAGGCTGCCGCTTCGCTCCTGTCGTCGCAATAAACAGCGGCCGCTTTATCAAAGCTGAACTATTAACCCCGTCGCCTGAGCGCAGCGACACTGGCCCGACCAGTTTGGCTCGTCTTGCGATCACAGTGGCTTGACAGAGCAGAGGTAGACGTGCAGGGCCTCAAAGTGAGCGAAGTCAAGTGCAACTATTTCTAATGGAGCTATACGACTCGTTGCTCTCAGTTGGCCTTCGGGCCTCCGGGGCGGTGTAGGTTTTCTCAACTGCAAATGCTCGTCCACATCTCAGCTTTTTAATAAAAAAATAAAAATATACACATCTGGTTGTGGGTGAGACTTCTCTCCGCCTGTCTGCCGCAGTCTGCAGGGCCGTTGAACTATGATGAACGCCATGGCTGAGGGGGTTGGTGGGGGCGGGGCTTTATCCTGAGCCCAAAAAGCTAAATAACTTTGTTGTGCTAATACAGTCCCGCCTGTAAGCCGTTAAAAGCTCAACCCCCTCCGCCCTCTAATCTTTGTAACTTGCGTTGAGCTTAACATTTTTATTATTATTATTCTTTTTCACGACTTAGTTTTTTTTTTTTTTACGACAAGCAGAAAGATTTATCTTCCCGACGCAGCAAGTTAGCGCCGCCGGCCAGGTCAGGTCTTAATCTGGGTACGTTGGGACCAATCAGAGGGAGAAAAATTAATTCTGCGGTGAATCGACGAGACGGCCGCAGTCTGTCCTCGTCTGACCTGGTTAGCCGCGAGCATAATATCTCCCTGCTCTAGTTGCTGTTGACTCACAGCAGAAGGATGAAGCCTTGTGAATCGGAGGAGAGAGAGGGGAGAGAGAGAACTCACTTTAACTTTCTCAACTGTGTTTAACTTTGCGGGGGATCTTTTTGACATCAGCGGCTTGTCGTGATTCCAAGATGATTTTTTTTTTTTTTTTTTTTGGAGGGGGAGTGGGCGTTGGCGTGGGAGGGTTCGGCGGAATTTGTAACCCGACCGGTTCAAACGTGTCATGTTTTGAATCACAGTGACGAAATAACAGCCTGCAATAGCAACTGAAAGCCAAAAAGTCTCTAAATAAAGGTTGCTTCCTTCTTGTTGTTGTTTTTTTGTCCTCTCTCGGACGTTGCTGTGGTTTGTTTTGTTTTGTCTCGGAGGGGCCTGCGTTCTGCCGCCGTGTTTGCTGGGCTGCTTTATTTTTTGACCTTTTTTTTTCATTGTTTTCTTTTTTGTCCTGCTCTGGCTGCTGCAACTGCAGATGAACTCCTGACTCGTCTCCAGTGCCGTCCGGCTGAAAAGGGAGAAAAGTGCCACTGGGCTTCCTTACCTCTGTCTCTCAGTCACGCACGCACGCACACACACACACACATGCACGCACACGCACGTACGCACGCACACACGCACACACGCACACAGACTTTACAGAGAGCCAGTCGCTGCTAATGCAACAGCTGTTGTATCCTTGCATTGTGCCGGCTACTTATGGCCGTGCATGTGTGTGTGAGTGTGAAAAAAAAACACAACAAATTGGTGAAAAACAGCAGCATGGGTGTTTGTGCAGCGGCCCCTCCCTCCTGCTCCAATCAAACATTTCCAGCGAGTGGGGGGGGGAGGGGACAACGCTGGCGTTTGTTTGAGCGGCTCTGTTGATTCACGCCGCTTTTACCTGGCCGCCTGTTTACACGTCGCCATTTGAGCACCGCGCACGTCCGACACAAGGCCTCCCTTTAAACACCAGCCCCAGTTCTCAGGATGTGGGCAGTGGCGGTCGGGGTAAAATGGGAACAAGATTTGAGTGTTGTTGTTTTTTTGTTTTTTTTTTACTAGTTTTTAACCGACATAACAGTTGTGAATGAGCTCTGCCGAGGCGCAGGGGGCGGGGGGGACGCGGCGGCTCCCGATGTCACCCCCCCTCCCAAAAAAAACAAAACAAACAAACCTCACGAAGTCGAGCGTGTGCGATTGTGGCCGCCGACTCTCCTTGTTGACGCAGGATTTCTGCTCGCTCGGCGTGCGAGAGGCGAGGCGGCTCGTCGAGGGTCCTTCGCCGCGACCTTGACGCAGGAACTCGCGCACGAGGCCTCGCAGTTCGCAGAGAAGCCTCGTGGAAACGGTTCCACGCAAATGTTGACGCGCAAATGTTGACGCATGTGACTCAAACACGCACACTCACGCACACTCACACACAGTTCCAGGAGATCTATCCGCACCATCGTTTTAATCTCTGACTCGCGGCTGAAACGCACCTCAGAGGTTGGTCACGCCGCTGCACACGGACTCACACTCATTTAATGCCAATGCGGAAACTCGGTAGCAGTGAAAAGAAGACTTTCAATCTGTTGCTGCTGTGAAGTTGAAAATCTAAAATCATTCTGGCGTATATTAAAAAAGTCTAACAGGAAAAAAAAAGATATTTTGCTGCGGGCGGTTTGAAACACACGATGCCCCGAGAACCATTAGAGGTGAGACTGCGGCGCTACTGTCGTGTGTATTTGTGTGTGTGTGTGTGAGACAGAGGCAGAGGTGGAACTAATCCTGCCGTGTCTGACGGTGAAGGACGTATTTATGGGTTTTTTCTGTTTGTGTGTGTTTCTCTGCATTGTACATTACACTGCAGCTATGCACACAGTGATGGAGTGTGATATGCTTACACGCACACACACACACACACACACACACAGAATGTCGACTTGTGCGATTGTCACCACGCACGTTTTGTCGTCCTCGCAGGAATTTGCATCTCCAAACCTCCGAAATGTTCCTCGACGCCGCGCCGCTCTCCCTCCCGTTTGTCGCCTTCCTCGCCGTCCCTCCACTTCTCTCGCCTCCCGCCGTCTCCTCTCGCCTTCCTCACGTTTTGTTTCTCTCGCCTCCCGCCGCGTGCGCTCGCGAGCGACGGGGGTGCTCGGTGGTGGGCGGTGACCTTGCCGGCAAAGCAAAGGAGCGAGAGATTGGAGTGTCTAAAAAATCCTCTGCGAAGTCGGAGTCATCTTGTGTGTTAAACAGCCGCTCGTTCCATCCACAGAGAAAAGAGATCCTGCTGATAAAATATAAGCGGCGTTCTCATTTTTGAAAAAGCACTGTATCTTCTGTAAGAAAAATACACTGGCTTAATTCTATGATTGATAAATCGGAGTAAAAGGACAAGCAACCGTTGGCAGAGTTGATGATTTAGGGAAAATAACCTGCGTTAAGACAAAAAAAAGTAAATGAATTGTTATTTCATAATTTTATAAAGTGAAGTAAATTTCATTAATAGTTTGACTGTGTTCATTAAGTCTTCAGTTTTCACGGGTTTGTGTGTTTCTGTTGTTCAGACAGTGGTTGAAGAAGTGACACTTCTGAGGAAGGCGGAGGCTCTGCCAAAACATGTCAAGGTAGGACAGACAGACAACAGACAAACCGATAAATTAAAGTTTGGAGTTTCAACATTCAAAAAAATAAGATAGAAATTAAATGAAACAAGCACAGGCTGAACACATATTACCAAGGTGTAGTGTTTTGCTGTATTTCAAATAAGTTCACCGGAAATCTTCATTGTCCGCCCATGCGGAAATGTCGTCTTTGGCGTAGCAGGTGAAACTGAACATGGCTGAAAATCCTGGACACAGTTTTTATCTTTTAAGAGCCATTATCCTCAGGAGCAGACTGGGATAATGATTCAGGCCGGAATTTAACATCGGCGCAGGCCAATCTCTGCTTACACAACAGATTGCATACTAATAGTGTGCCGGTGGGGAGGGAGGGGGAAAAAAATTCATGTTTCAGTTGGCTGCCTGTGCCGTTACACTTATTACACTTTCATAATTAAGTTCCCGGGAATGAGCTTTCATAAATGCAGTTCGTTGACGTCCGTTAACGTGGCTGCTATTCGTTTCGAGACGCCCAAAAAGTCTGTTTTAATTACGATGGCGCTGCCGGCAAACTAGCCACTCTCAACTTCACGCGAATTTCCAGCTAGAGTCCCATCCCATTTTATTATTTTTTTCCTGTCATGTGGTTTCCAAGCTGCCCAGTGCAACAAAGAAAAAACAAAAAATATTTGAAACACTGTGCTGAAATCTGTGCATAATAAGACGTATCATCGATTCACACCTTCACAAAAACAGCCACACACACACACACACACACACACGCAGACTCTGAATCCAGCTGTCCCGATCACTAATGTGAGCTACTGTTCCACCACATGTACAGCGCTTCACCTGGCAACTGAGGAAATCAAGGGATTTTAATTTTCCCCCTTTGCCAAGATCCATTTTTGTACAAAATAGAAAAAAACAAAACTCGCACAAAGGTTTGCCATCTGGCCAGCGGTTTGCTGTGCTGTGTTCCGACAGACCTTGACACAAGTGGTGTGGGGGAAGAGAGAGAGAGAGAGAGAGAGAGAGAGAGAAGGGAGGAAAATCATACACAGTCAGTCCAAAAAAGAAGAAAAAATCATATGAAATAAACAAAGATGAGGGTGTGTGTGTGTGCAGGGGAGAGGGGGGCGGGTATATATATGCAGAGCCTAACTGACAGGAGAAGTGCCGAGATGGCGGGAGGGCAGATGGAGGCGGCCGGGAGGGGCACCCTTACAGGGTGTGTGTGTGTGTGTGTGTGTGTGTGTGTGTGTGTGTGTGTGTGTGTGTGTGTGTGTGTGTGTGACTGGGGGGCAGCAGCAGCGGCGAATTGAATGACATCACCCGAGTCGGCTTGTGTCAGCGTGCATGCGTGGAGCGGGAGAGCGGGTGTGTGTGTGTACTTGTGAATGTTTGTGTGTATGTGTGTGTGTGTGTGTGTGTACTAGAGCGTGTGGTGGTGGCGGCCAGAGGGGAGGGGTGTGGTGGGGTCGGGACGAGGGGCAGGGAGGGCGGCTGAGAGTGATGCAGTGACGTATTGTAATCTGGAATACTCAGAAGCCCAGCTGTGCAGGAGCTATTGGCCATAGCCGCGGCTTAAGTTACGTCACACAGACACAGACACACACACACACACACACACACGCCAGTGCACACACTTAGCCTGCCCCCAGCCAAGCGTTCCCCCCGCCCCCCTCCCAAAGGAACACAACTGTCGCCGCAGACTAAAGGTCAGCGGGGTCACCGAACGTGTCGTCCCGCTGCGGCTTCCAGCTTTTTTCCCGACTGCAGATAAATATTGAAGCCACTGACTTCCCCCTTTTGCGCCCTCCTTCCCCTTCTCCTACTACTCCTGCTCCTCCACCTCCTCCACCTCTTTCTCCTGCTTGTCCACTACGCCCCCGGAAAGGGGAGGCGCTGCCCTGCCAGGTTGGAGCCGCGGTCTGCGTCACATTTGCAGGTCGCATTTGGATTTTTTTTTTTTTTTTTAATCTTTGTTTGTATTTTTTTCTTTTTTTTTTTTGCCCAGGGTGAAAATAACTCCTGGACTCAGCCACCTCAGAGCCCAAACGGCCGATGGCACAATCTACTCTGCAAGAGTCGGGTGCGGGGGGATAAAAAAACTACCTATTCCCGGCTACCGCTCCATATTTGGCGGTGACCTCAGGAAAAGGAAATAACTCTCCCCACGTCGGCCGCCCTCCCTCTCCATCGGCTATTTCTGACCTCTTGGTCCCGCGGCTCCCCGAACCCCGAGCTCTCTCTCTCTGTTCTCCTCACTGATAAACATCTAATGGCCTGCCCACCCTCCTCCTCCTACCCCCCATCCCCACTAAGTCCTGACAAATGACTTTTATGGTCTGGAGAGTCCGAGGCATCCCGGCCTCGGAGATGAGATACAGTCATTGTACATAAATGTGCCCCCCCCCTCCCCCCCAACCCGGTGGTTAACCCATTGGCGGCCGCTGCCACTGCCGCCGCCTCATCGTGCAAATCAATGTTTATTCAACGCGTCGCGCAAAGGCATGTTTACCCCTGGGGGGAGGGGGGTGCTGGGGGAAGGGGTCCTCGCGAAATAAGGTCACTGTGCGTGGTTGCGTAATACTTGTCTTATTTTTTGGTTTTCTTCTTCTTCTTCCTTCGCCGCGCGCCCCACACATCCAGCTTCTGAGTCTATTAATAGAACGCTACGCTACGTAGCCCCTGTTGCACGATGTGTCAAACTGATTTATTCATCCCACCCCTTCCCCGTCCACCTGGGGGTCATTCGGAAGGGCTGATGAAAAGCCGGGAGAGGAGCCTGATCGTTCCGTAAAGCGCCTCTCCAACCCCCCGTGATGGATGTTTCTGAGAATATTGCGTCCGCCGGCGTCGTCGCCTCCGCTAGCGTCCGTCCCATTTGCATAAAATCATCCGCGCCGTGTCACTTGGCAGAGATGGATGGCTTTGTCACGTCTTGGTTAGGGAAGCTGTGTGTTTTTCCCATCGATAACATTTGAAGAAGTCCGTTTGTTGCATGTCGATTTGGAAGAGGAGTTTGCTGAAATCTGCCAGATCTGGCTCTGCTTTAGCATGAGTCAGCTTCGTCGGGTCAGACCCTGCAAAAACCACGCAAACGGTGTGAGAAGAAGCTAAAAATGACTCTGCAGCAATAACTTTACAGAGGCGTGAGCTCCTCACTTTGGTCCGCATTGAACATTTTTCCCACTCGGAGAGGCAAAAAAAGCCGCAGTGCTGCGGCGGCGGCGCCGCTGCTTCCCCGACAGCTGCTGCTTAAACTTCAATCTATTAGTACCTGCACAGCGGCGCAGAGGAGGCAGTGACGCATGAGTGTGCAATTTTTTTCCCTATTTTTATTTTTTCCTGTAAACATGCGGCGGTGTGACACATCCTTGGGCTGCAGAAGCCTTGCGTGGGTTCAGGCAGAGGATGGAGTCAACGCTGGCTGCCACAGCCGAGCAGAACAGGATGAAATAACAAACCAAAAAAAGGCAAAAATCATTTTCTTTGACTCATTCATTCCTGTTGATTGTTTGTGCACGCGCGTTTTGCTAATTGCTGACCGCCTGTTAAAACGGCTCCAGCCCACTTGAGAGGACCCAAGTGGGCACCGAGTGGGTTTGGCGTGCAGCCCGGCAGCCGGCGTGTCACCGCTTCCCCCGGCGCCGCAATCCCGCGCGGCTTCTGCCGCTGCGGCCGCCTCCTCCATGCTGGGAGAGGCCGCGTGAGTAGGCCACCTCTGCAGGAAGAGGCACAGCGAGGCTCGTCTTCGCTTCACACTGGACTGACACACTGCTGTGCTTTCACATTGCTGGAGAGACAGAACTCTGTCTCATTGTAGCTGGAATAGACAGCGGGGAAATTTGCATAATAGCGGCAACAAAAAGTAGTGCAAAGAGAAGAAAAATGACAGTAACTGAAAAGAAATAAAAATAAAATGAAATAAAAATAAATGATTTATAGAGTAAAAAAGGAAAAACAAGATATTTCCATGTTGTGAATTTCTTAGCTCACATGGTTTTCATGCACACACAGTAAGACTTGCATGGACTTGAGAAAAAAAGGCAAATACCTGCATTGAAGCACAATAGTCGACCATGGATTAAGAGGGTATGGGCTGCGTCGTGTTCATGCTAAGTCTGATACTCGTGTGCCATTCTTGCTAAGGTGCAAGGACCTAAATTGTATCTACAAACATTCGAAAGCCACTTGTACAAATACTCAGAAAATTGTACATATCTGCATTTCTTTTTTTTGATTTTCACTTCTATTCTTGATCGATCCTATTTTCTTATACAGTGCCTTACAGTGATTTAATGTTACTGCTCAGTTACTACTGTGACTACCATATGTTTTTAATCGACCAAAATTTTGTATGTAATCGTCCAGTGACAATGGAGGCTGTTCTGATTCTGACACACCGTGATGGAGCAGAACAGAACAACACAGCATCCAACATGCAGTCTTTGGCTGTGGCAACCCCCCCCCCCCCCACCCCCCACCCTTCCCTCTTGCATTATCAGCACTTCCTGTCATTAGCACAAAGTCTTGGAGATGCTGGAGTGCTCCAGGGAGGTCATCAGGATTTCACCCCAGAGGAGCGAGACCTCTCCCGGGTCTCCTAAGTGCTTCTCCCCCCTGTCAGCGCCGGCCCGTCAGCGGGGACGAGGCTCCATCATCGGCAGAGCCGTATTGAGTCGTGTCCGAGTCACGGCGGGAGATGCCTGTCAGGGTTAGCGGGCCCTTGATGGAGCGCTGTCAAAGGCAATCACGTCGACCGTGTTGCAGGCATCAGCGTCGAGCTATCTGATAGCCTTTTCCTTTTTTTTGTTTCCAACCTTCTGGTTTGATTCTTTTCAGATTCTGATTGAGGTGCCTGTTTAATTAAATTTAAATTTGACTTCCTGGTTGAGTAGTAAATAAAACAACCGCAGCTGCGAGCTGCTCTGTCAGAGTTTACGTCTTCCTTCGTGCAATTAATTACATGCACTTCTTGTCATTGCATAATGCACACATGTACGCAGTGCTACCGAACATCGCTGTTGTTTTCAGACGTGAAATGTCTGTTTCAAACAGGAAAACACAGAGGAAGTTGGTCATTGGGTTCAGTGGCTCACACAGCCATTAACCACAAGGCGATGTAGGCCACTTTTTATTGTTTCCGAACGACAAACAGATTTCAAGGATGGAGAGGCTCAGACGCCCCTTCAGAGTCGACAGTCTTCAGCTCGCACGGATGAGGAATCCGGTGTTTCACGCTTGGCCACATAAAACAAACCCCCGGGGTCAGAGACGTTTTAAAATAACAAAATACGTGAGATCACCCCGTTAGTCCGACAAATGCCAAAAACAGAGCGAAAAAAAAAGTTCTCAGGCAAAGGCAAAATGACTTCTTGCGCCTCCAACGCCGCCACTGCCGCGGTCCGACCCCTCAAACCCCGGCGGCGCTCGTGCTCCCACTATGTTTTGCGCTGGCGGGTGAGATGCGTGCTCACATGCCATAATTAGCGTAATGAGTTATTTATAGCCGGCTGTGGAATTAGCTGTGGAATTGCCAGGCGGCCTCGGGCCTGATTAAGCCACTTGCCAATCAATTATTTATGGCTTCCTGGAGAAGAGTGGCTTGTCCTCTTTTGTATGTGCCTCCATGGCAACACAACAGGAAGCAGAAAAGCCTGTGGAGAGGAAGTGTAGCCTGTGATAAAATCAGCTGTGTCGTCCCTGTCTGAAATGCCCACCTCCTCCTTCCCCCACACACACCCAGACATCCCCCAGTGTACACACAGCCCTCTGATCCTAAACATGCCTTTATAAGGACACCTCTAATTGCTCTGCGGACTATTTGGTTGAAGGTGTTCTGCGTCTGAGCAGGAGAAAATGAGATCATGGCCAGTTTGCATTTCATTTCACCCAGGAGCCGGTTGGGTTCACCATCACACTTCCTCGGTAATACCACCAGAGCCGGTGGCGTTCTCCAGGCTCACGTTTTCCGTTGGAAGGTCGGCTTCCTGTTTCGACAAATTTCCAGAGAAACTGAGCGTACGACGATTGCAACATCGCAGTTCCTTCTCACACTCCCCTCCCACCCCCAGTTTACACATGCTGCCTGTGAGTAAGGATGATGCCTTTGTCAGTAACGGCTAAGATTTGTTATTCCGTCTGCTCTGGCTTTGAGCACAGGCCAGTTTGCAGAAAAATAAGTTCCAGTTTAGAGATTTTTCCTGCTAAATAATAAAAAAAAAAACTGAGTGAGAGAGAGAGAGAGAGAGAGAGAGAGAGAGAGACTGCTGGGCAAGTCTTTCCTCTCTGTCAGTATTTTCCTCTACATGTCTCTTATTTTCCTGATGAAGACACGAGCCAGTGAGGAGGGAGAGAAGGAGCTGGAAAGGAGAAAAAACTGGCTGGATAAAATGGTGCGATAGAAGCGAGTTGAGCCTGTTCTTTTCAACCTCACAAAGTCAATGGGCGAAGTCCACCCCTCCGCGTGTCGGCGAGGGCAGAGCGGCGGCGGCGGCGGCGCTCTGAGGCAAATTTCAATCAGTGCGTCTCACTCCCACACGGCGAGCCGCTCGGTCGGTGGCTGCCGGCTGTGTGGGAGGCCCACAAGACATCACCACGGGTGCCGTCTTCACACGTCCGCCACCCAAATTCAATCTGAGATCCTCTGCACTTTTACCCCCCTCCTCCTCTTCCTCTTGCTTTTTCTTCTCTTCTCTTCAGCCACACTTTTTTTTTCTTTTTTTGCGAGTTACATAAACCTCGTCGCCGCCGTGGAAAATGCTGAGTCAAAAGTTTGCAAAGTGAACGGGTGCAAAGTTCCTCAAACAAGACGAGAGGACGAGGAAGAGGACGACTCCCGGTCTGCGGCACGACTGCGTGCTGAGGCGCAACTTCTGAGTTTGAAAGAGAGAAATTGAGTTGAGTTTTTTTTTTTTCCCCACTTCTGTCTTTTCCACAACGAGGACCTGTGACATTTTCCTACAGCGTCCTGACACCATATCAACACGTCGGCCTGCGGAGCAGAACTGGTGCTGAGGGGAATTTTTCTCATACGCAGCACTTTGGAAGGATGAAGCAACGCGGCAGTAGAAATCATTAACTGCTTTTTTTCTTCTGCTGCACGACCCCAGTCATCCTCCAAGCACAAGACTCGTCTTTCCAATTAGAGGCTTTTTGTTTTGTTCTTGCTGCTTGTTTTTTTTTTTTGTTTTTCACCCCTCGGCCTGTTAATCATCCATAGAGCCCTGCAGATTACAGACAGTAGGAGATTTAGGCTTGTTTTTACAGCCTCCTTCCAAAAAAAAGCTGCATCTTAGGTCCCATCCACACGGGAACGTTTTTTGGTGGAAACGGTAAAGTATTTAGCTTCTTCTCACACCGTTTGCGTGGTTTTTGCAGGGTCTGACCCGACGAAGCTGACTCATGCTAAAGCAGAGCCAGATCTGGCAGATTTCAGCAATAACTATATTTAACCGTTACCGTTTTTCCGCTACTCGCCGTTTTTGTTTTAGCTGTGTTTAGTGTGTGAAATGCCCTCTTTCTAAATCGTGGGTCCGGTGGCTGTGTCAGAGTCTGTGAACAGCGCCACCTTTTGGTGTGGCATACGCATTACATAGTTTTCACCCACCGTTCCGTTTCCATCTGTCAGCGTGTGGACGTGACTTTTTTCGACCCCGGGAAAGAAAAAAAACGGCAACGTTCCCATGTGGACAGGGCCTTAGGCTATTTGGTGGATCTTCAACATTTTTTTTTAAATTCTTTTCAAATTACGGAACCTTTGACATCACTGACCCACTGAGAAAACAAAGCAGATAACCTGAAGGCATCATTTCCCCATCAGCAGAATCCAGCAGGACTACAAGTGTGTCTTTTTTCTCACTTCCTTCCTCCTTTTCTCACTCTCTCTCACTCTCTCTGTCTCATGTTTCGATCCCCCACCAGCCCACTGAGCTGACTTTGCCACAGTTGCGCTGGAGGGACATCTGTCTGCCCAGAGACTCGTCAATCCCGCCGTCGCTGTCTCTCGCCCCCAACTCGAGGTGTTTCACTTTTTTTTCCATTACCATCCTGCCAGCCCGAGTTTGCCCACCAGTCGCCACCTTCCAATTTCCAGCGCGGACATGGCTGTGGGGTGGGGGCGGGGGCGTACGTGCACGCTTTTTACACTGTGTTTACAGGCAAACACAATGCTTCCACTTGAAGAGAAGAACGCGCCTCACAGACACACATGAATGGATCTTTTATCTCTGTGTCCAAGGACGGAGGGGTAGCGCGAGCCATCATCAGGAGCTGAAGTAGCTGTTGAGGCTGCAGTTTGTTGTTAAGTGGGCTGTGTTTCCATATATTTAAGCCTTCTGATGAGTTGGGGCCGTCAGTGTTTGTTTCATGCTGTTTTAATGTTGAGGAGCACAATGCCTGTTTGTCCTTTTTGTCTGGGATGTATATGTAACCCTGCACTTTCCCTGTTAACCATTTGAAAAGTCACTGTATGCGACGCTATGAATGAATGTAGTCAGTTTTAGTACTCAGCTCTTCACTCTGCATAATGCGATGCCCTCCAAAACACCCGTTATTCTCTGTTTGCGAACCTGCACTGGCAGCGGAAAGACACTGCTGGTTGTTTCAGCTGTTCATGTGTCTGGACGCCACGCTAGCTGCTTGCTAAAATTGTTCCAAACGGAAGAACTGCACCTGAATGATGCACAACTTCCAACTTTGTTGGGCTCTGTCTTTGATTGGTAGGGAGATGACCAACAAATCATCAAATCTTTAAAGACAATCACAAAGCTGAAAGGGAATGTCACTGGGCGCCTGCGTCTTGAACAACTGCAAAGCTTTGGGTCAGTTTCAAAATAAAAGCATGTGCTCAACAATAACAACCTTAGAAGTCAAGTCACTGTTGTGTGCAAGTTGTTTTAAAGGCATATTAGTTTGAAAAGTGACACTATTTCCCTCCACGCTGAGCAACTGAGGTCCCTGACCTGCAGCTTGGCCTTTCACCGCCATCTCCCCTTTTATTTTTAAGAAACATTTAAGAAATGTCAAGTATTATCAAGGCGATCCCGGCATGTGGACCTGGAGGAGCCAGCTGCCGCCGAGGCGTCTTTGCTGGTGCTTGCCTCCAGCCAGCGCAGGGCCGGCCGGCACCTGTTGGTCTTGTCGACACGTCACCCCTCCCCCTCCTGCTGTTCTTGTCCTAGACGCCGACGGCTTTTGAATTTTCCGTTTCGTGCGGATGACCCCGCATAGTCTTGCCCCCGCAAAGAATCCCCATCCTCCCACCCCCACCAGCTTCTTTATGCTGTCGTAAATGTCACTGGTGGAGCTGGGATCACTCACGGCACTCTAGGAAAATGCCAAATTCAATTTAGTTTGACCTCTGTTTTCCCATTTCCGAGTTTGTCCCACTTTGTTTCGCCTCCCGTCTGTCTTGTCTCTTTTGTTAACTCCTCTCACACTTCAGCAGCAGGCATTTATGATTCAAGAATTTGCTAATTGACAGAAGCGTGCGCTTATTTTTGCCGCAATTAGTGAGTTTCAGAGCAGAAAGCTACTCCTGAAAGGAGGACGCTGCTGTCTTGTACTTCTTTTCAGACGGCATCTCATGACAGGTCTGACACCGGTGATGACACATTGCTGTCAATTTCTTCTTCAGACGTGCCGTTATTGATCGTCTTGAGGAAGGTGGTTGCCTTAAAGGGGGAAGAGCTGCGCTGAACGAAACTCATAACTTTACCCAAGACCTCCCATTGATTTGTTTGTGCAGCGGTTGGAAATTGATCCACGCATCCTAATAATGTGCTTAAGTCTGAGTTAATTGCCTAAATATTGGTGGAGGTGTGGTGTGTGTTCATTATTATGGGTCAGCAACATGTGAACGGCTGCTTTGAAGGGCAGAGTTGGACAAAATCAGGTTTTACTGTGAGTGAAGGTGATGGTATACTGGTGCTCATCTCTTTATGAGCCTTGGCGCCTGTCCTTGTCCACCGCACACCCCCTCCCACCCCCCCCCGCCCGCCCCCACACACACACACACTGCATAGACTTTAGCCCTTACATCATGTCTCCAATTGTTCAATAAAAACTGACCCGCAATCACGTGCCACTATTGAAGAAGGACAAAGGTATTTTGGTGCTTTTTCCATTTCGCTTGTTATTCATGATGGGCTTTTGGAGGGGAAAGCAAATGGTGAAAAAAGACAGTACATCTCATCAGCGTTTGGTTTCCCTGCTTGGCGGCACTGGGCCACATCCCTGTGATATCGGAATAGCGAGTAAAGATGGCTGATGGAAAAAAAAAAAAGCCCAAATGTGTAATTAAACGTGGAATGTCACAATCTTCTCATTGCTGGCAAGTTTTCTGGAGGAAGGATTGTTTTGTCTGGTGAGAATGACCCACTCCTGCTTCTCACCCGCGCGATGCAAGTATGTCAAGGTGGCAGCGAACCAGAAATTGAAAAAAAAAGAAAAGAAAATATGAGTCAGGCGCTTCCACTGAAGTTTCTATTATTCAAACCCAAACAAAGCGTTTGAATAACGCTTATTGGCTGCTCAGTAAATCTGTGAGCTACATCTTGAAGACGTTTGCTTATTATTATTTTTCTTTCTTCAAACGGAACCGTGCCTCTCAGGCCATTCCCAGTGATTTGGCTAAAGTTAATAACTGATCAATAAGCAGGCAAACAGCTTTAAAGAAGCTGTGAGAATGCAAGCGTGCACGCTGCTCCGCTGCTTGTTTGAGCCAATTAAATCTGCCGTAAAGATTCCACAGCAAGTGTATAATAGGAAGGCAATATCGTCACCCGAGCTGAGTTGGCCTGCTTCTCATTACCTGGAAACCTCGCCGGAGCTACTGGACCGGCAACACACACACACACACACACACACACACACACACACACACACACACACACACACACACCAGAAATTGTACTTACGCTTGTTCGCACAGATTTAAGAGCTGCTTAAAGTATGCTGAAAATGTCCAGCGTCAGCAGCAGCAGCGGCAGCAGCAGCAGCAGCAGCAGCAGTGGCAGCAGCACTGGCGGAAGTCCAGTGATGGAGCAATTTTCAATATTGCTGTCTGCGTGTATGTGTGTGTGTGTGTGTGTGTGTGTGTGTGTGTGTGTGTGTGTGTGTGTGTGTGTGTGTGTGTGTGTGTGTGTGTGTTGTGTGTTTGAATGTTTTCTAATGGCCTGCACTGAGGCGCCGTTAATGTGTCAGCTTCTGCGGATAAAGACTTTATGAGCCGCCGCCGTTGCCGCCACCGCATCCTAAACCCCAGAACGCAGCGTCTTTAACCAGAAGCCACTCACTACACGCGCTGTTTCATGGGAATGCACGGCGGTCGGTCCGGCACATGCGCTGGCTGGCGCCGCTGCAGCAACAACCCACACACAGCTCACAATGCATTTGAGGTGGAAAGTGAGTGGCCCTGTTCATTGCCTTGGAAACGGCAGGCTGCGCCAGTGGAGGTGGAGGTGGCGGCGGGGTAGGACGATGTTATCACTGAACCGGGGTCGGCTCAGGACAGACCTACCGACTGGACCCAGCCTGGTCCCGTTGGCTGCTAGTCCGGCATTGAGTCGGCTCTCTGTGAAACCCCTGTAATGCACGTTTTAAAAGAACATCGCAAAGAAACAGCAAAATTAGAAAATTAAAAAAATATACATTCTCTCTAACCGAAAAAAAAAGTTGGCTGGCTCTCACTCGTGGTAGCAGGGAAGCAGTTTTTTGTTTTTTGTTTTTTTTTTGGGACGTGTAAACTGCGATGCAACAAACATTCAGCGGAGCACTGAGCCGTTTCTACAGTGCGTATCTTCCAGGAGGATTCATGGATGCCCACGCATGCCGCCTAGCAGGATCAATCACCAAAACTCGCCCAGTTGACCTTTGACCTGTGCATCACGATCGTGACAGTGCAAACCTTTAGCAAAGAAAAAACAGGAAAACCTTTGAAGCTTATTTGCACAGTTAAAAAAGATAAAATAACTGACAGAATGACAATGAAAACATTGGAAAAATAAGAAGCACCACTGCAAATATTTTATCTTTTTACCCAAAATCGCAATCAGCATTTGAATCATTAGATGTGTTGTGTTTTGCAGTTTGTCTGTTTGCATATCTGTGTGGTTTGCGCTTTTTTTTGTTTTTTTTTTTACTTCTAATTGTGAAGTGCATAAGCATGCAGCATCTGCCTCTTAGTGGGTTTCTTCTTTTTGTTGAGCAGGGGTCAACTTCCAGCTCCTCCCCCAGCAAGTGCCCAGTGAAACATCCCACCACGACTGTCTAGACGCCTCTAGTGGGCTCTGACTGTGTGTGTGCACCTGCTGCCGTGCACCTCGTGCGCCTGAGAGTTCTGAGTGAGTGATGCTGCCTTTGATTCCCCCAGCCGAGTCCACATCCTCTCTGAAGGGCATGCTGCTGCTGCTGCTGCTGCTGCTGCTGCTGCTGCTGCTGCTGCTGCTGCATCCTGTTGTGTTGCCATGGCGTCACCAGTGAAAGGAATAGGCTGTGCTCCTCTGTTAAAACACAGTAGCGTTGAAATGGCCACGACGGATCACGTGACCTGCGACACGAGGGGCCGTTAGCTCGCAGGTTTGTGGGCTCGGCTAAGTCGCGGTGCCATCGCCGTCCGTGTCAACGCGTTGGAAAAATAGGTCACTGTATTGAGATAGTCACCAATCACATCACTGTGGATTAGCAGATTCAGCCCCGTAGCCCATCAGGCCATTAGATATTGAAAATGAACCTAAGGATTTGGCGACGGCATGGATTCTGGTCCGTCCCCGTGATGGTGCAGAATTGCGAGCGGGTCTGTCTGTGCACCAGCCGTCAAGCTGTCGTGGTGGTGCTTTTCTTTTTACTTTTCTTTTCTTTTTTTATTGGAAAGGGGACCGAGAACCTGTGACTTCTGCCGGCGAGAATTCACAGGCAATCTGTCATTTTGTCGAACAAAAAAAAACAAACTCTGAAGTCGTGCGATCGATGTGAAAGATTGCACGGAACAGATCCAGCGTTTCACACAGACTTACCGAGTTATTGTCTCCTGCCAGCCGTTCCGTCCGATGAGCTTTGCTGATGGATTCTCTGAGGTCTCCGACGTATCGCTGGCGTTCTCGTATTATGTTACCAGTTAGCGCGAGAGAGATGCTTTATTGTGTTGCGCAATCGCACCAATATTCCACAGTTAACCCAGATGTGACGGGGTTCGTGGTGCAGCTCAGGTTCATTGGATCTTTTCCAAATCAGACTATGAAAACATGCCAAGAATGAGTCGAGGCATTTAAAACAGCATGTTTGGAAAACTACTATCGCGTCCTGTCTGTTAATCTGTCATCCTATCAGAAATTGATTGATAATTGATATCTTTGTATCTGAATAGCTCGATATCCTTGTAAATGAATAGCTTGATAGTGTGATTATCAGCATGTTTGGCCCCCCTGCTGCATGACTGCTGCACAACTTCAATCCGTTACCATGCATGGGCGCTGAAGGAATGGCTTGAAAAAAAAAAATATTCTAAAGCAGACGTGCCTGACGAGCGTGCACAATAGGGGCTAATTGACAGCGTATTTCTTTCGCAGCAGAAGGGACATTTTTCTTAATGCAGGCTGCTTGATGTCACGGTCTTCTGAATATATACACACAGCAACATGTAAATAATAGTGGCCACGTCCGTTTTCAGTATCCATGGAAACGGCTTCATTATTAGAATATTGTATTTTTTTCCGCCTCGGGATATCAAGTGTGCACGCTGAGCTGGTTCCTTGAAGACTGGAAACATGGCTGCACAGAAAAAACATTCCATCTGCAGCGAAATGACCTGCAGGTCCTGCAGGTGTCTGTGCGTGCAGCGTGGCGAGTGGGCAGCGGCCACCTGGCACGTTTCAAACAAAGATCAAGATTTATATTCATCCGCCATCTCCGTCCGTCCACGTCTGCCCACAATTCAGCTGGCCGTCCGTCCGTCCGTCTGTCTGTCCGTCCCACCCAAGGGTGCCGCCGCTGCCAGCGACGGGTGCCTCATCAATCACTGTCAGCAGTTAAACATCCAATCAGAGGGACCTTGCCAGTGTCACGTCCGATCCAATTGATGGGAGGATTTTTCATCTTTCTGTTTAATCAGACTCGAGCGCGTCCGACGATCTTGCCGGGTGCGAGCGATGTTTTATCTCTCCAGGGCCGAGCGACGCCTTCTCGGCGGCATGTGCGGCTTTACAGCCGAGTGAGTGAGTAGGTGATCAGTAATTACTGTCAAACTCAAAAGTAACGCTGAGTAGCAGTCGCCGTGTCGTAAAATGGAAAGAAAATCTAGACAATGAAGAAATGATTGTGTAGAACCTTCTAACTCTGGTCTCCAGTGATCCTCGTTTTCATCAAAACTGTTGGTCATATGTGACACTTTTTTTTTTTTGCTTTTGAACTAAACTTCGGTGCCGCGAATCTTTTGACTCCAGGCGAGTGCCGCTGATGTCGCACCTCCTCCCCCTCCACAGCTTCCCCCCCGCTGAACATCACAGGCTTTTTGTGAATGACTGTGCCATTGTTACAGATCAGCTTCTTTTTTTCCCACAAAGAAAGCTGTGAATGCATCTGCTTTTCCTCTCCTTCATTATTTCCCTAATAGCCGCCACACACACACTCTCTCTCCGCCGCTGACTGACTGACTCACGATTGGTCGCGTGGCAGCTGTGCCGCCAGGAGCGTGATCATCGATCCCGCCAGCACGTCTCCTTGCCCCCTCCGCCCCCTCATCGTTTGAAGCTTTTCCGTGTAATCACACAAAGTACGTCGGAAATCCCGTCTCTTTTTAGTTTGGCACCTTAAAGCTTCATCAGCTCCTCTCGGCGCCACCCTCAGATGACATCGCCTCTGCTTCATGTGCACCTGCAGATCAATCAATAGGCCCCGGCCACTCAAAAGTGGAAGTGGGGGGCGGGGGCTGGCTTCTAATTAAATAAATGGAAAGAACGGCGTTGCCGGGAAGGGGACGTTTCGGGTGGCGGGGGAGAAGGAGGGGCAGTGGGCAAGTTGGGCGTCTTTTTTTCCCCATTCCCACCCGTGGGATCAGTCACCCTTTGAAACGCCCCCGAGGCTCCAGCCGCGCTCCCCCCACAACCCCCCACTCCCCTCGCAGCCCATCAGCCGTGTGACTAAGCATGTTGGTGTGCGACTGAGGACGAGCCTCCGCAGCTCCGCCGGTGCTTCCTACGCACACCACCCACACACAGCGAGAGAGAGAGAGAGGGAGAGAGGGCGAGAGAGAAAGGGAGAGAGGGAGAGAGCTATCCCCGTTCCCCATCTGTCGCCCTGTTCTCGGCCGACAGCCGTGTTGCCTGTCCAAAAAAAAAAGGGGGACCAAAAGTGCAGATCATTGATTGCTACTGTAAGGTGGGGACGTTGCCCCGGCGGTGTCGGGTTTCCCATGGTCGGGGTACAGTAGCAGCTGTTTGGGTGCAGCTGACTCCAAGATTTCACGAGTGACTGTTGGTTCCTGGTTCATTCCGGCCTCCTCGTGCTTGCTAACGGAAGCACAAGTGGCACCTTTTGTCCTCGAAGGATTGAACATGAGAAGCTCTTATCGTTTTTAAAAAATGCCAAGTGTGAAATATTTTTAAATTAACTGGCATGAAATGGAATAAAACTGTTTTTTTAAGCGTAGGATAAGGGTGAAGTCACTAAAAATGAGCGACTCTGGTGTTTTTGTTTGCTAATAATAGGCATTTATATTTAGGTTGGCCAAAGAAGGAGGCTGTGTTGCACCACTATGTAGCTACAGTTGCCCAGAACGTGGATCTGCTCAGCATTTCAGGAGTTACTGTGACTAAATCCCAAACAGTGGGCATAATACCTTTATTTATTTTTGACTGATTTTTAATTCACTAATTCTTCTTAATGGTCCCCTGATTGTGCACATATAGTCATGGAGTCTCCAACTGCTCTCTTTTCCTGCTTTGTACGAACAGGAACCCAAAGTGTCCATCTGCTGATTCATGTCAAGCTTGATTTTTTTTTTTTTTTTAGCAGCTGTTTGCTGCGGTCGGATAGAATGTCATTACACTGCCGTTAGTAAACTGAAACAGGAGCAAACAGCCAGCCTACACTTGCACCACTGGCTGAATGGAGTCTCGTTTGATACGATAATCCTCCAGAGCTTCACCGCAACAAGCAACTCCACTTTCGCGCTGTCATCGGATTTTGATGAGTGCAACGAGCGATGAATAAATCAAGGATAAAGGTAATAGCGCCGTCGGTACGATTTTTTTTATTAAAAATTTAGGGCAATTAGCACCAAACACGGGCCCTTTTATTGTTAATGTCTCCGACTCTCCCGTCCCAATTTACTGGAGCGTCACAATCCTTGTTCCCAGGCGGTGCTGGTCAGCATCGCGTCCTGAGTTTTCTCAGAAACGCTGGTTGGGTGACAACAGGACGAGGAGGAGGAGGGGGAGGAGAAGAAGGAGTAGAAGAAGGCTGAGGCCGGAGCAAGTCTCCATGTCCCACCACATCCTCAGGTTACTCACCAGCCTCATCCATTATTGCTGAGCCTCGTCCATTATGGATGAGCAGGTACAATGCCACGCGGCTCCGGATCCGAGGCTCCCGATGCTCTCACCCTTCCACTACTGCCACCGTCCTTGCCCCCCCACCCCCATTCCAAACTCGCGCCATAACTTCCCCACATAAAGGGAAAGCAGAGGCGGGGGACGGTGCGGTGGTGGCTGGGGAGGAAAAAAAAAAAAAAAAAAGCGAGTGAGATGGAAATCAAGGGAATGTTAGTTAAAGGCTGAGATGATGCAGAGCAGCGATGGAATGCGATAAAGGAGCGCCGTCAGCAGATCCCTCCCATTCAGACCTTGAGCCCGCGCTCCGAGCGGAACGATAACGGCTCGCAGCTGCAGAACCTGGCAGCGCGTCGGCCGGCGGCACATCCAACATTCACATCTAGATAACGGCGGTGATGCCTCGCAGTCTCTCCCCCACACCGTCCTTTCCCTTTTATAGCGTGGTGTTCCTCGGCCGCTACCGCTCAGGGGAATGTGTTTAGCCACTGCTCCCCCCAAGAGACCCCTCGGTTGACAAGGCTGGAAGCACTTGTTTGACACTGGGGAATAAACTGGAAGGAACCCATATTTCACTCGAGCCTGACGCACCTCAGCGGTCATGGCTAACGTTTTGCCTCCCAGACCTTGAGACCAGATAGATATTGTTCCTCAGTGGTTGTGTGGACCTGAACTGCACAATATACACTATCAGCCAAAAGTCTGGACACGCCTTCTCATGCAATTTTTTGTTCGGCTTTGCAACTTTGTACACTGCAGAGATACTGAAGATATTTGTCATTATGCAGCAAACAAAAGCATGTTAAATAACTAAACATATTTTATGAAAGGTGGCTATTTTGAAGAATTCAAATATAAAATGTGTGTGAGTTATTTTACACTTTTAATGTTTCCTACATAATTCCATGTGTGTTCATACGTAGTTTTGATGCCTTCAGTGAGAAACTGCAATGTCAATAGTCGTGAAAAAGAAAGAAAAGACATAAAATTCATAGGTTGTGACCAAACTTTTGACTGGTAGCGTATCTATCAGGAAACCGCATACGTAACAGGGATTTAAAAAAAAAAAAAAGTCTTCTGAAAGTTTTTCCTCGGGCTCAGGTCACATAACTTTCCGGTGAGTCTTTGTATGAATGCGGTTAGCGCTCGGCAGTGCCACGCTACGCAAGGACTCTGCCCTCTCGTCCTTGAGCAAGAATCCTATAAGCCGCTGACGACAAGCCTGTCAGAAAGATGCTGAAATATTTATGTCATATATCCTGTCACTGCTCGGCCTCTGTGACAACGTTGTCCAGTTTGCCCTCTTTGCTCCAGCTCACAGTTGATTTTTTTTTTTAATTCGCTTCTGTTGAGCCTTTCCTGTAACTGGGCTACTGCAGCTGAAAGTAGGGTAGCCTTTAACTAGGCTATATGCAGTCGACTCCAACTAGGTTTCTACTTGTCTGGTCACTTAAATGAGGCTGAGGTCTACTTCCTGAACAGGGACTTACCTGCGGCCCAGGCAACAAGTTGGACTTTGAAATTGTAAATATATATGTCACAGATGTGTAAAGGTGTGTTTTCTAACTAGAGTGTGTCTCTTGCCTTCTCATTCAAATCCCCAAATGCCCCACTTTTCAGAAAATTTCTTTATGAAAAGAGTTATTGGAAATCAGCCCATCATGATGTCTATAGCTATGTTTCCATTACCCCTATAATTGTGCAAAACCTAAATATCGCAATTAAAAAAACTGGTAATGGAATCACCTAAACTTGGAAAAACCTCTAAAATATCACTAAAAGGTTTTTACTCTCTCATGAGGTGGTTTTTCAGACGTATAAATGTAGAAGTACATCGCAAAAGTGTCATGGAAACACTTTTTTTTTCTTTGCATTCACATGTCACCGGACGTAACGTATGGGGTCACATGACCAGTTCACTTCAAGTGAAAATGGCGCGTTATGTTTCGGCGGAGGAGGGGACGGAATATTTTTTACAAGTAATCAAAGAGAAAAATATCACAACCATTCTTGCCAGCAAACAAACGTAAGCGCGTACGTATGCGCTTTACAACATTCAGTGGAAGCACCTGCAAATCGCAATTGTACTTGTTGAAATTTTAGAAATATCGCTTTTATTTTTTTGAAAAAGTTTAATGGAAATGCAGCTACGAAGGGCATTGATGCAACACTGAATCGGTGTTCCGTCCCTCTTGTTGTCTCTTCTCAAGCATGAGGAAGTCCCGACAAAGCATAATTTTTACCTGGCAGCTGAAAGGCAGAATTTCTGTGGGAGGCTGCAAACAGAGGGCCAAGTGTGCCATTTTCTGGTGATGTACTGAGTATTTTTAGACGTTTTACGTGTGAGCGTGTGAAGTTGTTCCAGTGGAGTCAATTTTAGCCGAGAGTGGGGAGCAGAAGCTGTTGACTTCAGTGTTGCGTAAAAAGAAGGAACAAAATAAGTTGGTGTTTTTCAGGAACACTTGGCGCCGTCATTTTTTTAAAAATCTTTTTCCAAATAAAGCATTTAAACGAGGTGTGTAAATAATGAAAAATAGTTTTCAGTCCTTCAAGATTTCACACCTTTTCATCACTAATTTAAATTTTCAGTATTTTTTTTCTCTCCCCTTCTTGTCCAACACTGACTGCATGAGTGGGCCAGTCATCTGCCGCAGCAGTATTACTCAGCTCCGCATTACTCACTTCAGCTCGCAGGACACTTTCACCCAGCAGAAGAAACAAAGACCGGACTGTTTCTATGGTTTCTCACATACTGTGGCTCTGAGTGGAATTTTACATGGATGAGGCTAATGGTTGACGCCGCACCACGGCCCACATTCAACAAATACCGAGGAGCACCGCGTTGACGGAGGGAGAGCAGAGAGCACCGGTGGGAACCAGTGGACTCGGAATGGATTTTTAGGGTTTAGATGTTGCTTTATTGGTAAAGTTGAGGGCTGATCGCAGAGGATGCTGGGTGGCTTGCTGAAGCTGAAGCCTTTTTTCCTATATATTGAAGCACACATACCTTCACTCCTGAAGGTCAAAACAGGAAGCCCACCATACATGCATTGGCAAACAGAATAGCCAGGAAAGACCGTTGGAAAAATCTTACCCTGCCCTTCACGCACAAAACACACACAGTGGGGCAAAAGAAAGTTTCCATGAACTCATCATTGGACCCCAGCAATGGCTGCGGTCCTCGCTTGGGTGAGGTTTGGACGGCTGGAGGACAGAATAGAGCGGTATAGATCTTATAATAGATCTTCTGGCAAATGCTAACAGTGCCGGTGTGTGTTTACTCAGTCACCAGAATAGATATTTTCACTAAAAGATGAGTAAAAAAGAGAAACATGCCCTCACTTGCAGCCCCGCCACTGCCAAATTAGGTCAGCCAACGGCTGAATGATTCCCTGAAGTTTATTATAATAAATTTGAAAAAAAAAAAAAATCTGAATTTTTAATTGTGGATTGCGTTCTTCAAAAATCTCAAAATGTATTTTATGCTTAAAAAAATCTTGACATTGGTTGGGATTAGATTCCCACACACTATAACTGACCAGAGAACTACTCAAAAACTGTGCCTAAAGAATTTCAAAATAACCGGTTGTAAAAATTAAAAGCGGTTGCCCACTTAACTGTGGCATTACCGCTTTGCCTGCTAATTCAACAAGAGAAACAAACTGAAAAGGCAAAAAAAAATGTAAAAAACAAGGAGACTTTGGTTCATCTTTTTATTTTATATCTTTCTTTTATGTAACCTATATTTTACCAGGTAAGTCCTGGCCAAGAGGCAGCAACGCTTAAAAAAATGTCTGTAAAGTCATTGAATAGTCTTAAAGCAAAGCAGCTGGAAGGAGGTGAAGCACCTCCAACTGCCTACAGAATGTACGTACTCGTCAATTTTCACTGGCCATTTTTTAATATTAACCAAGAAAAGGTCGTCTCCCACTCTTCTCTCTCAGTCTGTCCAGAGTTCAGCTCCTCTGGTCTCTCGGTCCAGGAAAGGAGAATCTAAATTAGGACTGGCTGCGACTCTGTCCCGCTCCTCCTGCAGCAGAGTGACTGCAGAATTCCCCCCCCCCCCCCCCCTGCACACAGAACACCCCCACCCCCCCCCAGACAGACCCAGGGTAATTGGAACAGTGGATTGAGGGATAGACACGCACGCACGCATGCACTCACAAACCCACACAGGTCATTACATTTACCACTAAGCGTCTCCGTAAGCCCAAGCAAACATATCTGACATATCCATCTGCTACGGTGGGATCATGCTGGATCTGCCTCTTGCTCACTTTGCTCTCTCCAAATCAGGGTGGGCATGTTATCATGGGACCGATCGCAGCGCGGCTACTAAGCACTACTATGATGTCATTGAAGACTCGCGACAAGCTATAGCCGCCCTGGTTTTATCACCAGCCGCACAATGAAATGAAAGCGAGTTGGAAATTCTTAGAATCCTTTAATCCCATAAAAACAGCCGGCTCCTGATGGATTGTGTCTGTTGGCGCTCCACAGACTTGTGTCCCATTTATTCTGCCCCAGCTTGTGACTCTCCTCAGTTTGGTTCAATTAGTTCCTTGATTGTTTGATGGGGGGATTTCCACGAGCTTCCCAAAGTCTTGTTGGTGAGGCTCGGCTGTTGCTCACTCGAGGCCGAGTGTTGTGATGAGAAATCTGTATCATGCAACTGATGGTGATGATCTTTAAAATCACGCAAGTCATTCTGAGTCACATGAGACAGTATGACCTGGGCACAGAAATCATTTGAGGAGTGACTCCAGTCCAGTCGAACAATGTGAAACGATGGTTGTTCGACCTGCTGATAAGACTCGGATAGCTGTCACTCTTGATAGGCTACGCGTTCCGCTTTTCTTGGAGGCTGCCGTGCAAGTTAATGAGGCAGATGAGGTAGATCCAACCATCACTGGCTGAATACAGTCAGGGGATGCCGGTGACCTTGAATCTTTAAAAAATAACTCAATTAAATACCAGTGTGACCATTGAAATTCATATTCTCGGGGAAAGCTAACGCCAAATGTCAAGACTTTTGCTGTGTTAATCTGCGATCACACCAAGTACAAGAGGAAAAGCAGCAACAGCGGTCTCAATGGATCCACAAGTCAAACTGGAAAAGGACCACTAAGACTGCTAGCAACGTTAAAAGCCAACAATTGTGGCTAAGCTGTGTGGTGCCCAGCACCGGGGTAACTTTCACCCCTTGTAATGGCGCCATTACCCCACCGCAATTGCCAGTATTTGTCGACATTGGAATTTGACTTAATAGGCGACTTAAGCTTCACATGCTCGAATGCACATGGAGATTTTATGAGACGCAGAAGCGGCTCCCCGAGAATACTGTGCCATATAGAGTGGCTGCTCCGTTTATGTTACGTTACGAGGCACAACATACTTGCGCAGCGAGAATCGTAGGTCCAAGTCCGCGAGCGCTTCTCTTTTCCACCCGATGCCTGCTCTGCTCTGCCTCCCAGGGGAAAGGACCCCATGCGAAAGGGAAGAAATGAGGTGTAAAGGGCAGCGAGTTCCCATTAGAGCTACTCCTCTAAGTCCCATCTGTGCCCAGTTTATGCCACTCTGCTGCTGTGGACTCCGCGGAAGCCCAACGGCCGCGCCGACTCGCACAAGAAGGCTATTTTTCAACGTGCCCCCCGTCTCTTTGCTCTCTTTCCGCTCTCCCGTTCTCTTCGGTTAAACAAAAATCTGATATGGCGCTGTAATTAAGTTTCCATTAATTGTTTTGCCTGGTCCCGGGTGACACCGCTCGCACTTTAGGGGGTAGAGAGAAGAGCAGATTTACTGGGCAGAATGCCTCACGCCCAAGTAAGCCACTAAAACACTGAGAAAATGTGACTCTTAATCATCGCTGGGTTGCCAGGTTGTCGCCAAAGGTGTTCTGCGACAAACACAATCACGATTGATTTGTTGCTTGCAAGTAGTCCTTTTTTGGCCTGAGGATGAGAATTTTTTTTTTTTCAAACTTGTGTGTTTGACTGACATGTTATTTTTCAGTCGGCACAGTTTCACATTTCACATTTTTGCCACAATATACATATACCCGGTCCCCACAAAATAAATGTAAGGTGCGATCAAAGTACTTGTTTGTGGTCATGAAATAGTCTGTGCCAGTGTGATAACATCAGCTACCTGTTGTAATATAGTATTGAACATAAGCCAAATCAAATAACGGTCTAGATGTGGGACCTATCAAAAGAACGAGGAAAGATACTTACCTTAAGGACATCCCGCAGGCTACTGCAGTTGCTATGGATTTTGTGCGCACTTGACACCTATTTTGTGGCCACAAATAAGTACTTTGGGCATACATTATATTTATTTTTTGGCCACAAATTAATATATTTCTTTTTTTGGAACAACTTAGTATTTTGTGGTAACAAGTTAATATTTTTTATTTCGAACAAATTCATTTTTTACGGTAACAAATATATATATTTTGTTGAAACAAATTCATTTTTTGTGCACATGTTAGATCTATATTGCGGCCACAATTTATTCCCCCTCACTCCCAGTCTCATGTCTGGAGCTCCTTACTTTCGGTACCCATCAGGTGCTTTCACTCCGGATCGACCACAGCGGCCGCAGTGTTTTTTTTCCGACAGCGCTTGCGCGCCCCGAGTCTAAATGTGGACTCTCAGGTGGCTTCTCCGCCTCGGCGCTAATTCAATCAAGACTATTTACATGCCCTACATTTTTACGACATGTAAGATGTTCACTGGCCTGGGCGAAACACACTTTCCAGCTCAGCTGCAGGCCTTAGCCGAGTGTAAATACGAGAGATATGGATGGAAAACAGACCCATGGAAAACATGTCCTGGATGGCGGTGGCACTCCCTCCGCTCCTCCCTCACCTCCTCCCTTCCTCCCCCAGCCAACCGCCGTGGTTAACACCCCTTCTATGGCTCTTGTTTGACACGGGCGCAGTATTATATTTTGCGAGCGCGCCATAACCATACACAGCTTCCCTTCGCTCCCACACGCCCACGTCTTGCTCCGGGTGGGTCGCCGGCAGCCTCGCCTCAATGGGCACTTTGGGCGAATTATTGTTTGCGAGTGGAAACTTGGGTAATCTCAGCACTGCTTGCTCAGGGCTGAGTAAGACGACTGTCGCCTTCTCATGCGCGGGCGCGTGCACGTACACACAGCAGCTGAGGCTCTCTTATGCGCTATGCTCACACCAAGCTTTTGTTTTAGCATCCCCTTTTTTCCAGTTCACGCTAATTTGTTGACTCTTGTTTTTTTTTTGTTTTTTTTTGCAATAACACTGTAATGTCTGTCCCGTCTGACCTCCCACCGCCCCATCTGCCTTTTTTTTTTTTTAATACTTCAACCTTCATTTCCCTTTTCTAAATCTCCTGTTGCGTTGCTCTCTCAAGTTCTTTCCACGCAGCTCTCCCTTCCCGACAACTCTGGCCTTTATCCCGCACGTCGTCCACCTCGGCGCGGCCGCCCTCGCCGCTGCCTGCAGTAAATTCCAGCGGTAGTTGGAAACACAAACACGCGCGGGCCGAGGACGGCCCGCTTCAGTCGCAACTGAGGCCCGCCTCGAGCCTGCGTGCGCACAAGGGGGATCTTTGTGTGCTCGCCGCTCAACAGGGCTTCGCTTCTGTCGGGAGATGTTTACCTGCGGCATAGGTGTAATTTGCGCCTCTTGTGCGTCCAGTTGTTTTTCCCCAGTCAGCAGTGTCCTCATGTTAATCACGTAATTGCGGATTCCCCGAGACGACATAAAGCGTTGTTTGGACATCTGTGGACCCCGGGAGATATGTGATTACAGTCATTGCGGTGGACTAATAACGTGTTTGATAAGAAAGGTTTGTTATTATGCGCAATACCCATCCTTAATATAAACTTTGTCGGATTGATATAGCCGCTGTCTCGCTGAAATAACGGGTCTAGGTAGCCTCTCGCTAAAGCGGCTTTCTTAACTCTGCGGCCAACAAGGCCACAATTGTTAGAACAATTTAAAAAAGCAAAGATTTTCTCCTATTTGTTTTTAATTAAAGGTCCAACAGCAATGTGGCCCTAGATATGAGAAAGGTCCATCCTTTGCTAATTTTGCTTGCTCTGTTTTCTGTTTTTCAAAAACATTTTACAAAAACATGTATGTCTGAAAAACAAAACAAAAAAAACAGCTCTCTGTGATGTCACAAAGGGCCCTGACAGTGATAAGCTCTCCCAAGTTAACACTCCCAGCCTGACGTTAGTCCCAAACCGCTAATCACCTTGTTTTTGTCCCCTTCCAGACATGTGGGACTTCCAGCAAGGCATCAGTTTCAGCAGGAAGCGAAAACCAGGTGTTATGGTGGGAGGCTGTCAACACAGGGCTCAATATGCTGCTTTGTGGAAATCTTTAAAAGCTTTTTTTTTGTTAGTTTGTATAGCATTAAATCAAGCAAGGCTGCATTAAGAACACAGGACCTTTGATATGTACTTGTAAAATTCCTCTACATCATCAACACCCGTCAAGGGCCCTGAAGTATGCAACCCAGTTTTTCCTCTTCCCCTTCAAAAGAAGGAAGCACCTTAATGCCTCACGTCCACGTCTTTGGCAATGTGCTGAGCCAGTGGAAAATCTGACCCATGTCCGTTTAAGAAACAAAGCAGTGCCGAGAGATCTGTTGACCAGAGGAAGCAATTTTCATACAGCGTGTGCCTGCTGATAGGAGCGCGGTTTTGCAAGAGGCCTTGTGGAGATGTCGTCTCGTTCACATTTTCCACTTAGCAGCAAGAGGCACATGATCTCTATGTGAGCGCCTCAGGCATTTCCACCACTAGTCGTATGTTTATTTAAAAATTGTTTGGGCAATAAGCGATAATCTCTGCGTAGCTCAGGATTTATCTTTCCCCCTGTTTTATTCCCTCCAGCTGCGCTGCCGTGCATGTGCTTCATGTGCAAATGGTCTAATCAGTTCACAGAAGGCTGTTATCAAAAAAAGGGAGGGTGTGGGGTTTAAGATTTTGCGTCCACAACTTGGCCTGTCACTGAGCTTGGGAGCTGCAGACGCAGTCTAACGGTGCCAGTTTGTGAGACGCTCTCAGTCTGAACCTGCAATTATCTGTCAGGCTTCCTTGTCTCATGGTGTGTAGAGCTTTTTACCCCCAGTAATTAAAGTTCTATGTTGGGATAAACACACATACCGCACACACGCGACCGTAGCTGTCCTATTTCTTCTCAAACTCTTCTTTCAAACTTTTTGTTTTTTCATTTTTGTTTCCTTGGAGACGAGGTGCTCTCTCTTCAAAACCCAAAATGAATAATCAAATGCGTTTTAATGCTGAAGTCACCCTGGAGGCAACATCCCCGTTTTGGGAGTCTTGTGTCCCGGCCCTCGTCGTTAATGCTTACTCAGACAGCATGAACAACACATTAGCATGCACAAAGTCTAATGACACTTGACATTTACTGTAGTTCACAAGATGCTCCAGAGCATATGGCAAATTTCCACCGTGAAACTAAATCAACAGCAAGACGCAGTCAACAGCTGTGGGGAAAATGATTGGCCTTCTCAGTTTGGAGATGAAAAAAAAATAACTTGAAAGAACTTTATGCAGCACAGTGGCTCCCAAGACTGCAGCTCACCCCTCTGCTGCAGATAGATTTGCATAAGTAAATAATTCACTGTCTACTTTGACAAGTCAAACACCCAGACAGCTTGCAGATTGTGATGTGGATACAGCTAAAGGGCCCTCTGCACAGGGATCCAGCGTCTTGCTCACTTCTGCGGTCGCACAGTGTTTAAATGGACAGAAACTGGGACGAAGTGGTTTCTAGTGAGCAAACTTAAACATGCTTTGATGGCACAAGGCACCTTACTCCGGTGGGCGATTGATAAACATCAGCTGCCAGCCGAAAAGGAATGCAGGTGAATGGGTTCTGCTTGACTTTTTTCCTTTTTTGAATTTGAAGCACATTCCGTGTTTCATGTAGCACACTTTCAAGGACAAATACTAAGTTTAAGGCTAATGGCTGTGTTATGGGGTCTGTTGGCATGAACTAGAGCTAGTTTAAATTAGATACAGTCACTACTGTTGTTTTCATTTGTGAATAGTATACATTTATGTATGCATAAAAATCTCATCCACTTTATAGGAAGAAGTTATATTGTGGCACTATGTATCTACAGTAGGCCAGACCATGGATCTACTCGGATTTTGTCATTTATACCGTGACATCAAAGCTGCTGCAGGAAAGATGTGAGAACTAGTGAAATATCAAAAAGCAGGGGTTAACGCTAACATGCACTATGCTGTCTGAGTTATAAATTGTATAGGCTTTCAAGTTAGTCTCCTTCACTTTAATCTTCTGCAGTCTGCTGTGTATGCATGAAAGCCAACTCATTTCATCACTGAGTTCTCCTTCCCACTTTTGCTTTATTTAGTCTGTATGATGCCTTTCGGTCTGTTATAGCATGCAATCCAAGTAATTCAAATTAAATGTTGTAAATCTGTGTTTTTCCCCCCCTGATGTTCGTGCAGACAATATCCTTTACAGCACTCTCATTCAAATGATGTTGTTTTCTTCAGCTAATTGTCTTGTCAAGCATTCACGAACAGAATTTTGGAAGTAGAAAGATTGTTTGGCCGATGGGAAACGGGGGGCGGAAGAAGCTGTTGCAGTGTCGTGTCAGAGGGACATCTGCTCCGGGGTGGCCCAACGCGAAACACAGCAGGCTGCCAATCAGAAAGCCACTGAAACCACCGACGGTGAACCGGAAAAATTGCAGGAATATAAAAATAGTTCTTGTCTCTACTTACGCTTTACAAGGATGGAAGGCCTGGATTAGCAGCTCAGTGGCGGCTAGTGCTGTTGTTGAGTGCTGTGATGTGATAAACTACAGCCTGACAGAAAACTGCTATATTCATTTAACTGATGGCATCATTTCAGTCAAATTACAATAATGAGGGACAAAAATGATAGCATGAGTCTACTTTAATGGTTTACTTCTGCTTCAGTGTTGCAGAGTGTCTATTTTTGTGTCTAAATATATCAAAATAAAACATTTATCAGATATTTAAATTAGGCTTTTACATCAATATCTTTAACTTTTTCCATATTAACAAATTTAAAGAGGTGAACACTACCCTTGATCTTTGGGCTCTTGTGTTAATCATAAAACCCATTATGTTAAGACAGCAAGCATATTACACCAAGGGTTCAGCCTTAAGTTGAATCTCAAAGTGCTTCTTGGTTCATCATCTACCAGCCTAGTTCAAACTTAGAGTCCTCAATGATTTACCAAGGTGTTTTTGACAGTCAGTTTCATTACTGGACAAATAATTTGCAGTTAGGTGCTTGATTCTGTAATTGTATTTTTTTTATATATATATTTTAATTTCCTTTGTATGTATTCACTTCTTTTTTCATTCAGAGTTGAATGTATTTCTCTGAGTTGGCTCCACAATCCCAAGATTCATGGTCTGGAATGTGGTTCCTTTAAAAAAAGAAGAAGAAGTAGAAAAAAAGAAAAGAAAAGAAAATGAAAAAAATTGCCAAAGGAAACACATAGAATATACAGGAATCGACTCAAGGGGGGAGGGGGGTGGAGAGAAAAGGGCTACGTCATGGAAAGAATGACGTCAGGTTTGATTAGGCGTCTAGGGAAGAGTCCCTGTGTAGCTGAGGTGGAGTCCGGGCTGCCTGAACAGCAAAAAAAAAAAAAAAAAAAAACGGTGGTCCGATGAGATTTGGGCTACTTTTCATCGGCCGCATCATTCTGGCGTGGGGAGGAGCGAGGGGAGAGGGGGGCAGCTGTTGAATAATCGTGTTATGATAAAGCGACACGGGAGCAGAGAGGGAGTACGAGGGGATCATGACGTAACCGTTTCCATAGGCGACTGATATGCCGGATGAGCCAATGGGAATCCACACCAGCCGTCCGTACCCATCCTTCTTTTGACGTGCATCACATGTCCCCGGTGGTGGCGCTTACGGAAAGATACTGAGCGAGGCGTGATGGTTCAACCGCCGTCACTTCCGCCTTCGTCCGAGCAGCGCTCCAAAAAAAAAACCGTCCTTGAAGTTCGCCTTTGAAGTCTTTCATTTCGGTCAGAGTAGTTTACGGGCGTGAAAGAAAATAAAATCCAGCAACGCGAGGAAACAAATCACCATAATGTAACCCCACTCCACTCATACTTATTTGATCGTCCCGTAATAAATACTACTTTTTCCCGTCGTTTCCGGTCAGGTGGACGTGCGCACGAAACCGCCGAAAAGAGAGCCGTAGTCAACTTGGCCGTACAAATCGCTCGTGGTTGTGACAGCGCAGTGGGCGGAACTTTACCTCAGCTCGGGGTAGAGAGTCCAGTCTCTGCTGAGACTGAGGGGGAGTTCGGGAGAGAAAGGGATCCGGGGTGCACTTCAGAGAACGGGGTGAGTATCATTCGCTTATATTTTCCAGTTTCGGGGCGAAATAACGCCTCGGCAAAGGAGGGTTTTGCTCCCGGGGTGCCTGACGTTGCACGGGGAGAGAGGCTGCTGACGGCCGGCTCTACATTGTCTTTTTCTTTTTTCTTTTTTTCCTTTTATCGCGCGTTTACACTTATCAACGAGGGCCATGCACCGGTGGGTGAGTGCCTCTGGGTGGTTAGCTTTATGTCAGGCTAACGTTGTGAGCTAACGTTATATGTTGGATACGTTCTGACATTGGGCGTCTCGCAGCCCCAAAGCCCCAGGTTGGCTTCCACAGTCGGGATGCTTGCTTTCATTTCACCCAAGCCCCGCCGCCGCCGCCACCACCACCACCACCGCTGGGTTTGTCTTCACCTCGCGTCGACTTCTGCCTTTCGACTGGAGCAAGTTTTCACACTTGTCACCTCGTTTGGAAGTTTCTTTTCTTTTCTTCTTCTTTTTTGGGCCGTATTTGCATTTACGTTCTCCCCATCCTGTCTTTAGGGTGCATGCGAGCTAACGCACTTGAGCTAGTCGGCTAGCGTTGCATGCCACCCTGGAACCATGTAGTTCGTGTTATTATTTATTTATTTTAAACGAAACTGTATCTCCAGGTGCCTTTCAGTCTAAACGGTGGGCGACAGATTGACGGTTTCCCCCAATCGAGGCTCGTCGCTCTGAGGCTGTCAGTGAACCCGCTCCCTAGCCGCGGCGGGCGAGACGTCGGACGGCTGCGTTTGACGTGACGCGATTTTGCCCTGCATGCCTTTTTCTTTTTAAAATGCACACCCTCATACTACTCGCACCGTTTGCCACCTCGTCTGTTAAACAGGCGGAAACGAAATGTCGCCAGGGGTTTTCTTTTCGGGACCGCAGCGTTTTCGCTAAACCAGCGTCGACCAGCTCTGTCCGAGTGTGGCACGCGGACAGCGTGGTGCGTCGAGGCAGTCAAATATATGCAAGTTATTCCGGCGATTGATTGTCACCACGGCGAGAAGAACGTCTCGTCGGCTGTCCAAATCATAAAACAAACAAAAAAAAAACCAAAAAAAAAAAAACCAACAACAACGGGACGTTGTGGGTGTTCTGCCCGCTGCGTGTCAAAGAAGTAGAGCCTCCATCCGGCGCGAGGGAGGGAAGGAGGGCATCGGCTGCGGGTTCTGTGTCGAGGCTTCCTTTTATCTGAGCGACACCAATTTTTCACCTCCCCCCCCTCAATCGTGAACGATGCCTTTGCGTTAAGCGAGCTCGAACTCCCCACCGCGGAGGTGGTGGTGGTGGTGGGGGACTCTATAAAGGGAAGCGGCTCTCCTCCACCGTTATCATTATCGAGTCGTAGCTTTCAGCCTCCACTCTGTTCAAGTGGCCTCTCTCTCTCTCTCTCTCTCTCTCTCTCTCTCTCTCTCTCTCTCTCTCTCTCTCTCTCTCTGGCCACCTCGTTGCCTTGAAACCTCCGAACGAAATGGCACGTCGCTTCGAATCACCACTTGATTCTAACGCCCGTGTTAACGCCAAGTGTCACCGCGCGTCGGTGACGTGCGTCAACGCCGCTCCCTCCCTCCCTCCCTCCCTCCTCCCCTCATCGGCGACGATTGCCGGTTTTTTAAAATGCACGCTGGCGGTGCTCTTTAAAGCAAATTACCCTGGTCGAGGCAAAGAGAAAAAAAGAAAAGAAGTGAAGCCTCCTTTCGAGCACCTGTTAGTGTCCGGCTCAAGGGATCACTCCTTATCCAATTAAAAGGCACCGGGATCGCTGCCGCCGCCCCGCAGCGTCGTCCCATGTCAGAGCCTCGGCTCGCGATCCAGCAGAGGATCATGTCGTTCAAATGAAATCAGGTGATGGCAGAATTTTAGCTGGGAAAGAAGCAGAATAGGCTGGGCGCCCCGGCTTCTCTGCAGCTTGGTTCACTTCTCTCTGCAGACATATTACATAATGTAGACTACTGTCAGTCAAGCAATTCATTGACCGGGATTTATTGGCAGGTTATCTCTTATGGCAGATAATATTCGGGACTTAGTGATATTTTATTTTTTTCAACTGGGCCAATGTCTACAGTATGTGTCTCGATTTTTTTTCTTTGTGCGAGATTTTCAAAATGTAATTTTCTCCTAGTCGTTGAGCTCTGCATACAGTGTGTTCACCTGAAACACCAGCAGCATCATTCACTGCTGTCTGAGACCCTTGAACAGAGACTGTCACTGTCACTCAAAATTGACAAAAATATCCTCTCACAAATCTCGGCAGACTGTGTAAACCACTCACCGCGTCGCCCTCTCTGCCCCAAATAATGAACAATTAGCTTTAACGTTTTCCCTTGCGTCAATTTCTGGAGCCGGTGAGTTGTAAATTAAAAGTATTTTTGCCTTTTATTCTCAAAGCAATACATTTAAAGTTGATATTCCTTGCAGGAGAATGCCTCTTTTCAAAGCCAGCATTGAAGCTTGAAGTTGCAGTCGTGTTGTGAGCCACTGTCAGCCAACAGTTACAGTGCTGGCTGACCCCAATTAGTGGATGAATCCCCCTCACAGCTGTGTGATGCGTTCACTGATGCAATTGTCAAATCTTAACTTGGCTTCCAAGAGCAGCATGAAAATTTATTTTTTTGTCGGTACACCTGCCAGTTTGTTGGTAATTCAGCTACTGCCTCCTTGAACATCTTGCATGCCTATTCAGAAAGAATTTACCGGAGGTCGTTGGAGACACATTGAACTTTACGTATGCTCATGTGACCTGGTGAGTGAAGTCTTTAACGAAACTATCAGGGCCACTGTGTTTATGGAGTCATTAGCTTGATATGGGGTGACATTTGTAACTGATTGTCTGTGAGGCCCAAATATTCAACTCTTTCAGGACAAAAAAATGCACAGTACGTTCCACTGATGACAAATGCAGAGCAGAGTTGCATGTCTCTCTGTGGAACTGAAAGATTTCACATCAAATCCTGAAAAAATCAACATGGACTTTATTTTTTATGGCATTGACATACTTGCCATGCAACTAACATCTCAGACGGCACATCCATTCACTCTTAAAAATCAAATGCACATCAAAGTTACACACACGCGACAACACACTTTCAGAATAGATTAAAGAATAAGTAGAACAACAAGAAATAAAGCACTGTAGCCAGTGATGCATGATTTTGTTTGTACACAACAAGTAAAGTAAGTCCATAATAAACAGATAATGCAGTGCATTCTAATTGTGGTAAGTGCGAGTGCAGTTCAGCATGTGGTCACTGTTGGAATGAAGTGGTGGACTGAAATGCTCCAGCATGAAAGCTTGGCTATAACAACATACTGTGTATCTCGCACGAAACTGGTGGACGAAGGAATGATGTGTCAGCATTAGTCGTCGATGACCTCAGAATGAACTCAGCTCGTTGCGTGTGTGTGTGTGTGTGTGTGTAAGAGAGAGAGAACTGCTTCCACTATTTTTAATCACAACAAATACTTACATTGACTCGCAATATAATTTAGAATTGTCTACTCTGAGGTATATCAGGTTTAAACAAAGTAAACCAAAACTCATTGCGTTGTTCGATGTCTTGCATTCGTATCGGCAACATTATTTGTTTTGCCCAAAACACGGTAATATTTTAATAAGCTACAGCATTCCTGTGCTAGTATTTGGGTGTTGTACTTCTGTCCCTTATCTCTTTGCAACTTGGAGAAGTTGCACTTCACAGCGACTCAGGTCTCCGTGATAGAATTCAGTGCACGCCAGTATGTCTTTTTAAAATCAGAGCGATAAGGACAGTGAGGTCAGACCGTGGCAGCAAATGACAGGGCTGCAGGACCGCAGGCCACCGGGCCAAGTCGCCCATAACAAAGAACACGGAGAGCTTCTCATCTTCAAAGTGGCTTGATGAAAGGTGCTCCGGTTTTCTAATGTTTTAGTGCTGAGCCGAACCTCCAATAAGACAGCCAGCACCTCCTTTATTACTTCACAAACAGAACCAACACAGCCTTATTTTGAACGGCTGTCGCTGACCCTCACTCTGAGTTGGTTTGCGTAGTGATTCCTGCAGATCTCACGCGCCCAAACGCGGCCTCGTGGGCGAGGATGTTTGACAGCATACATGTTTGTGATTAGAGTAAACTTCATCTGACGCCTCTCAATCGATGAGGTGAGGATGTTGGGTAACAGTAGTGCTGTGGTTTTCCTTCCTTTACACAGAAGAACCCTTCACGTGTTTGTTTTTTTCCCACTGTGCCAAATTCGTGCCGAGAAGGAACGAGGGAGTGCCGTCACCTTCCCTTTTTTACATGCAGAATTGATTGGGACTGACTGATCCCTCCACGTGAACGCTCGGCCTGCACCAAAGTGTGGGTCAGACCTGACGCTTGGCAAACGTCTCCCTACTGCAAATCTTTGTGTGGATGTTTATGGATTGGAGGCCGGAACCGTTGTCTTCTGCATCGTGAGGAGATAGCGGCATGTTATAGAGCTTTTTGTTTTGTTTTTAAGCTTACCTGTTTAAAATAAATACATATATTTAATATCCACTTTTATTACATACACTACCAGTGAAAAGTTTGGACATACTAATACAATGTTTTTTCTTTGTCTTAAGTACTTTCTACATTGTAGATACTTTCTAAAGACATCAAATATATGAACAAGATATATGTAAATAGGCAGCAAGGAAAAACACGGTAAATAACTCCAAACATGCTTTTTATGAAAGGTGGCTATTTCGAAGAATTGAAATATTAAACATGTTTGAGTTTTTTTTTTTTTTTACACGTTTATAGTTTCCTACATAATTCCATGTGTGTTCATACGTAGTTTTGATGCCTTCAGTGAGAAACCTGATGCCAATGTCTATAGTCATGAGAATGAAAGCAAAGACATTAAATTCATAGGGTGTGTCCAAACTTTTGACTGGTAGTGCATATGTACGTTTTGTAAGCTTACCTGCTTGAAAAACGTACATGCATTGCATCCACATATGTAATATACACAAATATCACATATACGGGTGCTTTTTGCCAGTCTGCTGGATAAAATGACTTGTGCGCTGGGAGGAAACGTCAACTGCAATTTCCTGACTCGTGCACGTGCACGCTCCCTAGATGAAGTAAGACGTGCTGAGTGCAAAAGGCGTCTGCGGCGACACCTGACTGCGTTTTGCTTGAGTCGGCGGGGCCGGACGGTGCTTGGAGAGAGTGGCGGCGGAGACGGAGCGTCTCCGCCGGCCGGAGCCGCCACCGCCGCCGCCACAGCGCAGCAGCGCAAAGGAAAGGCTGGGTGTCTCTGCTCTGTACCCTCCACATTTACATGGCCTGACCCAGTTTAGCGAGCGGCTAGCGGTGGGGGGAGGGGACAGTCTGGGGGAAGCTAAAAATACCACCCCTCGCATTAGGCGGCTCCATTGCAGAGGGATCCCTAGAATTGCTGCCCTCGCCTTGCGTCGGGGTTGTTGGCACGTCGAGGTGTGCAAAACTGCCAGAGGGTTTCCTGAGCGCGGCAGCAGCAGCGGCAGCAGCGGCGGCAGCAGCAGCGGCAGCAGCAGCGGCGGCAGCAGCAGCGGCAGCATGTTTGTGAGATGCCCGCCGTGCTCGCGCGCCGTCCCTTTTGTGTCCCGCTTTTTCACCGCCGTCTAGGGCGGCGGATGCAGTCTATATCCTGTGTGTGTCACAGTGGATACCGTTGGTAGCGGAGGGACTTGTGACTCACTATATCCACATCCCCGGGTGAGAGAAAGAAAAAAAAAAAACCAACTCGCTTTCATGCTGAGCTGTGGGTTTTTCTTTCACTCCTGCTGCTGCCGCTGCTGGGTGGAAAGGGTTAACATTAGCCTCTGCCAGTCAACCATACAATGCCAGCTGTTGGCTTGGAGATCCAATCACAATGATTTTCCACTGTTGTGACATGTGACCTGCTCCGCAACCCGAAACTGTTGCGGCGCAGCAAATGTTGGCACTTCCCTTCATCTTGGCTTTGCCGCCGACCGGCCGGCTGGGGGTGGAGGTGGGTGTGGGGGGGCTTCAGAGGGTGTGAACGCGGACGGGGTGGGTGGGTGCTCATCGGGTGGGACGCGAAGACAGGAAACGGGAGAGGGCAGCCACTCGCGTTCACGATTATCGGCCTTGCACACGTGCGCGGTCTGCGCGGC
Organism: Nelusetta ayraudi; assembly: GCF_046127955.1. NCBI lineage: Eukaryota > Metazoa > Chordata > Actinopteri > Tetraodontiformes > Monacanthidae > Nelusetta > Nelusetta ayraudi. The sequence continues at coordinate 4,500,381 of NW_027466077.1, forward strand.
GCAGCGAGAGAGACACGTGCTTTTGGAGCTCCTGTGTCGGTAGTGAAGCTCTGTCAGCCTTTTCACGGCCGTCATTTCCTTTATATTTTCTCCAGATGAGCTCACCCACCCCCCCCTCCCTGCAGCTATTGCTGCTTAATTATTGTCAGTCATCTTTTTTACATTTCTCCTGGACTCTCAGAAAAGCAGAGTTTTTTTTTGTGCGCTCCTGTCATCGCACGGGCTGCTTGACTTTGAGCGACAGCAGCATGGCTGAATTGGCCCGCCGCCGAAGCTGCTCCATGACCTTTTGTTTTTTGTATTTTTAGTTTTTGTTTTTTTAGCGTCCTGAGCAAATTTCAGTTACAAAAAGGGCCCCGCCGTCGTCCTGCACAACCCGTTAGACATGCAAAGCACTTGCCGTGGCCACAGAGGGTCACCTGACTCCACCAGCATCGCCGATCCAAACCTGAAACGCTCCGGTGCATCTGGGTCAGTAGGCGTGCAAATGTAACTGGTTTGTTGAATTGTTAAAAATAATATTATTCAAGTCTATTGAACTGAATGTGGGTGTAACTGAAACTGAATTTCAGTAGGAAATTATTGACGACATAACTGATGATGTGAAAACAAAGCACACATAATAGTTGGCCATGTGTTCGTCAGTGCAGCTTACTACTGGTTGTTGTCATGGCTGTTTTAAATGCCGTTCTCCCACAGCCCTGTGAAATCCATCATCTCCAAAAGAATTGTTCTATCAGCTCAGCTGAAGAGTTTTTTTTTTTTTTGCCGGCTTTTTGCGCACGTTTGTATTGTTTGGGGTTCAGGCTGAACACGAGTCCGATTGCCGCGCGTTTTTACCCGCATACTTGTTGCCTTTTCATCCGACGGACTGTTCACGGTGCACAATTGAGTCACATTTCTGCGTAAAGCCCTTATTTCCAGATACCATTTAGACAGTTAAGCAGCGAACTGTGGCCATCGTGTTTGGTTGGAGGTTGCATTTTAAAAATACCGTCTGAAATTTTAAATCAATAGCATATGACGTGGAGCGGAATGCCTGGCTTTAAAGCGGTGGGTTTGTTCAAGAGAGTTTGTCCTCCACAGAATAGGGATTTCTGTGATCTCTCCCACCTCGGTAATACACCCGGCCGGCCCCACAATTATGCTGCGTAATAAATAATAAATTCTGTCCCGTTTTTCCATGGCAGATGGCTCCAAATAGAATCTCAACATGTGACAGAATAGTTTCCAAGAACCTCAATGGAATAAGCTGTGAGCATTCATTTGTGCAGTGAGCAATAAAAAAAAACAAAAAAAAACCAAAAAAGCACTCAACATGTTCTGTGCCTCCGCATCTGTGTCCCAGTTTAAATTTCTGACACATTGAAAGGCTTTAAGGTGTTGACGCGGGGCGACGTGTTTAAAGTTTACGACGGTAAAGGCAGTCAGACGGTGCCTCGTTCAGTCATGTTTTAGCTCGCATTCCACATAGTGGGTGAAAAGCTCTCCAGATGGGACATATCTGCTGCATTTTTCCAGGAAAGGAATAATGATCCCGTCTGCCCTGCTGCTCAGGTGCTTTTGTAATGGATCTGATTGCAGAGCCTTGGTCCCCCTTGTGCAGCTGGAATTCTGGTCATGGCTTTTCCACCTGAAAACCAAGTGTTGTTTAGTTAGATTTTTTTTGCAAATGCAGTTAACTTTGCTCACTCTTTCCAATATTTACAGCTTTGGCCGCGGTGGCCTGAAAGGGTTCATGAGATCTCCCCCCCCCCCCCCCCCCTCGTGTTCCCATCAGCCGCGGTCTTGCGTTGTGACTTTGCGGCACCGCAACAAATTCCCATCAACGTGAATGAGTCTGCTTCATTGTGTTAGGCTGATTAAAGCTGAATGGACAGCAGCCTCATTAGAAAGGACTCTCCAACGCAGAGTACCATGGAGCTCCCTGATGCCACAGATAGTCTTAATTAGATTAATCGGGAGGCTTTTTCCTGAGGTAATCAGTCACTTGGTCCCTGCTTACTATACCTCGGCCCAACAGCTACGCAGCCGGGACACTTCGGGGAGGCCGTCTAGTCGGACATAGTGAAATATGGAAGAGCACAGCATTGCTGTGAAGTAAACACACAGGGTTGTCGTCATTGTTTCTTGAGTAAATGAAGCAAACCGTCGTTCCGCGATGTTCCTTTCTCAGGCAGAGCGACCTCGGATCAATCACTTCCGCCTTCTAATCTAATTAAAATGTGCACACATTATTTTATTTTTTTATATATCATGTTCAGTCCCATAGCGCTTGATTGCGAGTGTCGCTCTTAACTAACGTGTGCTTCTCCGTCTCTCCCTGCAGATCTGGGTGCACGGCGATCTCCGTGGTCTCTGGGTGGCTCTCGGGTCACCATGAAAGACTAGGAACTCAGCTCCCCGAAGGGAAATGGATTGTTTTGCATCATCGTCATCGTCATCATCGTCCCCGTCCCGCCGCCGCCACCGCCTGCCCCGCCGTCCCAGCTGCCTCTGAGGGAACCCCCCCGACAGCTCTTTTTATGGGAACTACCGCCACCTTCGCACACCTGAGGAGGATTTAAGCCTTTTTTTTCTGGGACAAACTCCCTTTATTATTCCTTTTTTTTCTTTTTCTCCCCCCCCCCTCGCCACCCCCCCGCCTCCAACACCCCGCCGTCGAGCGGCAACGTTTTTTTTTTCTTTATTTCTCCCCCATCGTAGCGTTTTGGGAAACGTGGAGACGATGGCAAACAACTCCTACAGCGGGGTGAAGAACTCGGTGGTGGAGGCCAACCATGACGGGGAGTTTGGCTGCACGCTCAAAGAGCTGCGCTCCCTCATGGAACTGAGAGGAGCCGAGGCGCTAAGTAAAGTCGGGGAATCTTACGAGGACACGCAAGGACTCTGCAATCGATTAAAAACGTCCCCAGTAGACGGTACAGTACACCTTTTTTGTTTGTTTTTCTCTTTGCTTTAAAGTTCAATTGGATCAAATGCAGGATGTTTCCCCGCCCCCGCCGACCGTGCCAGTAGCCGCTTAGCAGCAGCACGTAGTTGAGTGCCGATCCTTAGTTTGGACACCTTGACATCACTTCCTTGGAAAACTCATATGCCGGACAGGTGGCCAGGCGGGCCGGCTCTGACCCGGGTCAGTCCCGGTCTATTTCCAGGCCGCTGCCGATATGTCCCCCTCCCGGCCCTCCCCCTCCTCCCCTCCTCTCCTCCTCCCCTCCCTTCCCCTCTCTCGGCTTTCACCCCTGTGTCTCCGCGCGAGTGTTGCGTGTCTGCACTGCTCTGCGTAGGTTTCAGACGGACCAGCTGTCCGCCCGGGCAGCGCACCAGGCCACAGGCTGGTCAGCGGCCCAAACGCGGCGGACAAAAGAGGGAGGTCACCAGGCTGGGTTGGGATTGAAAGCGTTGAGGGAGGAAGTGAGCCCTGGTGGTTCGCAGACCCCCCACCCCACAGTGCTACTTTACTTTGTATTTTTTTTGCTCCACGTGGCTTTACAAGATAATGACTTTTGCTCTCACTCGCTGAGAGTTGTGGAAAGATTGCTTGTCGAGTCCCACTCAGTACCTTCCACTGTGGTTCTCTTTCTCTCTCTATTTTTTTTAATAGAATCTCTCATTTTTTTCCTCCCCCTGTTCCACAACTCCTAGTCTCTGTGTGTCTATAGACAGTCTGCCTAATCGCCAGTGTGACCTTGACTGAACTCTTACGGGAGGGGATTTTCAGTTTGATCCCAGATTAAAACGGCACCGCATATTCACTGTAGCAGCAACAGTCCTCTGTTCAGTGTCTCAAAATAAGGGAGGAGAGAAAAACGGCAGCCTCCGTCGAGCCTGAAAGAATGCGACGGACGCACGAGTTGCACCATCCCTCGATAGAGTCCTTCCATTTTGCTGCTTGACCTTTGATTTATCAATAATGTTTTTTAAGAAACTGCAAATTTTCGCTTCCTCTATTTAACATTGGCTGTGCGTGCTTTGTATTGTGTGGATTGAGCAGAAACTGCTCAAAAGGGAACCTGGTTGTAGGGAAGAAAAGGGAGAGTTGTCCAAACATGCACGTGGCTGCATCGTGCTATAGGAAAGTGCAGTCCTGTCATATTTGTAGTGCGAGTGCGACTGGTGCTTTTTTTTTTCCAGCAGTAATTACTTCCGTCTTCTTAGATACAGTACATGGAACAAAGACTGACAAGACAAAGGCCTCCCGACGTTCTATACTATATTGTCAGAGAACTAACACAAGTGTTGTTTGTTTTTTCATAGAATTGTTTTGTTTGTTTTTAGAAATCACACTTCTTTTTAAATGACTGAGAAATAACATGCAGCCCAAGCATGTATATAACATAGTGTCTTCATCTATTGGTATTGCGCGTGCCCTTCTCTTGTTCTCCATTTGGAACGGACATATTGTACAGATGAACTCTGTTTTCTTGGAAAGTAGCAGCTGATGTGAAACTCTGGACGAGCCCCTCGCCTACAGCTGCACCCTTGTAAAGACGTTGTGATCATAACAATGGCCACTGCTAGAAAGACAGAGCGAGAGAGACTGAGAGAGCGTTATCCCTTTTTGTTGTGCGTCCATGGTCGTGATGACGTTGTTGCAAACGCAAGAAGACGTGAGTTTCCTTGCAGTCCGCACAGGTGGTCCGATAAGAGTCATCGTGGTTGGACTTTGCGGGGGTGTGTCCGTGTGAAAATCGAGTAACATTTTGCTTGGGCCTCGCTTGTTCTGCAGATAGCTGCACTCTTGAAATCCTACTTAAATCATGGCGTGAAATCAAAAGGGAAGACTTCAATATGTTACACATCCAATACCTCTGTCCTCTGCCCAGTGCACAGATACACTGCGGACATTGACGGTCTCCTCCTAAGTTTGGTCATGTGAAGCCGACGGTCCGTGTGGGTCAAAGAGCAGCGTACCAGCAGCCGCCGCCATCAAATATTTGTTTCTACTTGTGCCATTATTTGCGAGTGCGCCGGCCTGATGAGCTTTGCTCACTAGGTCACATTTCGCCAACCCCCTCCCCTTAGTTCGCCACAGGTGCCGTTTCCCCACTCGCGTTTTCGTGACTCTTCCACTTTTCAATCACCGGGATGCGGCGTAGATGTGATGTAACGGTCGCGGGAGATTTCTAATTAGTTGCCTGGCCATCTCTCAAACCCCCTTAAGCCAATCCTCCCTCTTAATCCTTCACATTTTCAAGCTCATTTATTTTGCCTGAAGACGTCTGGGCGAAGCGGCGTTGCAGCAGTGGAGCGGCGGTGCCGCGGTCTCCGGGCACGCTTTGTTTAGATTAGGGCTAAATGTATTAACCCCCCCCCACACTACTTTCCAAACTAACACAAAGGGATGGCTCTCTTATTATAGTTCAATTTGCCATTCCCAGAGTCAAAAGTCATACAGTGAGGCCAAACAACAGTGTTTAAATTGTAAAAGGAGTGTAATGTCAGTGTGTAGCGCTCATTAGGCGTGATGGAAACAAGAACACGCTTCCAAACTGCATATTGAGATATTAGGTTTGCCTGATGAATGCAAACCCTCAGCCCTGTACTATATAAAAGTCTTAATTGAGGCTCATCAGACGCATCTTTTATACTTTCCCTGTCTGGGTCGAGGTCGTCGGGGTCAAGTCGATCTGAGACACACCGCCAGTCGGCATCGGCCGCTTGACTTCCACTCTTGCTCCTTGTCCACGACGCTCTGAGCTGTTGCCTTATCAGTCGTAACCACATTTGTTTTTATTTTTATTTTTTTTTGGGCTGCCTCGAGGCTCGCAGCGGCTGGGCGGGGCCGTTGAAAGATGACTGGTGATGTGTTCTTCCTCCTTCCTGCAGTTAGTAGAACGTCACACCAACCACAACCACGCCACTACAATGAGCAATATTATTGACAGCATTCGCTCTCTCTGTCTCTGTGTTGTGTCACCTCCTGTCTCTGCGTCTCACGGATAAACATCGTGCCTTTAGACTCTCGCAAATGCTGTTTTCTTTCCTTTGTTAACGGTCCAATATCAATGTAAGTAAGCGATAAACAGCGTGGAACAATTGGGAACTAGCAACTCTCAGATGCTTCGCGTTGCATCTGAAGTGTAATTTGTTGTCCAGCCTGCTCGGCAGGAGGTGTGTCGTCACTCCGAAGTGTTGCCTAAGTTGTTTTAATCAACCGGCGTGACGCTGGAAGTGAGACGATGGGGGCTTCAGTGATCAGAACAGAATCTGCTCCACGGGCCTCAGCAGCCCGTGACGCCTCGGCGGCCGCGTGCGGAAAGTGACCAGGCAAGCTCAATGGGGACGGTAGCAGACAAGAGATATTAGAAAATGGCCTAATTCGTTCGGTGTGAGGATGTGCCAGCGGCCGCGCCTCGCCCTCTCGTCCCGTCTCCTCTTTTGGCTCGCAAGTCAAAGTTCACAACGGGACCTGCTGGAAATCGATGCGATGTGGGAGCAAGTATGAGGGAAAACCTGGCGGGCAGCAGGAGCAAATAGCAGAAAAGAGGATGAAATGTCAGCAGCCTATCTCTGCATCATGTACCTCATTCTTTTACTTTGATTTTTTTTCATTTATTCAAACTGGTTAAAAGAAAAACATGAAATAAATAAAACATGTGAACTTGCTTGGGCAAGAAAAACCAAAAACAATTGTGACAACTCTATCACAGCATAAGTAACAGCTCTTCAACAGGGTGTAGGAAGAAGTTCAAAGAAATCTATATCCTTCCCCCTTAGAGGGGAAAAAAGCACAACCACTGAAACAGCCACGATTTTTGTCTTTTGCAAATTCCTGTCAATATCCATCTTGTATCCATCCAAAATCTTGTTTGTGTGTATGATTTTGAACCTACCTAATGATGGACGTGCTCTCGTGTCTTCCCTCCTCCCATCCCACTCCACCTGGCTCGTTGCGCCCGCTCTGAAGTTGTCACTGCTCCAGAGTGAGGATGTTGCCATGACCCCGACCCCTCCAACCCCACCACCCCCGTCACTGGGGGTCAGTCGGGGACAGCGACCTGTGTTAAACGGTGAATGATTGGCCGACAGGCTCTCCCAAGGCCGTTGTCCCCTCTGTATGAGACGGCTGGGCTGGCGCGCGTGATTGTCCTGTCACTTGTGTTTTATTGCTGCGTCGCACGGTGAGGTGGTGGTGGTGGTGGTGGAGGTGGCGCTGAGGAGGGGGAGGGAAAAAAAAAAAAAGCGGTGTTAAATTGAACGGGCTATTAGCTGTCGGCACGTTTTCATTAGAGGCGCAGAGGAGAGCGGGAGCAGACGGACGGCGGGGAGGCTGCGGCAGGCGGCGTGAACCCAGCCGCCTCTTTAATGTGCTGCACCGATGAGTCACTGTCATCCCTCTCGTCTCCTTCCCAGGAATGTTTCCGAGCGCCGTCGCGATCTTAATTCCCTTCAAAAAAAAAAAAAAGAAACATGAAGCAGAGCCTCGTTAGACTGCTACAAACCGGCGCTCGGGCGTAGCGAGCTGTCCTCTGTGCGATAAGGAAGGGCTGTAACACGCTTTTCTTGCGCTGTTGGGATTTTGCATCCACACACACACACAAACGGATTAAGTTGCGCGGCTTGACCCTCTAGTTTGTATCATCTTTTGTGCGCTCCGGCTCGTCTTCTTGAGGCGAAAGCAGACAAATTGAGAGACGAGCCAGACGAGTTTGTAGCATCACTGAGCAGAACGCGCGTACGTGCTGCTCATGCAGTTGATAACAGTGCAAATTGCACTTTGGTTCAATCAATCCAGTGTCTGTTTTTTTTTTATATGAAAAACGCCAACAAAAAACAGTTCTCTCACAGAAATTAATCAGCTCACTTTAATTGCATTCTGTGTCGGCGCACACGGCAACGGGTGTTGCTATTTTTTAATCATTGATTGATTCACAGATTTGTGCTTTATAAAGTCGTGTTGCCTCATGGCCATTAATAAACCAAAGTTAAGGGGCCGTCGTTCAAAAACCCAAGAAGGCTTGTACCTGATTGGTGAACTATATAATATTATACATAATTTATAATAATATTAATATTATTATTAATAAAAGGCTGGGTTCGCTGGCCTCCCTCGGCCAGCGAGCAGGTTGCAGTCTTTGCTCACACATCTAAACGGCAGCAGCAGAAGCAGCGTATTAAAAAAAAGAATCCCGTCTGTGGTTTTAGTTTGCTGTTCTTCTTTTCTGCCGACGTCACGCGCTCAGTCACACTCTTGCATTGTCTCGTTGTCGGTCGGCCCTCGGTGGGGTTGCAAAAAAGTAACACAAAAACGAGCCACACACACACACAAATGCTCGGCCGGGCTTCGATTGTTACCCTGTCACAGTGCGATGATTGTGCTGCACTTGCCGCAGCTGTATTGTCCGTGTGTCCACCAGGGGATCTGAGAGAACCGCCGACGTCAGAGCCTCTGTGCCGTCACAGAGTTGAAACTGGGTGAGCGTGTGTGTTGCGCGCTGTGGATGAATTTGCATTTTGGTTTTTGCCAAATGAATCAGTCGCTAAAGAAAAGGAAGACGGAAGATTTTCTTCTTTTCATAGTCTTTAAAATAAGTAGGACGGTGACGGCAGCTCCATCCTGTATTTGCGCCCCTCCCCCCACCTCTCCATCCCCATCCGATGGTCACGTCGGACCCCCCCCCCACCCCGCCTCCAATTCTGCTCCACCGCCTTTGCACATCGCCCACGCAGAGTCACTCGGCATGAATAGAAAAGGGGGGTCGGGGGGGTGGAGGCGTGGGTACGCACTGTCATCCATCATCAAATGTGCGAAGGCCCTTTTTGAATATGTGACACTGCCTTGAATGTGGAGGCATTTCAATGGTGGTGGAAGAGGAAGGGTGGGGTGTGGGGGGGGGGGGGGGGGGTGCAGGCCTCAGAGATGACTTCATAGCAGTGGGACACCTGTGAACAAAACCTTTCCAGTCAGTCACACAGTGGTGCCTTTAAAAGGGATCTGATCTGACCATGCCCCCCCCCCCCCCCCCCCACACACACACACACCCCCTTCCTCTTTCACACCTCGCCGGGCTGAAAGTGTTTGTCACGGCCCGGCACACAGCGCGTCATTGTTGCGGTGCCTCCTCGTCATCATCGTCACCGATTCCCTCAGAAGACGAAGGTGATTTCTGCCGCTATCAGCCTCCACTTGGGAGGCGGGGGGTGTGGGGGGAACAAACACCCCTTCAGTGGCAGCAGCAGCCGCATCATCCATCTGTGCTTAAAACAGAAAAAACACCACGGAGCCCCTTGATGTTTTTTTAATGTGAATATCTCGAGTCTGAGATGGAATTTGAAACGAGCTCTTTTGTTGTGTTAAAGCGCTTTGTTTCTCCCTCCCTCCTTCCCTCTCTCTCTCTCTCTCTCTCTCTCTCTCTCTCTCTCCTCCGCAGGTCTGAGCGGGCAGCCGGCAGACATCGAGAAGCGGAAAGCAGTGTTTGGGCAGAATTTTATACCGCCCAAAAAGCCCAAAACTTTCTTACAGTTAGTGTGGGAGGCGCTACAAGACGTCACGCTCATTATCCTGGAGGTGGCAGCCATCGTTTCACTAGGCCTTTCTTTTTATAAACCCCCAGATGCAGAAAGAGAACGTAAGCCGCGGCAGTGTTCATTCCTAAACGTTTGATTTTCAGACTTTGTGCCGTTGCGGCCTAATTTTTTTTTTCCCCTCTGCATCCCGGCGCAGACTGTGGCAAGGCGGCCGGCGGGGCGGAGGACGAGACCGAGTCGGAGGCGGGCTGGATCGAGGGCGCTGCCATCCTCCTGTCGGTCATCTGCGTGGTGCTGGTGACGGCGTTCAACGACTGGAGCAAGGAGAAGCAGTTCCGGGGCCTCCAGAGCCGCATCGAGCAGGAGCAGAAGTTCACCGTGGTCCGCGGCGGCCAGGTCATCCAGATCCCCGTGGCCGAGATCGTGGTCGGCGACGTTGCACAAATCAAATATGGTGAGAGAGCCCCAGGTGTCTCGGTCTCGTCTCCATCTCGAGACTTCCAAATCCTGATGATGTCTTGGGTGTCGGTTGGTGCGGCCTCGACCGCAACGCTGTTCAGTTGAATGAAAGCTGTGTGTTTGTGCGTCCTGCAGGTGATCTCCTGCCCGCCGACGGCGTCCTGATCCAGGGCAACGATTTGAAGATCGACGAGAGCTCGCTGACCGGGGAGTCGGACCACGTCAAGAAAACCCAAGAAAAAGATCCTATGCTGTTATCAGGTTAAAAAAAAAAAAAAACTTTTTGTTTTTCTTCCTGCGAGTTGTCGTCTGCAAAGCAAATAAAATAAAGCATCTTTATTTTAACATCTCAGTCGGAAGGCGAAGGCGCCTGTCGACGCTCTCGGCTGCTCCGCACCGCAAATAATAGAGCGCACGTCATCTGCAGAGTCTGGTTTAAGGTCAGCTCAGTCCAGATTACTGCTAATGACAGAGGGCCTCAGTGAAATATAAAGGTCTCAAAATCCAATTAATTTTGCAATTTTTTTTAATTTTTTTTTTTTACAGACTTTTAAGATTTTTATTTCCGAGTCAAGCACTCGGCGGACTCATTTTCACACCTAACTTTTCTTAAAAGGTTTTATATTTTTACAGTAAAGTAAATAAACATTTTGTTCTGCATTAGGCGTTAGGTTCAGTTTGCTGCTGCTACAATGTGAAGTGTGACCGCATTTGTTTGTCATTGCCCTGCTGTTCTGACAAATTATTTAAAAAGCAAAGCAAAAAAAAAAACTAATTAAATCCACATTGTGTCCTCTGATAATCCAAATTATTTTCCCACTGCCACTCATTTCTTGAATCAAGTCTCTTAATTAAAGCTTTTCAGAGGTCCCTGCGTCATCCTTTCTCCCGTCAGTGAAACTCATCTTTGCTTTTTCTCCTTCTGAGCCACAGAATTTAAGTCAGTATTTATTCTGCGACTGAACGGAGTCGGGGGCAGAGAAAAAAAACACGAAATGATGAGAGCGTCGCGCACATTTGGTCGGGGCTGAAATGGTTTCAAGGCGTGCAAACAGGAACGGCGCGTGCGGAGCGCTCATGGAAATGGCGTCATCCCTTTCAGATGGCGCGCAGGCCGCCTCTTTTTTTACTGGCTGACGGTGTGTTTTCCCCTCGGCTCCGCAGGCACCCATGTAATGGAAGGCTCAGGGAAAATGGTGGTCACCGCGGTGGGTGTCAACTCTCAAACTGGAATTATCTTCACTTTGCTCGGGAGCGCGGAGGAGGACGACGAGGACGAGGAAGAGAAGAAGAAGGAAAAGGAGGAGAAGAAGAAGCAGAGGAAAAGTCAGTGCCGCGCGCCTCCAGAGCCTCGACGTGATGCTTCTGCGTCTGCTTGCATAACCAATTTGCTTCCCGTATTAATATATGCAGCTGCCTGCACCAGGCCATCACGCTGCTGCTGTGCAGCACCGCCCCGGCTCCCGCGGCTTGCCTAGTCCGTGTGTGTCTGTGACATCACAAGGGGCGTGGTTAACCGTCGGAGCTTAATCGGCATGCCGCTTCAGAAAAACAGACGATGAGTTGAACGTCGTGCCTTACTGCCTGTTCTTCCAAGGGTTCGAGCCTGATTAAACCCAGGAGCCTGTCTTGCTCCGGGTTTATTGCCTATTCACATATTTGCCGGAGGGGCTGTGCTGAACTCGGTATTATGCTGTTTACATGCTGAAAAATGCAAACATCACTCTAGGTCAGTTGCGTAACATCTCTGGTGAGGTCACGCTGCTTCTATTTTAGATATATATATATTTTCTTTTTTTCTGTTTTGCGCTGAGTGTAACCATGAGTAACACTGGCTCTCAAGAGTAGCGAACGCCTCCCCGCATACGTCTGGCGGTGCCAATCCTAATTGGCAGATGATCAGTCTGCTCCGGCTGCATCCACCTACCCGCAGCCTAGAAGTCCCCTGGCAAAAGAAGGCAATTGAATCATGTGAATTCCCCCCGAGGCAAAGCTATAAGTGCGTTTTCCTTTGTGTTTTCTTTTTTTTTTTTGTCTTGTTTAGTTTTTTCCTTACAATTAAATAATCTCGTCGCACAACTTGGTGGACGTCCGTTCAGGTCACGATTGGCGTTCAGATGCATGCTTGTCAGGAAACGTGCAGGGATTTGGCGAGCCTTCAAACGAATGCCCCCATGGGGAGGAGGGGACGCCAGAGAATAACTTGTCTTCCCAAGGCTGCATCACTATCAGCTGCCTCCCTGTCGCTGCTGCTGCATCCACTGACGCTAAATTCACCATTGAAGTCCATCGTAATTTGCGTTTGCGTAATTCCTGGCGCCATGTGGAGCAGATTTTGTTACCTGAAGCCCGTCTAAAGTCGGCTCTTGTGCTTCCCTTGCAGACAAGAAGCAGGACGGCTCCGTTGAAAACCGCAAGAAAGGTAAGTTGCTTGCCCACTCACCACTTTACATAACTCCATCACGGCATAGCCACCTACCCTTATGCATTCGTCTTCCGCTTCCTTATTGTGTCGCCTTCAACGCTCACAGGAACCGGATAGAAGTTTCTCGCTGGTGTTTTTTTTTTTTTAGGAATTTTGAGCCACCGTTTTTTTTTTTTTTTGCACGCCTTCTTTTCAGCGTGCACCTAATTCTGGCTTCTGTAGCCGCTCCGTCTGGCTCCCTCTAACTCCTCTTCTCTCGTCCTCTCCTGGCACATTGTGCTTTGAGCAGCAGGTGCCATCGAATCCAGTTATAGCGATTAGTGGCGAGGAGATTAAAGCCATGCAACAATTCTGGGGCCAGAACATCTGCTTTCCCACCCAGTCGCTCTCCCGCCGACTCTCCCATAGGCCCCCACAATTTGTTTTCACTTGATGTCCCAACCTGAACTATGCAGAGGCGAACCGTGAAAAGGGTGGCGCGATTTCAAATGTGGCCGAGCAACGATAATGAAGCTTTTTTTTTTTTTTCTTTAAAAAAAAAACAAAAAAAAAAGCAGGAAGTCGGCTAGCATGCTCGCCAGGCTGGCTGCCCCGCTGGGACGGCGTGATCGGTAGTGCTCGGGTCTGTGGCCACAACCCTGGCGCTAGTCCCCCGTGCACAGATTCCCTCTGCCTGCCAGGATTCAACTGTAATCCTTTAGACCGAGATTACACAGGCCATGTAAGTGCAGAACAAGCCACAGTCCACAGCAGCTGCAGGAGCCCAGTATTACCGCCCCTCCTGCTCCCGCAGCATGCATTCTCGCACAGAATTGTCAGAACCTGCAGAACTGCTTTGTCGCTCCTGTGCTTTTGCTTTGTGCCCCCTTATTTTAAATCAATATTTTGTTTTCCCCAACTGCGAGGGCTCAAAAATACCCAAATCTGACCAGTAATAGTCTCTATAAATCATAGCACAACAGTAACCCCGCGCACTCAGCCGGATCACTGGGATTTCATCTCTGAAATCTCGCCCCTGCGTCTCTCCACAACTCCCAATCCGGCTGCGATTTTTCAGTCAGTCGTGAAATTGCGCCGGGGTTCCTAAACCACTCGGCTTCGCCTCTAAGCCGTGATGAAACCAGGAAGCGGCCGCTGATGGATGCTCTTAAAGTGTCAGAATGAGGCGACAAAAAGAAAGGCGAGGAAGCAGATATGAGCCCAGGTTTTTTTTTTTTTTTTCCTGCTCGCGAGGTTTGTGCGGCTGCTTCATTAGCAACCGTTTCATCAGAACTGGATGGTGAAAGAACAAAGACTGAAGGTTTTCCTTTATGGACAACACACTTTTGTTTTACACCATGTACACTACCAGTCAATTTTTTTTTGATCTTTACAACTACTACTGCAGATAGATACTGAAGACATCAAATATATGAGCAAGATATATGTGATTATGCAGCAAGAAAAAGACGTTCAATAACTCTGAATAGGCTTTTTATGAAAGGTGGCTATTTTGAAGAATTGAAATATAAAATGAGTTATTTTACACTTTTATTGTTTCCTTCATAATTCCATCTGTGTTCATATTTAGTTTTGATGCCTAAATATGCACTGTCAATAGTCATGAGAATGAAAGAAAAGACATTAAATTCCTAGGGTGTGTGGCCAAACCTTTGACCGGTGGTGTAGTGAAGTATAAACAGAGGTTCATGACAGTTCACATAACCCTGACTGAGTAACTAGTTTTTCTCCCGTCGCCTTTCAAGTTTGGCCTCCCGTTTCCAAACGCTTTCTACGAGCTCTTTGTCAAATGCACGGGATTTAGGAAACGGTCCGTCCAGCGTTGCCAGGTTGTCGTAATGAAATGAGAGGAAATGCAGGAAGTGAGGGATTAGTGAAAGTGGCCGAGTCGATGCCAGCGAAGCCGATAATTTGGCGGCTGGGACTTGGAGGGACTGGGACTGGGACTGGAAGTGGCCGAACCAGTGGCCTCTCCTCCCTGCTTCTGTCGTCGGTGGCTTTTGCGTCTCAGAGGAAACCGCGGTTTCGACGCCGGCCTCGGGATCCCAGTTGGTGGCGGCGCAGCCAAGAAAGGGGGACGCTCCTCAGGGAAGCGAAAGAAGAGACGAGAGAAGAGATCTGTTGGAATCTAAACTGTCACGAGCCGCTGCCGTGGGAGAACAACGCGGTGATCCGCTTGACAAATCCCACCGCCGCCGCCACCTAGTTGACCTGTTCTCTAAATCTCCGGGTGGGCGGCTGGTAATTACTGTATGCCCGCAAAATCTTTAAGCTAATTACTTAGTGGTAGGATCACTTAAAAATGTAATTACAGTGACATCTCCAAGTTCCTTGGATAAAGTTGCTCGAGTATGAATCATGCAATCTCTCGTCGCGAGAAAATAAACTGCCGTCAGTATCTGTTCGGGTTTGCAAAACCGCATGACGAATGGGAATGAAAAAAACACAAACGTATCAGTTGTTACGCTAACATTTGCCTTTGATTTTTAAAAGGCAAAAATCAATTTACTCCATATTTGCAGAGTAGAGCTTTTGTAATTTGCTGGGTTATGCTGATTTGTTCCGACTGATTAGAGCACAATCTTTATTATTGATCTATTTTTTTCCCCCCTGAGGACGTAACTCAATGTTGCCTTTGTTCACACTCATTTCTGACCGCTTGCATTGCGTGTCACGCCTCTGCTGGAGTGTTGGCCAATACCCAGCAGTGTAAGGGCTGTTCTTTTAACAACTCCCTTTGCTCTTTCTTTTTTTTTTTTTTTTTTAATGTTTTTCATTTAGAGAAGTCATTAAAATACAGTGTTTGCTTTCAAACATTATACAGTAAATTTTTGCCACTCAGTATTTTTCTTTTTACAAAAATGAACAAAATACAAAAAAATCAGGTGTTATTTTTTAAACTTTTAACACAATGGGAAAAACGGGTGTATATGGAGGAGTAAGAAGAAAGAAGAAAAGTTTGTCAGTGAGTTTTAACATAAAATATGAGCATTAGAAACAAATCGTTCGACACACCAAGACATTTAACAATAGAAGACAAAAGCAGAGCCAAACTTTTTTTTAACCATCTTTTGCCACAGCTAAAGCGCAGGACGGCGCCGCCATGGAAATGCAGCCTCTGAACAGCGATGAGGGCGCCGACGCGGAGGAGAAGAAGAAAGCCAACCTGCCAAAGAAAGAGAAGTCAGTCCTCCAGGGCAAGCTGACCAAACTGGCTGTGCAAATTGGCAAAGCAGGTATTGTGGGACGACGACGCACAGTTCCGGTTGAATTCCGTCTCCGCCTCTTACGCTCGGCGCAAACTCACCGCCGCTGATGATCGTCTCCCTCCCCCCTCCTCCAGGCCTGGTCATGTCAGCCATCACTGTCATCATCCTGGTGGTGCTGTTTGTGGTCGACACCTTCTGGATCCAGAACCTGCCCTGGGTCAAGGACTGCACGCCCATCTACATCCAGTTCTTCGTCAAATTCTTCATCATCGGCGTCACCGTCCTGGTGGTGGCCGTCCCCGAAGGCCTGCCTCTGGCCGTCACCATCTCCCTGGCCTACTCCGTCAAGGTGCAGAGCTCCACTCGCCCCGTTGACCTGCCGCCGATCGGCTTACGTGCCGTCAGCCTATTAAAGCTAGTAGGACAGGTTATTAAGGCGAGGAGACTTGGCTGGCTGATACGCTAAAGCCAGGCTGAGAGCCGCTGCCGCCACGCTCAAGTGTTAGCCAGCGGGTGTTGCATCCAATCACTGAACCTCTAAACCAAAGGTGTCAAACTCTGATTTGGCCCGTGAGGCAATACAAAATCACAACTAGAGCTAGTAGCCCGCTGGTATTATACAGCACATTTACCGCCAATACTACAAGTCCCAGAATGCTCTGCTGGTGTTTTGCCGCGTCAATCAGAACAGGACGTTCATCGTAGGATATTCTTGCTTGATTGGTTTATTGTTGTCTTTTTATTTTTTTAATTTATTATCAGCCCGTGGATTTCAATCAGGAGTCTGCAAATAAAAAAAGAGGCATACAATTTTTATTTACATTTTATTTTTTTGATGAGTTTTTTTTTTTTTTTTTGAAATCAGATTTTGCGTGTGTGCAATGTGAAATGATTTATTGTATAGTGTCAAGCTTTTCTTGTTCCATATTCAGATTGAAGAAAAACTTGTTGGTCCATATAAAAAGGTTCACTGTTCTCTGGAGGAAGATTTTTTTCAATAAATATCAGTGTTGGCCTGAGACTTTGTCTCAGTTCTAAATTTAGGCCCACTGTGTATCTGAGTCCGACACCCCTGCTCTAAACAGTTGATTTCCTGAAAATTTGTAGCACGTATTACCAGGAAAATGTACTTTGTGTCTCTGGCTTATTGTTTTTAATGTTACTTATTATTGTGCTTTGTCTTCTCATCCTTCAGAAAATGATGAAGGACAACAACCTGGTTCGCCACCTGGACGCCTGCGAGACGATGGGCAACGCGACGGCCATCTGCTCCGACAAGACGGGAACGCTCACCATGAACCGCATGACCGTGGTGCAGGCCTACATCGCCGATAAACACTACAAGAAGGTCCCCGAGCCCGAGAACATCCCCCCCTCCATTCTAGACATGCTGATCCTGGGCATCGCAGTCAACTGCGCCTACACCACTAAGATCATGGTAGGCCCGTGGGGGAAAATATATATTTTTAAATCATTTTATGATTTCTTTTCCTACGTCTAATCATCGTCCCGTCGGTTTTCCCAGCCTCCAGAAAAAGAAGGCGGGCTTCCGCGGCAGGTGGGCAACAAGACCGAATGTGCCTTGCTCGGCTTCTCCAACGACCTGAAGCGCGACTACCAGGCCATCCGCAACGAGATCCCTGAGGAGAAGCTCTACAAGGTGTACACCTTCAACTCGGTGCGCAAGTCCATGAGCACCGTGCTGAAGATGGCCGACGGCAGCTACCGCATGTTCAGCAAAGGGGCTTCGGAGATTCTGCTGAAAAAGTACGGGAAAAAACGGTTTCTTTCTCCTGGGTTGTCTGCTTCTTATTGTATTATACGTCTCTTATTACATCAAAAAAAGAGACGTATGTTGTAAGAAGGCCTGTTGTTGTAGTCGCAGGAGGTTGTAAACACAGGGCTAAGGTAATGGGCTGGACGCATTACCTTGGGCCAAAGTGTCGCTTTTGTCCCATCGCACGCGCTCAAATGTGGACGGGCTCGCTGTCGAATGGTGTGCGTACTGGCTTAAACTGCTAAGAAGTCCAGTGCATCCCAGCCCAAGCCCCTTACTTTGCGACTTAAAAATCAGGCGCTGAGAAAATGAGCCGGTAACGACTCCCTAAGCCTCTTAACCAGGCAGACTTCTTTTTTAACCCACAGGGGGCTTAGCGGGACCTCCTGCCGCCGCCGCTCGCCCCGTCCAAACGCTTTGTCTTCCTGACTCCACCCCTGCTCTTTGCCCTCCTCCTCCACCCACCACCTCTCTCTCTCTCTCTCATCCCCCAGGTGCTACAAAGTCCTCACGGCCAGCGGCGAGTCCAAGGTGTTCCGCCCGCGGGACCGGGACGACATGGCGAAGAAGGTGATCGAGCCCATGGCCTCAGAGGGCCTGCGGACCATCTGCCTGGCCTACCGGGACTTCTCGGCCGCCGACGGCGAGCCCGACTGGGACAACGAGAACGACATCCTCACCGGGCTGACCTGCCTCTGCGTCGTGGGCATCGAGGACCCCGTGAGGCCCGAGGTCAGTTGGCCGGACACGACTTGAGTTGTTATTGTGGAGACCTTGAGGCCTGAACGCCGCTCCTACAGTGGATCGTTTCTACATTGCGTCGAAGTATTTGGCCAAGCTGCGTTTCCATTGCAGTTTTTTTTTACAAAATAAAAGCAGTATTTCTAAAATTTTGACAGGGTACAGTTGCGATTTCAAGTGTTTCCATTGAACGGTGTGAAGCACATAAGACGTAATTCTCCTAAAATCTCGCTTACGAGAATTGCGTTTGCTTTTGTTTGTTTGCTGTCAATAATGCGCTCTTTTCACTTGAAGTGAATTGCTCGCGTGACTCTGTACGTCAAGTCCGTTGATGTGTAAATGTGAAGAAAGTGTTTCCGTGACACTTTTGCGATTCCTCTATCTCAATACGTCTGAAAAACCACCTCATGAGAGCGTCAAAACCTTTAAGACATATTTGAGAGGTTTTTCAAAGTTTCCATGACCAGTTTTGTATTGCGATATTTAGGTCTTGCGCAATTCTAAGGTTAATGTAAACGCAGCAACTGGGACAGGGCGAAGTTCTCTCTCTGCCGTAGATCACGTGGGTCGCACAAGGTTTCCATGTGTTGACGTATTGGATGGCAGAAGCAAACAGTTTTTTTTATGAACTTGCTCGTGTTGACAAGGAAAAGATAGAAAGTTGCATGTTTACTTTACCACCGTGCAGCGCTTCATTTTTGTTGTCGTGCAACAAGTTGCTGCATGCAAACTTTGTGGAGGAGGCAAATTTTTCTTTAAAAGCTGTTTCAAAGTGCCCCCGAGTACGTCTTTGAGCTCACTGGCCTGAATTGAATGAAAGGCTGCAAGGTTTGGTCTCACTAACAAGCATTTAACAAAGGAGGGCATGGTGGGCAATATTGGGGATTTTGGTATCTGTCTGATACCATGTCAATACAGGGCTGGTATCACACATGTTGATACTTTTTTCTGGAAATGTCGCAATCATTTAATTGATTTAGATTTTTCCATTGGTTAGTTGATTATGATCAAGGTATAAACACAAGGCAAACATTTTAGGCAAGTGAACATGATTTTTTTTTAATTATCTAACTACAATACAATAAAATTTAATATTGGAGCCCTCTCTCCAATGGAGCAGGAGAGAGGGCTTCCCCCTCTTTCAGGAAGTTGCAGTAATTTAACATCTAGAAGAGAAGCCCACACTGCAAGAAAATAACCTGCATTTTCTCTCCCTGCTGTGGTTCCGGATCTCCCCCCCCCCCCTCCCCCAAAGGTCCCAGATGCCATCAAGAAGTGCCAGCGTGCAGGCATCACGGTGCGGATGGTGACGGGCGACAACATCAACACGGCCCGGGCCATCGCCACCAAGTGCGGCATCCTGCTGCCCGGCGACGACTTCATCTGCCTCGAGGGCAAAGAGTTCAACCGGCGGATACGCAACGAAAAAGGAGAGGTGAGCCGAGAGCGACGCGCAGAGACCGTCGAGGTCCCAAACTGTCAGGGGTGTACATCAGGTTCACATCATCTTTTCCCGTCTCTCATTTCCAGATTGAACAAGAACGCATAGACAAGATCTGGCCCAAACTCAGAGTCCTCGCCCGCTCGTCGCCCACCGACAAGCACACCTTGGTCAAAGGTACGCTTTTTTTTTTTCTTTCCTCCCCTGCTCTGTGCATGGAAGGACATACAGACAGCTCATCTCAGATAATAATGATTTTCTTCTCCAGGGATCATCGACAGCACAGTCATAGAACAGAGGCAAGTTGTCGCCGTGACTGGCGACGGAACGAACGACGGTCCCGCCTTAAAGAAAGCCGACGTCGGCTTCGCTATGGTGAGTTTTTCTTTTTGGTTGGACAGAGAAAATTAAAACTGAATGATCTCTTGAAAAAAATAAAATATATTTTATTTATTATTTTCCCTGCAGGGCATTGCTGGCACGGACGTGGCCAAAGAGGCCTCCGACATCATCCTGACCGACGACAACTTCTCCAGCATCGTCAAGGCGGTCATGTGGGGCCGCAACGTCTACGACAGCATCTCCAAGTTCCTCCAGTTCCAGCTCACCGTCAACGTGGTGGCCGTCATCGTGGCCTTCACGGGCGCCTGCATCACGCAGGTTGGTTCCGTCCTGCGTTTGCTTCCTGAAAGAGCTCAATGTCTACACACGGTCCTCAAACGTTCACATGCTTGCTCGCTCACTGGTGGCATGAATCCACGACTACAAACTAGTGCAGATTGTTGTATTTAGCTGCTAGGCTGAAGGGGAAGCGTGTTTCCTCACAATGACCCGGACTTGATGTCATTTCATGGCATCAGCATCTGCATAATTACATCTATCTTGCTCATATCTTTGATGTCTTCACCATCTATCTGCAGTGTAGAAGATAACCATTTGCTAATAATTGATACTGCAGCCCAGAATGTGGATCTGCTCAGGATTTTGCCATTTGACACCACAGTTGGTACGAGAAGCATCAGAGACCAGAAGTGAACATCGCATTGCAATATGCTTCCCTGCCATTGGCTGTTCCTTAATCATCAAGTCCTCTCCACAGCCGTGTGGTTTTTCTGTGACTTTATTGTCCTCGTTGCCACCTCCTCGCTGAGTGTTTCCACCATCTCCATTCGTCCTCCAGGACTCCCCGCTGAAGGCGGTGCAGATGCTGTGGGTCAACCTCATCATGGACACCTTCGCCTCGCTGGCCCTGGCCACAGAGCCGCCCACCGAAGCCCTGCTGCTGAGGAAGCCCTACGGCCGCAACAAGCCCCTCATCTCGCGCACCATGATGAAGAACATCCTGGGTCAGGGAGTTTATCAGCTCATCATCATCTTCACGCTGCTGTTTGCCGGTGAGAATCTCGGCCAATCCCGTCAACTTTCTTTCTCTCTTGTGCGTGCGTGCGTGTGCGTCGCGGACACATTGATTGATTATATTTGGACCCCCCCCACTCGGCAGGAGAGAAACTGTTTGACATCGACAGCGGCCGGGACGCCCCTCTTCACGCGCCACCCTCTGAACACTACACCATCGTCTTCAACACGTTCGTGCTGATGCAGCTGTTCAATGAGATCAACGCCCGCAAGATCCACGGCGAGCGGAACGTCTTCGAAGGCATCTTCAACAACCCCATCTTCTGCAGTATTGTTTTTGGCACCTTTGTTATCCAGGTATCCCAGACTCAGATGCTTGGCGTTTTTATGTTGTTTTTTTCCATCTCAGCTGTTCAGCGATCACCCCATTCTCATGGATTTCTGTTTTTCCTTCTCTTTCAGATCGTCATTGTTCAGTTTGGAGGGAAGCCGTTCAGCTGTGTGGGCCTCACCATCGACCAGTGGCTCTGGTGCACCGTGCTGGGCTTTGGTTCCCTGCTGTGGGGACAGGTATGACAAAATGACCCAGCCTACCAGTTGGAATATCATTAGACACTGCCCCCTTGTGTCTGAGTTGACTCATTGTCTTAAACTGACAAAAAGTGGGACAGCCTAATTAATTTTTTTCCCTATGTGAATAAAAAAAGTAATTAATTTAATTTATTACTGTAATGGTACCACATTGTACAAAATTCTCCTTATCAGTATTATATAATTGGATTCTTTCTTCTTCTTTTTTTTAAACTTCCTTGCAAATGACATGGAAATAGAGCTGCGCTGAGCCTGTGCAGGTTCAAGCAGTTCACTCCGTTCGCTCCACTTGTGGTTTTGTGCTCAGAGACCGACGTCAGAAGCTGCTGACGTCAAACCGTGTCTCCTCTGTCAGGGAGGCTAATTTTCAGGTTCGCCGGCTGCTGCGCCGTCTTGTAACCGGGAAACGTAGCGCCAGTCCGGTTTAATGAAGTGTCGAGCCCCTGCGTGATTAGACGTGCGACTCATCAGATAAAGTCGACGACGCTCACGCGGGATCTTCCCCCCCGTCTTTGCAGGTGATCTCTTCCGTACCCACCAGCCGCCTCAAATTCCTCAAGACGGCGGGCCACGGCACCCAGAAGGAGGAGATCCCGGACGAGGAGCTGGAGGAGCTGGAGGACATGGACGAGATTGACCACGCAGAGCGGGAGCTCCGCCACGGCCAGATCCTCTGGTTCCGGGGCCTCAGCCGCATCCAGACTCAGGTAACCCATTGGACCTGCCTGCCGCAAAAAATGATAATAAAAAAAAAAACACCAGAGGGAATCCAAAAGCCATAAAAAAAAAAAAAAAAAAAAAAAAAAACTTTTGACTCGTCCGTTGCTCCTGCAGCTTGAAAATCTGGTGTTTTCTCTCTCTTGGCAAATCTTCAAGAATGGTTTGTGCCTTTAGAAAAAAAAAAAAAGAAAAAGAAAGAAAGAACAAAAAGGCTTTTTTTCTGTCTCAAGTTTTTCCGTTTCTTGTTGCTGAGCTAAAGCGGGTTTCTAACACCTCGACCTGCTGAAAGCAAAACAAGCGAGTGGTTTAAAGGTACTGACGAGAGGCAGAGGCGCGCTAGAGCGGCCCGATGTCCGAGAGGCATCGGCAGCATGGCTAGAGCTGCAGGTATGGCAGGAATTTGCGGAGAAAAGAGTGAAACTGAGGTGAGACGCTGGTGTCCTCAACCCCTCCCCCAACCCCCGCCCTCCTTCTCCTTCTTCCTCCTCTTTCCACCTAAAAGCCTGAATTCAACTTGTCGATGGTTACTGGTGCCTTCTCCTCTATTTTACTTTTTTTTATTATTTTTCTCCCTTGTCTCTCTTCTGGCTTTGTTGTTTGTATTTCCCTCTGGGCTCTATATATTTTTTTTCTATTTCTCCCTGTCACGCTGTCTGATTCTTTGCAGATGGATGTAGTGAGTGCGTTCCAGAGTGGAACTTCCTTTCAGGGGGCTCTGAGGCGGCAGGCCTCCAACTCCAGCCAACAACAGCACGATGTAACCAATGTTTCTAGCCCTACACATGTAGCCTTTTCTACTACTACTACCACTACTGCCACTGCCGTCAACTCCGCTTCTGCCACTGTGGGGTGTGAGTGCGTGTTCTCCTCTAGTGCATGAGACGTTTTTCTCTCTTCTTTTTTTTTTTCTTTTTTTTTTTTTCTCGGACCTCTTCTGTTCTTCTAACATCTCCCACTCTCGTTTCTTCTTCTCACCTAACGTTGACACACGTTGACTCTCATGCTTCCTCCTAATGTGCCGCCCTCCTCTTCCCCCCCCTCCTCAACAAAAAGACACCAACTGCACCACATCCTCCATAATGCTTTTGATAACACTGCTGTATATACATGTACACTGTGAACCAGGCGGCTTCTGGTGTCGAGGTTGTTTTGTTTTTTTTTATCTCTGTGTCATCATGTTTTCTGTTCTGCTTCTGCTTCGGTCTGACAGACGAGGGGAAAAAGGAAAAAACGTGGTTTTGACACGCTCACGTCAGTGGGGGAGGGGATGGTGTGTGGTTACTATTTTAAAAAATAACAGTAATGAAAGGTAGGAAAAAAATGGGACTGTGGATTGATGGTGACCAGGTTTGTCTGCAGCCGCTGCCTCAGTCTGCTCTGTGCCCTCCCTCCCCCTGTAGCAACCATAGGTCTGTGTCGCTGCAGCTCTCGACCCCCCAACCCCCACCCCCCCTCCTCCCAGTCGGGTAAATGTTTTGAGTATACGCCCATGATCACTGGATCACTGCCTTTTTAAAAAGTGAACCCAAGGACTCACTGACCAGTGGTCAGTGGCCAAACGCGGAACCTTTGAACCTTTTCTCTGCAGCGGCGGGTTGGGACAGTCAGGCGCCGGCGGCGGCCAGCGTCCCTCTGTCCCTTCCCTTGACAATCACCTGTCTTCTCTTTCAGATGCTGCCTGACCTGCAGCAAGTTCTCTTTTTGTTTGTTTGTTTGTTTTCAAAATGTACTTGTTCTCCTAAAGGCCCAGTGTGAAACATTCCTTGGATCCAGTGGCGGAATATAAAAATACATTTACTTTATACAAATACATTTGCATAAAGAGGTCAAAGGCCAAAAGGTCAACCTGTAAGGAGGCGGCCAATTTGTCCAGAAAGTGAATTTTATTATTTCTTTTTATAAGAGGAAGAGTTGACAAACAATTTGCATACAGTGAATTTTTCTTTTTTTCTTGCAATGCACTGCATTACCACAAGGTGCCAGCAAATCTTGCACACTGGGCTTTCAATATAGATGTGATTTTCTACCTGTCTTGCATTGAGACAATCATGTGCCAGGTTTATTTGAGATGGGACTGCTGGGATGTGGACCCCCACCCCCCCAACCACCTCCACTAAACTCTCAACTTTTCCTTCCAGGTTCCCCCATAGGAGACTTTGTATTATTTTTTTAATTGAATTAGTTAATTCTGTCCTCCTCCCCTCTGAATACTTGTGTGTTGGCAGAATGCTCCCCCTACAAAAAATAAATAGATAAGTAGAAGAAGAAGCAACCAAACCAAAGTGAGATCCCACTGACCCCCCACGTGTCCTCCTTTAGATTCTGTGAAATGTGTCATGGGCTATACTCAAAGGTTTACTACCGCTGAACACAAGGTAGCGCCGCGCTCTGCATGGGTTCAAAAAGTCTCTGGTCTCGTTTGTGAGTTTTTTCTCTCTGTGCTGTTTTCCTGACATGTATACCAACCAGCTCGTTAGACATGCTTGGCTGCTGCCGCCGCCGCTTTTTTTGTTTGTTTGAAATCCACGAACATAATTCTCGACTGACCACCACTTCCTGTCTCTCTCGCTGTCCTCTTCCTGTCCTCTCTCTCTCTCTCTCTCTCTCTGTCTCTCTCTGTCTCTCTCCCACTCTCTCTCTCCTCACTCTCTCCTGAGCATGTCCAACAACAGTAAACTGTCGTGTCCGGACTCTGTCAGATTTTTTTGTTTTGTATTTTTTGATGTGATCTCTTGGTCTATAAGAGCGGCATTTCTCTCGTCTCTTGGCTCCCTCTCCCCTATTTTGCATTTTGAAGAATGAAACACAGGCCTCTGCCTGGTGTTGATTAAACAAACTACTAGACTGATTTCCCTCAAAAACTCCCTAAAACTTTTTTTTTCTTTGCATTGGGTCTGACTACCAGTTTGTTACTGGTTAACATTTTAGTATAGCCTTCATCTGTGAGCACAAAGTATTGATGGGGGGCCTGTGATTTCCACAACTACACTCCAACAACTGTGGTGTACACCCAAAAAAATGCTCAAGTATGGCAAAAAAAAAAACAACAAAGAAAAAAAAAAAACATTCCAAAACTTGTTGCTTAGCTTGAGTCAAGAACCTTCGGAATGACTCCTGTGCCTCAATCTGTGTGCTGATTTGTGAATCGGGCCGTAATTTGCCCACCATTGGTCTCAGGCCTTTTTGCGACAGAAACAGAGCCGCACACGGCCCTCGCATGGTAAAATAAAGGTTAACAAAAGTGGATTTCATAGGGCCCTTGTGTGTCCTACAGGTCCGGCTATATTTTCCCAGCTCGCTGAAAGCAACTACTCAATCCTTAAACGCCTCAAGTCCAGCCCCCTAAAGCCCCCCCCGCCCCCCTGAATCTCGGCATCGCTTCGCTCCACTCGGCATCTTTGGCGTCTGTAGAGAAACAGGAAGTGACCCATCGGAATTGTAGCCGAAACACAAACTGCATTGGTTCTGAGGCTTGACGTGTAAGGACAGCAACTTACACTTAACTGGCAACAAGTTGTACGCGTACAACTTGGCACAGCTGCTCACCTGCACGTATCGCCGCCGCGACCCTGGCCCCCCCCCTCCCCCCGCCGCCTCGCCCTCACTGGTAAATTGTTTTTGACCCATAAACTCACCGAGCATTGACCCAGTATAACTTCAGTTTTTTTTTTAATATATATATCTGTGGTGTTGTCCGGATGTTTAAAAAAAAAACAAAAAAAACAAAACAAGAAAACACACACGCACACACGACTGTTCCTGCTGCGTGTGGCTAAAAGTGTCTTTTTCCACCCCCCTCCCTGTGCTCTACCTCCAGATCCGAGTGGTGAATGCATTCCGCAGCTCCATCTCCCTCTATGAGGGCCTGGAGAAGCCCGAGTCGCGGACATCCATCCACAACTTCATGACCCACCCCGAGTTCCGGATAGAGGACTCGGAGCCCCACATCCCCCTGATCGACGACACCGACGCCGAGGACGACGCCCCCACCAAGCGTAACTCGGCCAGCCCGCGCAACGCCACGCCCACGCCGCCCTCGCCCTCGCCCTCGCCCACACCCACGCCCACCCTGGCCGTCTCGCCCTCCCCCAACCAGAACAATAACGCGGTGGAGAGCAGCAACCACCTCCTGCCCGAGGTGCCCACGTCGGCCCCGGGGAGCCCCCTACACAGCCTGGAGACCTCCCTTTGATCACGCCCCGCCCCGCCGCCTTTCCGGCCCCGCCCACCGGGGAGCTCCACTCGGTCGAAACAAACACTTGCAGGGGCGGGGGTGGGGTTGGGGGTGGGAGGGGCGAGAGCGGAGCCCTGCGTGAGCTCGCCTCGGGCCGGACTGAATGTCCAGCTTGGTGTGGACTCTTCTCTTTTCTTTGGTTCTTCTTAAACGCCCCTCAGTGCCCCCCGCCTCTCCCCCCCCACACACCCACCCCCTCCCTCCCCGGTTAACTTGTTTTTCTCCCTAAGCGAGGGGCGATCATAAACTGCGATTGAAAGTGACCTGTTTTTATTATTATACTGTTATTATTATTAATATTATTATTATATTATTATTATTATTTTAATTGAGAAGGGGAGGCCCTCCTCCAGGCTTGAGGATCATCTGTAAGAATCACGCAAGAACCTTTTTAGCTTCTTCTTTTTTTTCTGAATGGTGTTGTATATTTATCTTTTTTTGGCCCTCGCTCATTCAATTTCTGCTCCATTGGCTGTTAATATTTTGAGTTATTTATGTTTTTGGAAGAAAAAAAACAACAAAGCAGGTCTGTTTACAAAGTTTGTAGATACTTTTTTTCTGTTTGTAGGCAAAAGAGCTTCCTGTTATAAGATGCAGACAAACTGGGACAGAATTTAAAAACAATAAAAAATGAATGAGACGAATATTTCAGATACTGCTGTATTTTCAGGAAAAAAAAAGGGTGTTTCTATTGAAACTTAACTATTTTTGCCTGCAAGTTTTATTTGTTATATATTTGTAGATAATGGTAGAATCTTCTAGCCAAATGGTTAAACACTAAGGCTTGTATAGAGGAGGTCCCAGCGGCGAGGTGATTTCACAGGAGACGCAACGGGGGAGGACGAATCGGGGCCTCTGTCCACTAACATCGCTATAAATATTTACTTCCATTTCTTCAATAGATTTTCATGTGCACAGAAAGGAAAAAAAAAAAAAAAGCTGTCTGCAGCTCTGGATTCTCTTCTCAGCCATTATGTTGAGTTCAAGGTTTGAAGATTTCCATGTGTTAAAAGGTTCGCTGACTAAAGGGAGTTGAGTACATATCGGTGCCCATATTTAGCAAGCATCTCAGGGGTTTTACCTCACATCCGAGCGCGGTTTCCTCTCGAAACCTCCGTAGTGGTTTCGTAGGCTCAGTGTGTGCGATTTGGAGACATCTGGTGGTCAGAAAGCGTACTGCAAACATTTGAAGTTCAACTGTGATGTCAGGAATAAAAATCATGAAACCTCGAGCAGATCCACCGACAGAGGTTCTATAGATTTGTGGCGTTGCCTCCTTTCACGTGGACCTGCTCCTTTTGTAAATATAAATTATTACTGCGGTTGGTTGTTTTTTTTTTTGTTTATCTTGCTAAAAACTCGCAATTCCATTTCATGCTAACTGATGACTTTAAATTTCACACACTGGGCCTTGTAATTAGTAGGAAGTGGATTTTTCATTAGTTTTTGTTGAACTTTGAGACTATGAGGCTTTTATTATTATTTTAAAGCTAAAACTAGTTGCATTCAAACAGGGTTGATGCAGTTTTAGTTCCATAGTGGGATTAAACTGCTTTTGATTAGCTTGTCTCCCCCACCCCCACCCCACCCTCACATTCAGAACTAAACTTGATTTGCCAAAAAAACATAAACGCTAGAAAAGACTTTCTTTCTTGTGACCACTCGAGTTCCAAATGAAGCTTTATCATGAGGTGGTCATCTGTTGAGCCTATGTTGTTTTTCGTTTTTAAGGTATAATTAGTTCATTTAGACGAAATGTTAATGTGCCTTGGCAGCAATGACAGTTTAGAAGATGCTGTTTTTTCACCACCTGCAGGTCAACATTATGCAATGTAGTGATTTATTTCCAGGCCACTTACATCGCAGCGTCTCTTCCTCTGATGCTTGATAAATATGGACCAACCTCATGATTTATTTTACAAAAGAATAGATCGTAATCTCCATTGTTTTCTCAGTAAAGCGTTAGCCGATGTACAATGCTGACA
The DNA here is from genome assembly GCF_046127955.1 of Nelusetta ayraudi. Lineage (NCBI taxonomy): Eukaryota > Metazoa > Chordata > Actinopteri > Tetraodontiformes > Monacanthidae > Nelusetta > Nelusetta ayraudi. The sequence goes on from NW_027466077.1 coordinate 4,528,790, forward strand.
TTTGTTTTAGAAAAAGTATTCCAGAGGAACCTCCATAGAAAGAACCTTTTAACTTCAAGTTTTGTGTATTAAGGTGGTTTAAAAAAAAAATGAAACAAAACATTGTCTTTGTCAGAAAGCAAGTGATTTATTTTCATATTTGTCACTCTTAAAGATACGCGCCTTAGGAAGAAAAAAACAACTTAATTTTACTCCGCCTGGTTCTGGTTTGTTGACATTTAAAAGAAAAAAAAATTAAAGAAGAGGGGGATAAGTCTTATTTTTTCTGCTAACCTGTCCATAAGACTCCTTTCACTATGGATAAATGTTGCTGCATTTGATTTGTTTGTAAAATATTTTTGACACCTGTTGTACTGGAAACGCTACAGAATTGGACATGTGCATTTTTCAAGAATAAAGACTAGGCATACACTGGTATCTATCTGCACAGGGTACTTTATTTCGTAGCGCTCTTTGGGGGAAAACAAGTTTTGATACGACCTGCGGTGAAAATATCTATATATATTAAAAAAGTACCTTTGTATTTTTATGATGATGACTACAGTTATCGTTCAAGGTACTTAGAAACCAATTTTGGATGATTCACATCCAATCACGTTATGCTGAGGGAAGGGAAGGAGGGGGAGGGTTTTTGGCCACTAAAAGTGTGTGATGTTCGGGAATCTTCATCTCAGGGTGCAAATGGTGTGAGAGAGAACAAAAGGCCTCTTGAGTTTGGACAGTTTGGATTCAAATGTGTGGAAATGGTGCTTGTCAGACATGCTGGAGGCCTCGTCTGGTTGCAAGGCCTGGAGGGCTGTGGAGGTGTCAAGTCAGGAGTCTGTCTGACGAAACGCCATTTGAAGTGTTTTACAGATGACACAATAGCAGCTACAAATACATGAATATACAAAGTGAGACGGCGGAGGGTCGATGCGAGGAGCTTTTTTTCAGTAGCTCCTTCCTGTCATGAATGTTTGTTTTTTTTCCATCAGTTTTATGGATTTTTTTTTTTATCATTTAACATTTGGAAATAAAAACACACGCACACATACAAGTACTTCATGTCTGTTTATCTGGAGCATTTTAAATGGATATCGTGATTGGATTTACATTTGAAACTTGTCGAGTAATGTGTATGGTTTTTAAAAATAAAAAATGTATTTAGCCTAACCACAGGGCCATGTTTGTCATTTTCCCAAAGCAGTCGTGTAAGTGTGATGGGTGTGAAGGTCGTGGTTTTGGAGTGGAAAGGCTCATTATTATTGTTGTTTTTATGCATATATGGCAGCATATCGCAATCTTTCTTTATCATATCTTTTCTGCATGCTTTATCAAAGTTTAATCCACAACATGTGACGGCAAGATTAAATTGCTAATTTTGCACAACGTTATACACAAAACAAAACAAAAAAGCATCCAAAATATTTTTGAAGAATTTATTTTATTTATTTAAGCCTGCAACCCCACTCTTAAAGTGTGTATATGTATGATTGTGATGATCATCATCTTATGTGATTGTGACAAACCCCACAGAATAATGCCCTCAAGGCAAATGTGTCCAACAAAACTCGCCCTCTGTAGTTTTCTATTCTTCTGTTTCAGGCACTGGTGTTTGACAGGATTCAAGTCTGTAAACCCTCACTGTTAAAGGGTAAGGCCACATCATGTCACACACCAGAAAGAATTTTAATCCAGGTTTGCGTGCCACCACATTTGATTCAGATTTATAACAAACATTTTTGCCATCCTTTATGAAGATTTTCCATTGCTGTGGCCAAAAACGCTTCAGCATAATAGTTAAAAAATTAAAAAAAATAAAAATAAATTAAAAAAAACGGATTTACTGCGTTTTTTGTTTTTGTTTCTTCAGAGACAAACGCGTGTTTGTACACCCGTGCCAGCAGAGGGCAGTCGTTTATGGTTTGGAGCCGATTTACAAAGATTGTTGTTTAGTGGCAAGAGGATTTTCTCTGTCTCGTCTTGGCAGGACGAGTCACGGCATCAGCTCGGCTCAAGAACCCGGAAGTGTCGAGAGTGAGACGTCCCATAATTTCTGTGCGGTGGGGAATGACTGTGGTAGAATGTGAAACCCAGAGCAAAGGTCGGCCACAGAACACTCGCTGAACCACCGTAAGTATCTCTCGCCCTCTGCGCCGTAAAGGTTTACACAACGGAGCGTTTAAAAAGTATACAGGACTACCGGAAGTGGTTGGACGTCATGAGAATTGTTTATTCCCCCCACCAACCCCCCCAATGAAAGCAACCGTGTTAGCTAATTTATTGCAACGTTGTGTCGGATGCGGCTGGTCCTGCACGGTGGGCCGTGAGAGCCTGGAGCTCCCGGTCAAAGTATACAACTCATGTGTCATTCAGTTTATCGCGTTGCATTTCAGCGTGGCACTCTTCAGAATGCCGTTTTAATTGACAGAGGCTTAGATTCACTTCCGCCTCCAGTCAGTCAGGGGAGCGTGGCTGACTGCTTTGTTGATGTTTTTGCACGCGTTGTGATAACACCCCTGTGTCTCCCCGTGCATCCAGAGGCAGGAATGACAAGCCCGCCGTCGTCACTGGGCTCAAGATGAGAGAGTGGTGGGTCCATGTCGGTCTGATCTGCGTCCCCCTGGTGGCCGTCTACCTGCACATCCCTCCCCCGCAGCTCTCACCTGCCCTGCAGAAGTGGCACGGCGCCGGCAAGGTGTTCCGCTTCAGGGACTGGGACATCTTCTACCGAGGTCGGTGAGAGACTCTGAGCCCCTCGCGGCGTCGGGAGGGGGGGTTTAAGGGGTTTGTGGGTGGTTATAGTTCTGGATATGATGGTCGGCTGGAACTTGCATTCGGTTTTGCGACTGAAGTGACTCTTAAGTGCAAACACCATTCTGCTTTGAAAATGCACCTGGATTGCTAAGATAAATGGGAAGTGCACAAATAGTTTGTGTCTCGCACGAAACACAAACTGCTTTTTAAAACATTCCAAATGCTTCGACGTGCCTTTCCACTATCAAACAACTAGCTGGAGCTACACCAGGTTGGCCGTGGAGTCTGCAGAAACTGTGGCTCGTTTTCATTTTGAAATGTTTCTACCCGTCTGTATATATGTGTCACTGCATCCATCCATTTTCAATACGCACTTGTTCCTGGGCTCACGGTCACGGGTTTCTGCTGGAGCCTCTCCCAGCTGTCGTAGGGCGAAAGCAGGGCGACACCCTGGACGAGTCGCCAGTTCATCGCAGGGCCACATAGAGACACAACAACCATTTGCTCTTGCACACACCTATGGTCAATTTAGAGGTTCCAGTTCACCTCACATGCATGTCTTTGCACTGTGGGAGGAAGCCAGAGAACCCAACGCAGAAACAGGGAGAACATGCAAACGCTATGTGTCACTACACACGGCATAATTGTCTTTTCTCCTCCCCTACAACCCAGATTCCTACGGTGCTTTGGGAAGTTCTGATGTGGTCATTCTGCTCCATGGTTTCCCCACTTCCAGCTTTGACTGGAACAAGGTGTGTAATTGAAAGATTTCCCCAGCTGATCACCACACTTTTGGAAACCCGCTCCTCCATTTTTCCAGTGGGAAAGTTTTCACTGTCGTCCTTGCAGATATGGGAGCCGCTCGCTCAGCGCTTCCACAGAGTGATCGCCTTGGACTTCCTGGGGTTTGGCTTCAGCGACAAACCAGTGAGCTGAATGTCCTCTTTGGATCAGTTGTTGTTGCGCAGGTTGCATGTTTATGTCATCGTGTGTGTAACTTTTCTCAGCGGCCACACAAGTATTCCATATTTGAGCAGGCCAGTGTGGTGGAGGCCCTGGTTGCTCACTTGGGCCTCATCAATCAGCGGGTGAATGTTGTGTCCCACGACTATGGAGACACGGTGGCCCTGGAGCTGCTCTACAGGTGCTTTTTGGCTGTTGTATTTGTGTAAATGATCGTTAAAGGTGCATCGTGGTCTCTGTTTTTAAAATGAATTCTCTCTTGTGTTTCGTTTCTCCTGCATCCTGTGGCACCAGGAGCGACCAGAACCGCACAGGCCACCTGAACTTCAACAGTCTGTGCCTCTCCAACGGAGGTGCAGCACAGTTTGTTTGTTTGATTAATAAGTCCTTACAGGTTTTAAACAAGTTCAAAAATATCCAATTCCACCATTAAACAAATGAAATTGTTTTTTATCATTAGGCTATAATTGTGTTTAGGCAGCCAGAAAGTTGAAATATATACCTGAACTTTCACTCTAAAGTCATTATCATGACTGAAACTCTTTTGTCCGAAAAGGTTTGTTCCCAGAATCACATCATCCACGGCTGTTGCAGAGGGTGAGTTTTTTTTTTTTTCCTTTGCATTTACAGAATGTGTCAGATGAAGTAAATTGCATAATTTTTCACATGGACCATGGCCAATAGTGTGTGGTCTTGTGTTCCAAAGCTTCTGAAGGACTCTGGTTTTTTGGCTCCACTTCTCACACGTCTCACCAACTTCATGCTCTTCCAGAAAGGGTGAGACAACCAGAAAATAGGCATTATAAATGAACTTATGCAAACTAATGTATTATGCAATTGTCATCGTGTTTGTTTTGTTTTTTTGTTTTTCTTGCAGGATTGGAGAAGTGTTTGGGCCGTACACACAGCCCACAAATGCTGAGTTTTGGGAAATGTGGACGAGCCTGCGCTACAATGACGGGAACCTCGTCATCGACAGGTGTGTGTGTGTGTTTGTTTTAATTTAGATTTGTGTGTTTCATGTGGTACTTTCCTTTCTGAATGTCCTCTATTTGCTTTTCCAGTATTCTGCAATACATCAACCAGAGACTGAAACACAGAGAGCGCTGGGTGGGGGCACTAACTTCCACCTCAGTCCCATGTGAGTTTGCACGCAAGTCTTTATAGTGAGGATCACATGCTCCTTTTGAACTGAATTGTCCCGCTTGTGCCTTTCAGTGCACATGATCTACGGACCCCTGGATCCAGTCAATCCTCATCCCCAGTTCATCCGCCTATACCAGTAAGTTTCAGCCACTAATAGCAAAGATTTTAGGTGATTTTTAACACAGATAAAACTCTTTTAGCTTCTGGCAGACCTGTGTGTTTACATTTGAATATTTAAGAATAAAAAATGGTTTGATATTTTGGGGACTGACTTCTTTTTTTTGCCTAACAGACATTTGGTGCCAAAGTCAACCGTGACTATTTTGGATGAGCACATCAGTCACTACCCTCAGCTGGAAGACCCCACAGGCTTCATCAATGCTTTTTTGAATTTTATACATTCTTTCTGAAAATGTCTCATTTGAATTTGTGGCATATAGTCTTGGCAAAAATTCTCTTTGATTTTTCATATGTAATGATTGTTCTAAGCAAGTTTCATTCCTTTCAATAAAACTAGTTTTGTAAAAAAAAAAAAAAAAAAAAGAAGAAGAAAGAAAAACCATCAAGTTTGTGAATTGACATTTATTCTATAGCAAGCCTTAAAGTTCCAGATAAGATTAGTTCACAGATGCAAGCACACGAAAACGAAATACAAACAGGTAGTACCCGAAAAATTAGAATATCAAGTAAAAGTTGTTTTATTTTGGCAACATGAAAGATGAAACCAACAAATTCTATTGAGCCAATACATGCAAATTGACATCTCAATCAGTTACTTGTTGTAACTTTGCTGATCAAGATTTTCAGCTTATTAAAACCACAAACTCAGAAAATTATTATAAAATTTGAGTATGTTTTTTTTTAAGCTGCAAGTCCTGATCGGCAAAATCCAAAGAAATAAAAACCTGATATATATTGATTTGCATATTATTCCTTTATATAATATGTCAAATTCTCCATATAGTCTGTTCTTTTCACGTCCTCCATATCCACTTGAATGTGTCGCTCTCATTGTCGAATATTACGGTAGAATTTTTATCCAATCACTTTTTTACCTTTGCATTACTTACTTAGTGAACTGACTCTAATTTTAATTGCAGTTACGTCATTACTTGCTTGCTTGCTTACGGAACTATCTTGTTGCTATGTGCTTTCTATGCAACTGCTCCCAGTTGAGTTACTTCAAAAATATATTTTATTTAAGCATGTCATTTTGCAGTGAAGTGTTTCAAAAATATTGTGTGGTTGTTGCAGTGATTATTTTTGCTGGTTGTTGTGTAGTCGGCAGTGAAACGCCTCGTACCAGCAACATTTAATGCAACCCAAACATATTTAAATAGGATTTTGAGTGAATGTCGAAATTAATTTAAAAAAAATTGCATGGCTGCACCTTTCTGATGAGGTTTTAATATAGTCAGGCTGGGTTAAACAAGTGTTACTGCTAGTCGTATCTATCACCACCAGGTGGCAACCTCCCACATACAATAATAGATCTGGCACACATTTTGCTGCGTGTTCACGCATCAGCAGGGAGATATGTGGAAGTGCAAAAATATTCTGTGAACATCTGTTTCCCCTCATGTTTTCTGCAAGGGCCCAATTGCCTGCAACTGATTTTCTGTGTGTGTGAGGTATAAACAAGCGCAAGCATTGATTTTCACATCAGTATGTCTCATCCAGAGGTCTATTGACACTCAGATCTCATGGAATTTACTTCCGTTGCCTCTTTAGAAGAACGGAGTGACTGGATCTAAGTGGGAGATTAAAAAAGTAAACTCATCAGAAAGATGATTGCTATGTTTGTTTGTTTGTTTGTTTGTTTGTTTTTTTTAAATCTATCTCGTCAATGGCTTGGCTTTGATCAGTTCACTTTTGATGTGGGGAGACAAATGTCTCACTCTCTCTCACTGAGCTGAGAGGTGAAAAGGTCAAGCGAGGATCCCCTGAGCCAAAAAGCCGGCACACATACAGCAGATGAACCTGCAGTTCGAGCACATGCATTGCTTTGTCAAAGCAACAATGTGTGCTGCAAACAAACAAAAAAAACTCTTACCGGCTTCCAACACAAATGCTTTTGCTTCCAGTCCGCTCTGTGACTTGTTTATTTAATGTTTCTATAATCCAGCCAGGCTTCAGTGGCACATAAAGTGTGTGACATTATGTGTCAAGGGAAATGCAGCTGTTGTGCATCAGTTTGTGAAATAGCTCTCGAAGAACTGACTGTACATGACCTCATCTCTCTGCATGACCTTTTTTTTTTTTTACTTACTAGCAGCTCATGAAAAAACAAACAAAAAACCCCCCAAAAAAACAATGTGGAAATCAGCTTGGTCATCATTAGGATGTGGTCATGATTCAGCTAAAATCAAGATTGTCAAAAAAAACAACAACAACAGCAACGCACACACACATTAGGTTCAGGTTTTTGTGGTTTGGAGTGAATACTTGACTCTGAAAGAGTTCAGGGTCAGCTAAGGTGCAGGGAAAGTGTTGTGGAACTGAAACCAGGCAGTGTGGCAGCACCAAACTACTTGAGCGTAAGGATTAATGTGTCATCACGATCCTCCAGGGGGCGGTCTTACTGCCATAGACTCTGAAAATGATTCAACACGCACAGCAGAGGAGTCTTTATGCTTGTGTTTGCGTGCGTGCGTGAGGGAGTGATATCCAACAGAAGCTTGGCACAGTTCAAGTTTCCTCCGCAGTGCAGAGGAAACGGGAGACACGGGGGAGTGGGGGGGCGAAGAAGAAGACGCTGGACTCAATCACCCACGCACACATCCTGAAAACAGTCGCCGCGGCACACAAACACGCCTCCGAGAATCCCAGCAGCCTGATTAGAAGCACAGCTGCATGAATCTACTCCTGTACATGCAATGTCCAGGATGTCAGCCTGACCTCAGGTGGACACGTTTTTGGATCAGCCTCAGCCTGCGACTCCCACGTCAGTTCCTCCTGTTGGCATTTTCTTTTTCCCTTTTTTTTCCCCCTCCTAACCGAGCCGTGTTTAGCCCGTTTCCTAGAACACAGCCTGTTGCCATGACCACCGCATGATCCTCTGAGAACACATCGTGTTTGTGTCGAGGCTGAGGGACATCATCATCATCGTCATCACACTGGATCACTGGATGACTCCGGACCCCACCCGTGTGTGGGTTGCTGTAATGAAAAAACAACACAAAAAAAATCCCCTAAAACACACAGCTTTGTCCCAGTCAGCCCCCCACTGTCCCTCCCACCCGCACGCCCACTGGCCACCTGCTGCAGCAAATGCATGCTGGGAAGGCGACGGACTCAGTTCAGGAGTGCATCTGGATTCTGAAACGCTGACGCGTCAGCAGGGACTTTTTTTTTTCTCTCCCCCAAGCGGGAACAGCTGCTGTCATGAATTCACATCCCTGATTCCCTTCCTGCGTCTGGACAGACTCAAGATTCAGGTGTGAGAGGAAAGTCAGTTTTCTCTCCCGACTGCGAACGTCGCCGAGCCGTGACCCTGCCTCTAACAGGATGCCTCTAATGAGAGCTAAAAATATCTCGCACCCACACGCACATGTGAGCGTGCGTGCACCCGCAACTCAATTTTCCATCCCTCTCGCCTTGGAGGACGATGAAAAGACAGGGTTTGGGGGAAATCAGCCCTTTGTGACATCACTAAAGGGGCCCGTCATTTCACGAGTACATCCTCCATGTTAATTTCGCCCTTTGAGTGTTTTTTTTTTGTTCCCTTTTAAACAAAGCCATTCAGTTTTTATCAGCGAGCCAACACCTGGTTGGGGGCAATAAACGGAGGGCTCACTATGCAGTTCTCCTGAGAGCTGCAGGGGTATTTTACACAAGGAAGTCAATTTGTCAATGTAATATTTGTAAAAACGTCTGTTGAAAGTCAACCATAGTTCTGACAAGTTATTTTCCCATCGGCCTTTCGCCGACTGAAAAAAAAAGCTCCTTTACGCCTCTCCATGGTTCCAGAGTAAAGTGGTCGTGAACACGCACGCAGCTTAAGAGGAACAACTTGTTTAGCCGTAAAAAAAAAAAAAAAAAAAAAAAAAAAGTCACAAGACTGCACGCAGGCTTAAACAGGGTTACTGTCACAGCGGTTAATTGTCATCTACAGTACAGTACAGTAGCGTGGCGGCGGGCTGCAGTAATCCAATAGAAGTCGTGACCTTTGTTGGGTTTATCGCTGACCACCTCATTCCACGCTGTTCTCTGTATTACAGCTTGTTGTCTTAAGATATCCTCATTTGATTAAACACGCGGGTTTAAATCAGCCACATGTGGGAGGTGGCACGTGACGGATGTCCAGATTCAACACGCAGACATGGTGGTTTCACGCTGGCTTCACGCTTCGTGCCGTCTCCAGCTGCAGAACGAGTCCCGCCGAGCCGGCCAAGACCTTATCGTGCATGCAGAAATGCTTTGGTTGAAGTCTGAAATCTTGCACGTCCATTATTAGAAGCCGTGAGGAAATCTGAGCATGACAAACCGAGGGTTGTCCAAATAACATGCATCTTTTTTTTTTTTAATAACATGCATATCAGAGATTGGTATTCCAACCTAAAGTGATGAGAGATAAACTACTGAGTGAGATAGCAGCAATAGGCAGCAGGACTGACAGGACTGATATCGTCCCCATTTAAGAAAAAAAGAAAAAGCATTGCAGCGCAGCCAATCAGCTAATGAAAGCATTTCATTTTAAACCTGGCGTTGCTCTTTTCAATTTTTTCACAAGCGCAAATGCACTTTCTGGAGCTGCAAATGGCTTTTTCCAAAGCGTCCCCCCGCTGCCACTGTAACTGCGGGCCAATTAACCGAGTGTGCATAGTTTGGCATCCTCTGGTGAAAGGAAACCTGATGCCGACCGTTCTTCCTCCCATGAGTGCTGCGCAATTGATTTTCCTTAGAGGTCTGTGAGACGAGCGGCAGGCACGCAGTTCGTCCTTTGCGCCCTTCGCCTTTGCTAATAAACGGCACAGTCTGCTTGCAGTCTGGGTCGCAGGGGTTTTCGGCCTGTTTACACGGCCAGTGGTGCGATGAGGCCGCATCGCGTTGCGCCAAGTCAGCCAGATTACAAAGTGACCCAAGTTATTGTGCGGCTCCCACGTCTCCTCCCGGCTTCTCTTCCAATCGGCCGTCTGGGTTTTCTCCAGATTGCCATCTTTCCATCCATCCATCTATTGGAAAACCACCTCCTGGCTCCTTCTGCCTCCCCCCGCGGGCTCCCTGATGCATTATAGATTTGGGCGAAGGAGGAAGTGGCAGGTCTCCAGGGGGAGAGCAATATGGCGAGAGAGTGAGCGGCAGGCGGCTGCTCTTCACTCCCGCTCTGATATTTTGCCCTTCACGAGAGGAGAGAGAAAGAGAGAAAGAGAGAGAGAGAGAAAGAAAGAAAAGTGAGGAAATGATTGACGCGTTCTTTCCATTTCTGGGGAGTTGGAATGGAATTCTGCATAACAAATCGGACCTTTGAAAAAGGAGAAGTTCTTATTTCGCCAACATCCTCCATTCAAAGGGAAGAAAGTTTCAAACTAGGAGTTTTCTGATGAAAATTAAGAAAAAAATCGACATACTCTCTACGCCTCGTGCCTCCTACCAGCCCATATATTATCCCTTGATAGTTTCAACACCAGGCTGCCGCTCCCTTGTGAGAGGCCGATGCCGTAGCTGGCGGGGACTTCAGCTCTGCTCCCTGATTGGTCCGGCCGGCAGCTGGACGTGATGAGAGCTGACACGGGGGCACCAGTGGGGAAACTTGTTTACATTTGCGGGTCCCGGCGGCCTCCCCTCGGGGGAGGCGTGTCCCTCACCCCGGCCTTTTCACCAGGCAGCCGGGGAGCTCGGAGGGGTGAGGACCGCTGTGCACGTGCACGTGCGCAAAGGGCACGGGCCTCATTTTCAGCAGAGGAAATTAAAAAAGCAAACTCTGTGAGGAGGGTGATATTAAACAGAAACACATCATATGACAGACAAACAGGAGTCGCAGGGCGAAGGGCTCGAATATTAAACCACACAGAAAAACTCATAAATGAACAAATTGAGGTTTTTTTTCTGTGCTTGTGAACACACACGTGTCCTGAGATGAGTGGCTGACACTAGTTTGCTTAGTGTACCGTGAGATAAATTTCCGTAATTGGTCTAAAAAAAATAATAACATTGCATTGTGGAGTGACTGTGCTTTAAAATGAATGTGAGCTTATTTTCCTCCCTCACTTCCTCCCAGGATACCAGCTTTGTGTGCTTTGTGTGCGTCTAAACAGGCCCAGATTTCACACTGAGCAAATATGAATTAATGAAGAGACTATATTGTCGGTACAGTGGGGCAAAAAAGTATTTGGCAGCCACCGATTCTGCAAGTTGTCCCACTTAAAAAGATGAGAGAGGTCTGTAATGCTCATCATAGGCACACTTCAACTGTGAGAGACAGAATGTCTCATGGAAGAATGGGCCAAAATAGCAGCTACAGATTGACCTGGTGAAGACCTACAGGGAACGTTTGACCTCTGTCCTTGCCAACCAGGGTCACATTTCAGTAGTATCGAGGTGAACTTTTGTTCTTGATCAAATACTTATTTTCTTTACAGTTATATAAGTACATTTTTAGAAAATCATACAATGTGATTTCCTGGATTTTTTGTTTTTATATTCTGTCTCTCACAGTTGAAATGCACCTATGATTATCATTACAGACCTCTTGCATCTTTCCAAGTAGGGCAACTGGCAGAATCAGTGGCAGCCAAATATTCCCCCCCCACTGTATTAGGCTAAAGTGTCATTTTAGAATAGATTTGGTTGGTGTTGTGCCATGTGATTTTTTTCAATGTAAAAAATGTGCTGTGGTTCAAAAATCACAGGTGTAATAGATCCAACCCGTCTTATCCTATAGTGCCAGTCCCGGTGTCCCTGTCCCAGTGTCCCAGTCCGTCCACACTCACTCGTTCTCAGCTCCTGTTCCCATCTAGACGTGCCAGTCGTTCTCCTAACCTACGGGGGTTGGAAGTGCAGACACGAGACAAACACAGGAAGTGCTGAGTCAGAATGGAAAGTCAGAAAGCCCCTCGTTGCTGTGACATTGCGACACCGGACACAGCGGCACCTGGTCATTGCCTGCTATTTCACAAACACCAACTGCAGCATCGCTGGTTGTCTTGGAGTCTTGTAACCCTGCAGAGGCGACAACGCCGCCAGGCCTTCTCACCTTGCACTCGCTGCCCATTAGTCGTGTTTACGGCTACAGAACTCCGGTGAAATGATAATTACGGTGAAATCAACCTGGCATGTGACCGTGCCTGCGCTAGCATCTAGTCATGAGCTAAAGAAAAAAAAACACAGCGTGATAAAATTCCACATGCTATATGCGGCCGCTCATGTGATTTCTGCTCATTTCTGTTTGCAAGACGAGTGGCATTTATTTTGAAATGGCTGGTTGGGCTCTGAACTCAGGCAGGCAGGCAGGCCGGCACGGATCCAGGCAAGAAGTCAGCCGTGAAGAGAACAAGCAGTGGCGGCGCAGGACGGCCAGACAGCTGCTCACGACCTCTTTCATTATGGACTCTGAGGAGACAATCTAATCCTGGCAAAACAGTGTTTACAGTCGGCCCCTTGTCCCTCGAACAGCCCAGGAGCAGATTCACCCAAACTCAATTAGTTCGGTCAAACCCTTCAAAAAAAAATCCTTCAGTCTGGAAAAAAGCAAAAAAAATTTCCGTTTAGAATAGAATAGAATAGAATTCCACTTTATTGTCATGTCACAAGTACAGAACAACAAAATGCAGTTTGCATCCATCCAGAAGTGCTTAGCAAGTATAAATATTTTTACAAATGTACACAGTGTGAAGGAAATATATACATCTGTACATCACGAGTATGTAACATTGTTATGAATATGCTATAACTATAAGTATGTACAGGCTATGAACAGATTATACATATGGTTATAAATATGAAGGCTTTAAACAGACCATAAATATAAGTATATGACAGATAAATATAATATGTTATAAATATAAGTACATGATAGATAAGTTGTGCAGTAGTGAAATGTTGGATGTATTTACAGTAGTGAATTTTAGTGAAATTTTAGACACATTGCTTCTAGGCCACTGTTTGCAGCCTCCTGCAACGCTTGTGGCCGCGCGGGACTGCTGGTCAGAAGGAACGCGCTGCTCTTTGCTCTTGGGGCGTGCCGCTGCCGACGACAAACGAGGTCCTTGATCATGAACATGGCGCATGTGCAGTTCAGCAGCGCGCCGGGATGCCCGCAGCTGAGTTTGCTGACATGGTTTTGAGAGGTTTATGACCCAGAAAACAGGGCCACTCAGACACAGCCACAGCCACAGGATTTTATTATCATTTTGCAAAATATAATTAGGGACAGTTTTCTGTAATAGTCAGCCAGAGAGAAGAAGACCATTCAGTTCAAGCATGTTTATTCTTTTATTAAACACGGTGTTTTCCATGTAGGTGGATGTGTTTTTTTTTTCCTGTCTCATTAACCCCCTCATAGTAAAACGCAGGTGGCACATACAGTTGGTTCACTCAAATTATTTTGGGGGTTTATTTTCAACATGCTCAGTCAAATAATAAATTCAATCAGTCGAAGCAAAGAGTAAAAAGCACACAGACAACAAGCTTGGCCAAATCAGCAAGCCCAGAAGTTGAGACTTCCATGTTCATTCCATTCCAACATTATTTGCTGAATTAAGCAACAAAAATGTCAAACTTGTAAGCAAATTATAGCAAAAAAGAGAAGCAGTCACCTAAACCAAGTTTAAATAACCAAATAAACCAACCAAAATAAATCAACACCACATTGTAGAATAATATCTAATTCACTGTCAGCACTTGAATCATGCTCATATGCTCACATACTCCAGCACATTTTTTTTTTTTTTTTTACATATCAGTTTTACTGGGGGCAAAGAAACGTATTGGAGTGAAAGAAGGCCTTAGGACTTGGACGTAAAAGCAGGCGGAGGATTTGCCTGTTTTCCCTTCAGATCAGACATGTGCCGCGACCGTGAGCAGATCTGGTGACTGTCAGGTCTCCCTGCGGCTCCCTGGAGTTCCTGTTGGAAAAAGTAAACAAATGGGGGGGGAGGGGGGGGGGGAGGAAGCTGCCACCGTTGATATGCAAAAAAGTCTCTTGGGCTCATCCGTTCAACCTTTGCTCAATGTGCAGTTACCGTAATTGCTGGAGCTAACTGCGGTATGGCCGGTTATGGCTAGATGGTATCAAAGATTCATAAGGAAGTGACATAGGTTCTTAGAAAGTCTCGAAAAATCGTCAAAGAGGGTGGCAAACATTGATAGAGATAGGCAATGATTTTACCTTATGTAACATCCTTAGCCTCCAAAACTGTATTCTTGACCGGTACCGTAACTTGAATACTGATCCTAACTGCGACTCGGACCCCAATCCTAAACCTAACCGTCACCTGAGTGCTGATCCTAAACCTAACCGTTGCCCAAGTTCTGATCCTAAACCTAACCGTTGCCCAAGTTCTGATCCTAAACCTAACCCTTGACTCGGACCCGGATCCTAAACCTAACCGCCACCCGAGTCCTGATCCTAAACCTATCCGTTGATTGATTGATTTTATTGGATTCATGCTTGCAGTGAAGCCTGGGCTACTCGGAGCCTCCATCTCTCCCGACGAGAGTTGGAAAGAATCTACGAGACTTCCGTTAGAATCTACGTCACTTCCTTACGAATCTTTGATACCATCGAGCCATCACCCAGATGGTCATCACGTGTGGGCAGATCTTGTTTTGATTGGTCGGTGAGAGAGTCAAGTCGTCGGACGCTGAATGTGCAGAAACGGTAGAGAAAAGCCTGACACTGATATGGAATTAACAGTTGCCAGCAAAACCTGATTTGAAAATGGGGCATGACATCATTTTCCTGTTGCTCAGCTGAACTAAGCTAAGCTAAGCTAATTCGCTGCAACCACGCAGTTAACAGCAGATGCGAGGTTAGCCTCGGTCTCCAACTAAGTTTAATGGAAAGTCAACAAGTCAAAGCGGCAAAACTTGCAGCGAACAGTCTGATTGGTGCATTTCAAAGTGTGAGACGATTCGTCCAATCACCTTATACGCCTTTTGTGAATAAATAGTGTAGTTTAAGGGCTACCGTTATCCTCCTGGCTCTATTTTAGTTCCAGACACAGTGTTTAATTGAAATCGTCATATAAAATAACCCCTTGCTGTTGCCCCTGCCTCGGAAAATTGGGTTTTTCCTCAATTAAATCTGCCGAGCTACCGAGGGAGACAGCTGCCACTGCTCCGGCTGCTTTGACGAGAAGGCCATTCTCTGGAAGAATAGTCTCCTCATCATCAAGTCAACAAGCTCTTAGAAAAAAATAAAATAGACACAAAAAAAGCACTCAGAGGAGGTTTGTGCCCCGCACCCCACCCCCAAGATTGATTTGCAGTAGTTTTAGCAAGGAATGCAGTGGCTGGCACACGTTGTGCTTAAGACAAACTGCAAAGGGTGCTTATTAAATATTGTTAGCCGTAAAAAAAATAACGACATCTTGCAGAAATCACCCGTTGATAATGATAACCGAGGCAGATTTCTTTTTTTTCTTAGCAGGACTTGAAAATGCTCAATGCTCAGGGCTATAAATTAGACAACATTCGCCGATGAAAGCGGAGCAGGTTGTGGCGCTAATGCCAGAGGTTGAGACACTTTCTGTTCATAGTAGTAGCGGTAGTTAGTAGTACTACGCTCAAAGGCCAATATTTACATCACAAATTTATTTCCATCTTGAAGAAAAGTCACCAGCTTTGTGGAATCGAATTGTCTCAGTCAATCGAAACACAATGCAGAGGAATACAAATCTGTACCAAACAAAGAAACAGCACGTATCTAAAAAATAAGAACATTTTTCATGCTTCACATTTCCTCCAAAGTCACATTGCATTCACTCACAATACTGGGCTCAGTACAAAGGTGCAAAATAAAATCTGAAATAAAAAGAAAAAAAAACAAAACTTCACAGTAAAAAAACAAAAACAACCAAAAAACGAATCCAAGGTTCAAGGGTCCCATCACTTCTGTCTTGAGGGGCCGCATGTGCATTTGGACTGAAAGAACTCCGGATGAACACAGACGCACCAGTCTGAAGTAACTCTCACAGCTGAACACCACATTGAGCCCTCTGTTTACAGCCTCCTGCCACCTCCAAAAACTGACTTTGTTGGAGCACAGAGAGCAGAGCCAACACCCGGCTGGGTGGGATGTTGCAGGGAAGCAAAGGGTGGATTTGTTTTTCACTGACAGACTGGAAACACATCAGTGTTTGCACAATGTGGGACTGAGAGGACTGAAATGTCATATGTCCACTATGTATGCCATGTTTGAGAATAAAGTTGAGTTGAGTTCAGACCAACTGTGACATAAAAAGGTCCTCGCTGCTGCAGGTGGAGGTTCTCTCGAAAGGCACCATGAGACCACACTCACAAAAAAACTATCATTTGGGAGTCCCAGTGCCACCCTGCAACGCTGGAGTGGTTCTGCTGCTCTGTTTGGCGCCGTCAGTGTCTTGGCATCGGAGAACACAAAGACCGGAGAGCGTCTCCTTTACAGACACCACCGTTCCCCTGTCTTGGCACTTGACAAGTACAATTGAGCGACCAAGAGACGATTCGGTACCGTCCCACTAACAGAAGGAGGCCGGGCTGCTTTTATTTCTCCATCACCACCCCCAACACACAGGCTAGATGGTGAGCAAAGGGCAGTGAAGGCCTCACTCAGTACGTTTACATGCACAGCTTCGTGGAGCTATGCTCAAAATTTGTTAGTGGCGTCTAATCAGACGTAAAAGCGGCATTTTCGAACAACAGCCTGATGGATAATCGTACGTTTTTTTTGTTTTTTTTTATCACTTACATCATGTACTTATAGTGCAGATATAGGTGCATGCAATCCCTTGGGTTTATGGTGATTTGGAGAGGCAGACAAGAACGCCGTTTGCTGCTGGAGGGCCGTAATGAAAGAGTTTTCAGACACTGAATGCAGAGACAATTCCAAATGACGAGCAGATTATTGGGAATACTTTGTGGATTCACAAAGGAGTTTTGAGCCCCCAGGAAGTAACTGTACCGGTGCCAATTTCACTCCAGATGAGAACCGCCATTGTTCTGTACAAACCGGCCAGTTGTGCAGAGTACCGTGTCGTTGCCCGTTTGGAGCGCACAAATTAACTGTGAAAAGGTTGGTGTGCTGCGTCTGCAGAGGACTGGTGGCCTTGGCTATACACAAGCTCAGAGAAGCGCTGGGTGTGGAAGAAGCTTTTGCCACCGGACGTCTTGGATGTTCTTAATAATAATCATGGATTGGATTAATATAGCGCTTTTCAAGCACCCAAAGCGCGTTTACGCCTTATGCATTCACACTGGTGGTGGTAAGCTACATGTGTAGCCACAGGGTGAGGGTCTTTCCCAAGGACACAATGACACAATGATGGAGCGGGATTTGAGCCGCCAACCTTTCGGTCATTGGACAACCAGCTCTACCTCCTGAGCTACAGTCGCCCCAGTCGTCTGGGGGCAGACACCAGCACGGGATTCGGGGGGCACATGCACACGCACACATGCACACATGCACTGTCTAGTTAAACTCCGACCAAGACTCCGACTAAATCAAAGTGGCATTATCTGGGTGCGAGACGAGAAGTGCGACATCAGTCAGAGTAACACGTTAACATGCACTTCAGCTGTTCAATTGGAGTCGGATTAAGCTAATAATTAGATTTTTTCCAAGTGTCATGTAAATGTACTGAGTGTTGTGGAAGTTCCTTCATAAATAACAATGATAATTCTCATTTGATCCATTGGCAACAACAACAACAACAACAACAACAACAACAACAACAACAAAACAAAAACAACAGAATCCCTGGAACGAGGATGACAGGCCTCCTCTTCCCTTTTTCTTTGTCCGAAGGGTCACGATGCAACTTGGCGAAACATTCTGGGCTGCAGACTGCTAGTTTCTTTCGAGCGGCTCGCACTTCGAACTGAGAAGCTCTTTTTGGCACGCGGCGGAATTGCCAAGCAAGGGCTCGGCTGAAGAGAAGTGGAGGCAACGGGGGAGGAGGGGACAAAAAAAACCACGAGAGAGAGGAAAAAAAAAAAATTTTTTTTCACACACAAACCAGCAGGCGCTCCCACCCCTCCACCCCACCACCCACTGACCCCTTTTAAATTTCAAACCCATTTGAGCGTCTCCATCATCTCCTTTGTTCCTTCAGTTGCACCAGTCTTTTCAGTGCTTTTAATGGCTCCTCTGCTGCTCCCGACAGAGGACCAGAGTGGGAGGGGGGAGGGAGGAAAGGGAGACGGAGAGGGGGTTGGTCCAGCTGCCCTCCCATATGTCCCTCAAGTACAGTAGTCAGAAGACCCGAAAAAAAAACAAAACCCGGCACACCAACACGCTCATCTTCATTAGTGCCGGCTGAGACGGCTTCCTAGAAACGTGGCAAGTCGTGGGGAGGAGCTGGTATCATCTTGCACTGTGTGTGTGTGTGTGTGTGTGTGTGTGTATGTGCGTGCACGTGTGTGTGTTTGTTCATGGCTTGTTGCG
The DNA here is from genome assembly GCF_046127955.1 of Nelusetta ayraudi. Lineage (NCBI taxonomy): Eukaryota > Metazoa > Chordata > Actinopteri > Tetraodontiformes > Monacanthidae > Nelusetta > Nelusetta ayraudi. Next base: position 4,547,220 of record NW_027466077.1, read on the forward strand.
TTTATTTTGCTCCTGGTTATTCTCATGGAAATCAAGGATAAGCTCAGGGAGGGAGGGGTCGGTTCGGAGGCCGCTGCCGAAGGTTCCGCAAACAGGCGAGCGATTGCCATTTTCTCTGGCGAGGCACTAGCTTCCTCCCTCCTGCGGGGGGCAGCGTCCCAGCCGCAGGCGCAGCACGCCGCTCTTGTGCAGGTGCCAGATCTGCAGGAACTCCTCGGGCATGGCGTGGAACCACGTTTGGGGCTGCATGTTGTCGTAGTAGTGGTGGCTGACCGGCCGCTTGTCCAGGTCAATGGAGAAGGGCCAGAAGCCGTAGGCCGTCACCTCCTCGCACAGCCCCAGCGCCAGGCTCACCATGAAGAGGCCCGTGGAGAGGCGGCGGGCGCGCACGCTGCGCGCCTTCCAGAAGTTGCCCGCCGCGCGCAGGAAGTCTGGGTGAGCGAAGAGCACGGTGAGGTTGGAGGAGGAGTCGGCCAGGGCGTAGGACGCCCGCAGCGAAAGCTCAGTGCCGGGCTTGGTGGAGAATGCTGGCATGTAGACGTAGCTGGAGCCGTAGGCCTTCATGCTCTCCACAAAGTGCTTCCTGGACCACAGGAGGTTCTGGAACCTGCCGGGGACGAGGACAAAGTTGATTGGGGGACGGTGGAGGTGAGATTTTCAAAGGCTGGTTTCCTGGTTGGACCAGTGATGGAAACACGATGCCTGCCCACGGCCTGGTGAGTGTTGACAGAGTGGAAGGAAATTCTACTTTGTCTCTTGTGGACCAGCGTGTCTGATGACTCTGGATCAGCACCGGCACTAAAAGGTCCAATGTGTAAAATTTTTAAGGAAGCCCGGTATTTAAGTTAGCCCACCTGATAGCATGTTTTGTATTTAGGGCACTGTCAGGCAGGCTTCCTTCAGTACCGGGCTTCCTTCAAAAATGGCAGAGTAAGATGGCAGCTAACTGGAAGCTCTATGTTTATTCTTATATATATGAGAACTGGGCCCTGCAATGAACTGGCGTCTTGTCCAGGGTCACCCTGTTTTCGCTTTATGACAGCTGGAAGAGGCTCCAGCAGACCCCCGTAACCATGAGTGCAGGAAGAAGTGGGTTTTGAAAATGGATGGATGTATATGAAAATCCGTTCTGCAGGATGAGAAAACCAAATTTTGTTGTACTGCAAGCATACACTTTTATGAATGTATTTCTGGGCAGCATGTTAACCTTTTACCATATAAAAATCATAAATCAAGCTAAATTTACACAAATGTACACACTGGATCAGTGTCAGTCACTTTGGTTTGGGTCTCTTGCTCATGTTGTCTAAGGCCAGTTGGGTTATTGCTGGTTTTTTAATGTCCTTCAGAGATAGATCAGTCTGTATGTGCTGTCTTGTACATTGCGCAGCTGTTTGTGGCACTTTGCCAGAAAGTTTCATTTTAATTGATTGATTTGATTGATCCGCTCTTCAGAAACCAGCGGGTCAAATACCTTTTCTCGATGATGCTCGGGTTGGCCGTCACCAGGTGTGTTCGGGTGCCCACGTCCTTCACGTATTCCTTTGAGAGTGGCGGAAGGTTACACCTGAATGGAGGAGACATGTCACAGGGTCACACAAACACACACATACAAACACACACACACACACACACACAGTGCTGGTCTCCTTAACGAATGCAATTGTTGGAGCAGCCTCGACTCCGTGTGATGCCTTCTGATGCAAAGGATGATGAACGGCCACTCATGACACTGCGTGTGTGAATCATCTCTGGTGTTGGATGAGCAGATACAGGAAATGCTGTGCAGCTGCGTCATGTGATGCATCGACAGGATGCATGAACTCCGCCCCAAACTGCCTCTGGCATCACTCTCATTCTTTTTGAAGTAGTTTTGAAAAGAAAGAGACATTAGGTTTCACGAGGCGATTCAAACCTTGCTTAAATTTTTCTTAAAAATTTCCAGAAACGAGACCATCTTGTACGTTGAGTTCAGCTAGCATGCTGACTATTTCTCCCCAAAGACTTGACAAGTCCCGCTGAATTCCTTTCTTGGCTGAAGAAATGATTAGCTGCACCTCAACCTCATTGTTGGACAAAAAGCTACACAGTGGTGTAAAAACACCAAAGAAGAAGACTTGGAAGAGAAGCAACTTTGGTTGGAAGTGGGCTCCAGCTTGGGAAAAGATGAAACTATTTTGTGAAACACACAATACACACATGCATCTCAGTGTTCACAGACTGTGACTCACCACTGTCCCGTCCGACTGACCTTAAAGTGCCGTGTAGGGAGATGGAAAGTCCCTTAAAAAACAACAAAAACTTCCCTTTTCATTTCTCAACACCAGATGGTTTCATTCGGCTTCACCTCCACCCTTCGTCTCCATCCGCTCAGGATCTGGAGTTGACTGCTCGCAATCAGCATCCGGCTGGGATCAACCCCCACCCCCTGACATAATAATTAAGCCTCGGCGGACATGCGCGGACTTGTGTTTTTTTTCTCACCGCATTATGAAGTCGGCCTGGTCGATGTCCTTCCCGCAGCCGCTGTCCCGCAGGATGCCGCTGTTGCCGACCACAGCGCACTTCTTGAGGGGAAGCTGCAGAGGGTTGTCCTGCCGAGTGCAAAAAAAAAAAAGACAACATCCGATTTATGGATGGATGGGCAATGAGCCCGTAACCTACATTAAACCTTCAACACACACACACACACACACACACACACACACACACACACACACGCGAACAAAATTACAATTTGTAAAAAGGCACAAAAAAAAATCAGCATTTTTTTATTTCCCAGATTCACCGGTGAAAGTCAGTTTGACCTCACCACACCAGTCAATTTGGGGTCGGGGGTCAAACCCCCAGCCCAACCCCCATCGTCACTGTGTGCAGTAAAGAGCCTTGCGTGGCAGCCGAATCAAAGCTGCCACTGAAGAGGGCTGAGGCAGCACGGTTGCTGGGCTTTGGCTGCATTTAAGTCGACAGCATGGAATTAAGTGAGAGCACAGAGACAATTGGGCTCATTATTACCCTCAGAGGGCACTCAAACACACACACACACACACATACACACACGAACGCACACACATGCCTCCTTGCCTCAGGGTTTCCTTTTTAGGCTCTGACAAAGAGGCGAGTCATAGGACAATGGCTCGCTAAGAGTACGTCCAGCGGGAAGGAGGAACCAGATAGCACCACCAGAGGGCTTGGAGTGGGCCCACACTTAAAAGCAAAAGAAAGAAAAACATCCCAAGTATTCCTCAAAACTCTCATTGCCAATGTCTTTCCCCCCTAACAGTAGCTGCTGTGTGTCTGGGGGAATTCCCCAGAAATGAGAGAAGCCCGTCATCGCCGCCGTCTGCTTGCTCCCCTTTCTGATTCCTCTGAGTCCTCCAATCAGGGTGCCCTTTGTGATGTCACAACCCCGTTGCAGCGCGCTTGTCTCACGTGTGGATTCGGGCCTCCTCCTGCCCCCCTCCACACACTGTTCAGCTGAAGCGGGGAGGCACGGATGAATGACGTTGTAGCACAGTCAAGTTCACAGCGTGTGTGTGTGTGCGTGTGTGGACGCTCTGTTTGAGCAAAACCAGCAATTAACCACTGAAGCTCTAATTGGCACATTCCATTGCACCGGCTCTCACACTGTCCGTGACGCCAGCCTGTTGCAGTCGGGGGGGGGGAAAAAAAGGAGCCACTCGTCTGAACTCAGACCTGCAATTACGGCTCTTGATAGCTGAGAGGACAGAAAAAACCCAAGTGTGGGAGTTGTGCGTCCCGCCGCTAGCTGGCCTCCCTCCGACACACACTCTGACTGCCGGCCGTGCCAGCCAGGGAGACGGGGAGCCGCTCCAGGGCAGCAGAGGGCCATCGCAACCTCGACCAGGGTGACACCAGCGAGGGGACGCGACGTTGATGATGGGACCGTGATTTGGTAGGAGGGAGAAAAATTGACAGCGCGAGAAAGTACACAAAGCTTGTTGGGAAAGGTTTGGTTTTGAGGAAATGCCACAAAACAGTGAGTTTGGGATAATAATAAAAAAATGACAGCAGGCATTGCAGCACAACCACAAAATTCCTTGTGGGAAAGAGAAACTGCTGAGGAGTTTAAAAGTCTCTGGCACATCATTGAGCTCCACTTCCCTTTGCATGTGTGTGTGTGTGTGTGTGTGTGTGTGTGTGTGTTTGTGTTTGCCTTTTTGTGATGTCACGAAGGGCTCGGACACCTCACTCACACCTCTCCCAAGTTTGCTGGCAACGGCCTCAGCAAGGTGTTGGTTGTAGTTGGTATTTTTGTTCGAGCTTTAGCACTCAATGTTGCTGCTCTGATCTCACTGGTCAGATATTCAGCGCACCTCGCAGCCGTGACAGGAAACCTGTAATGTTGCGGTGGCCGTCTCCCTCTCTAGTCCCACCCACTCGGGGGTGGCGTACCGCTGCAGCAACAAGCGCTTCCTTGAACACGCAGTGTGTGTGTGTGTGTGTGTGTGTGTGTGTACACGTGTGTCTCATACGCATGCAAACACACACGGGGATAGAAGCGTGTTAAAAATAAACCTTATCTGCATACAAACTGTAGACGCGCGCGCATACGCATCCACGAACACAACGAACGCTGTGTTCTGGTGAGGTGCCGAGAGGGAAAAAGGGGGCGACGCGGCGGCAGCGGTGGTAGCACAGAGGGAGGAACATCCTCTTCCAGTTGTGATGCACACGCTCAACATCCTCTTTCTAAATCTGACCTCCAGCCTGGCCCGAGCAGGAAATCAAGTTGCAGCCAGAGAGAGAAAAAAGTGCTTCAGAAGTTCAGGTTTCAAGGCCTTTACTGACTGTTCAATGCAGAAACGCTCCACAGACATTGAGGCCCTGTTTGCACTTGGTCATTTCATGCGTTTTTTGCCGGAATAGGAAAAACGCATGAAATGACCAAGTGCAAACAGTCCAAATCCGTTTTGACATCCGAATACCAAAACCACCTCGGGAGGACTACTCCACTCACCTCTCCCGTGTACGTACTTGGTCGGCGCCCCAACTTCCGCCATCGTCATTATAAAGTTACAAACAAGAAGCGAAAACAAATCATTTTTGTTAGACTCGTTTATTAGCATGCTAATAAATTTCATTCCGCATTAGCGTATTTTGTCAGTGAAGCAGCGGTCGCAGTTTCACCACATGTGTGATTAAATGTGCGACGTTGCATCCCAAATTTGCCAGCCACTGTTGATCCGAAAATAAAGTCGTCACCACTCTGTCCCACCAGTCGTTACTCCTCGTTCGGATCCATACGAGCTGCAGTAGAATTAAAACGAGTGACTTGATATGGTCCGCAAACAGGAAGTTGATTCTTATTCGCTGTCATGTAAAACTCGCCCTGGTTTTGCGCTTTACTGCCCCCAGTCGTTAAAAACGGAAATGACGCATGTTGCATTTGCATAGGTTCGGCAGGGGGGGCCGGGGGGGGGGGGGGGGTGTGTGTGTGTGATGCGATCACAAATGGCACGCTCGAGACGCATGTTAATGGCTAAGTGCGAACAGATGCTGCGAGATCCGTTCTCGTGATCCACCGTGAATCACCCAAAACAGTTACAAGTGACCAAGTGAAAACAGGGCCTGAGAGAGCAGCATATTAAGCCCTCTGTTTACAGCCTCCTGCAAAAACGCTGTTTGCTAGAAGTGACGCCTTGCTGGTCCTTTTTGTGCGGTTGAAAGGGGACAAAAAAAAATGCAACAACGTGGTTGCAAAGAGCAGAAGACACATGGGAAAAATGTACAGATGTCCTTTCTAACATCACAGAGAGCCAGTTTCCTGAATAGCATGTTTCAGTGCATACTTTGTGGAACATACAAGTGTTAGAAGCAGTGTTGTCAAAAATATCGATATATCAATTGATATTCAAAACTGAAGTGGCAGGAGTGGAGGGAGGCCCCCCCTCCCCCTTCCGCGGTTGCTAATATCGGAAATTGTATCAAATATTAATATTTCTGAAAATATTGCATCCAAGTCTGAAATCCAGTTACGTGACAGCACTAGTTAGAAGGTACTGGCAAAGTGAACATTAGCTTTAAAAATATACATAAATCCATCCTTCTTTCTTCCTCAGCAGACGCCTCTTTGTGCATCTGGTTGCTATGAGAGATTCTTCCTCTCACAGCACATCTTAATAAGGCTGCACAACACTAAACCAATAATCCCCCAACTCCATTTAGCGGGAAGTGTGCCTGCTTGCCGACTCCCTAATGGACCGACTAGCATCCAGCATCCAGCCGGGTCTCGCTTTCTGTCACTAAAAACCAGGAATTTTATTTTATTTTTTCTTTAATTCACGCTGCATCGTCCACGTACCTGCGCAAAGAGCGAGTGGGTGTCGTTGTTGACGGTGTGCGAGTGGTAGAACTCGCCGTCGTACCACAGCACCTTGCCTGGCGGCGAGTTGGCCTTGGTCACGGCGAACATCCTCTGCGGGTTGCAGCACTCCGTCATCAGCTTCCTGCAGAGGGGGGGGGGGGGGGGGGGGCGTTTGGGAACATGATTAAGTCTCCGGGGACGAGGCGGAATTTCGTTGGACGCGGCAGCCGGAGGCAAACAATGACATGGGGACAGACGGAGAGGGAAGACCACATGACAGGACATGTGACTTCCTGATGTCCCAGTCAATCTCACATCTTTGTAACACCCGCTGTGATATTACAGTTCTGGAGCAATACGCCCCTACTCCCCTTACTTGTGGACTGTTAATGTAAGTATAAAGACATATTACTGGCAAATGAAAGCACAACAGTTATTGTTAGTTTATTTTGACTTCATATAACTCATCCCTTTTAAGTCCCATTTCCAGACCTGTCTTTATGCCTTGAAGGGAATTTATTCACAGAGTCTTGGGAGCGACTCCGCCGCTCTTGCAGGTGTCACTGTCTCCTAATCATCCTAATCAGCTTTGCTTCAGAGAGTTGTCTGCATGCTCCCCAGGCGGATGAGATTGAAGCATGTCTGCCGCGGCGTCTCCTGCAGCGTCCATATGCTTTACTTTTTTTGTGTGTCAAACCCCAGATGGGACACGCAGCACCAATAGCGCAGTTGTGCTGCAGAGTGTTTGCAGAGTATCTGCCAAAAACAACACCAATACCAGGCATTTTTGGGGGGGGTTGGTGGATTGGGTAGAATCGTACTTAAACTGGTACTTTGATAGACTCCTAAGGTCATGGTAACTAATTCATGCAATAACTGCAGTCTCATTCTGCCACAACTCCCTCGGGGACCTCCAAGTAAGAATAAATAAGGTCATATAGCCACAATCTGGGCCACTTGGACCTGTTCTCCTTTCACTATCTCATGCAAGACCTCTGCTCGTCACCATCAATGCTGTCATTCGTGGAAACCCCAACCCTTACCCCACCCCCCCGCACAAGGCAACCCCAGCCCGAACCATGAGACCAACCTGTGCAAATCGATGCCCGTCTGGTTCCTGTGCCACGCATCGCCCTGCCGCAACACCTCCTCCACGATCTCCTTGTCGGCGGGCAGCCTGTCGCCGGGGAACACGTAGAACCAGCAGAGCACCAGGACGCACAGGGCGGCCCACACCGACAGTTTCGCCCGGTAGCATCGCACCAGCATCATCTTGGCCCACTTGTCCCGAACGCGGCTCATCCGCCACCAAAACAGCGAGGAGGAAGAAAGAGGATGAGGAGGAGGAGGAGGAGGAGGAGGAGGGACACGGAGGCAGCGGCTAGGAACAAACCCGTCTCATCTCACCCCGCACACACGGTCCGCACCATCGTCACACGCCGCGAACGAGTGGTCGCGCGGGGCGCGGGGCCCGCTCCCCGCCCGCAACCCCCCTCGGTTCTACCCGAAGCGGAGCAGGAATTCTTACCAGCCTCGGTTAAGGCTCGCCCAGGAAGGTGCTCTCTGGCCCGGGGCCTCCGCTGCAGCCTGTGCGGTGGGTGCAGGTGAACCGGGACAGTCCAATTCCGACCCCCACCTCCTCCTCCTCCTCCTCCTCCTGCTGCTGCTGCTGCTTCCCCTCGTGTCTTCAGTCAGCAGCAACCCCCCTGTTCACAAAGGAGGGGGAGAGAAAAAAACGTACCTCTTGTCAAACGTCACATACGCAACATTGAAACGGAAATCGGTTTACAAAATAAAAGCGAAATAGAGGTTACCCTACAATACAACGTTGTTCAACTTGGACCCTTGACGTGTAAATCCAGTGCACGTTCTTCCTCGGATCATATCGATACCGAGTTCTAAGAGATAGAGCTTTTTCTATTGTTGCGCCCTCTTTGTAGAACGACTTACCTCTCCACATTAGACAAGCTCCCGCACTGTCGATTTTTAAAACCTGCCTAAAAACCCACTTAAATTCCTTGGCTTTTGACCCAGCATGAAACAGCATTTGTTTTGTTGCTTTTATTGTTTTACTCTTGGTTTTATGTTTTATGTTATTGTTTACAGCACTTTGTGTCAGCTGTGGTTGTATTTTAAAGTGCTTTAAAAAATAATGCGAAGTTGAGTTGAGACTTAAGTTAAGATATAGAGGAATCCAATGAGACGGACCAGAAGTAAACAAGGGGCATTTCGGCACATTAAAACATTTTTGAATAGTGATTTCTTTGAGTGGATTGGTTACGTTAAATTAGCATTTTAAAAAAATGTTGTGAACACTGTACTTTACCAGGTCAATGTAAAATGAAGCCGAACTTAGAGAAGGAAGCCCAGTTTCAGCTGCAGCGTGAGGTTGTTTTCATGATCCATAGTGTGCAGTTTCCTTTATAAATTCTGCATTTAATCCCCCCGGACCGCCCAACTGTTGGTGCGATATACATTGTTTCGTACGTCAGTTGGGAAAGATTCAATGTCTGCGGCACTTCGCTCAGCCCAATTTTGTTTCGAACGTGCAGACCTGGAAGTTTTGTGCAGACTCTCCCGCGCTTGACAACGCCTGCTTGGATAACGAACGTCTCCCCTGATTCCCGCTGAGCAGCGTCAGAGTAAAGCGCTGCTGCCCCCTGCTGGCGTGAGCCGGTCACCGAACAGCCAGGCAACAACAACACCAAATGCAGACAAAATGGCGGACATGGGCGCCGCCATAACTCCAATACTCAAGGCCGGTATTGGAGTTGCGCCCGTGTCCGCAATTTTGTCTGCATTTCGGTGCCTCTCAGATATAGCAAAGCTAGTTTAGTTTTTGTGAGATAGTGTTTGTTGCAATTGTGTTTTTTGTTTTGTTTTTGTTTGTACTGTTTTGCGCAATTATTAAAAAAAAAAAAGATCAACTAACTTCCGGCTTTGAGTTCCGGTGTAGGTACAACATTCCAGAACCCCGGACAGATTCTGTACCTACACCGGTATTGGAGTTATGGCGGCGCCCATTTCCGCCACATTGTCTTTACCCACAGGCGCCCTAGGTAACATCTCGGTACGGTACGGGTCGGTATTGAGGCATTTCCACGAGCCCCAGCACGGTCCCAGGGGTTACGATTTTGGTACCTGCCTCCTTGGGGTTCGAAGCGAGCAGAGCTGACACCGTATGGGTGACGTAGCAACGTGCAGGGCACTGATTGGGTAAAAGTTTTGACGAAAGCCAAAGGCAGTCTCTCACGAAAGACCAAAACCGCCATTTTTTAAAAATGCCCGCGTGTGGATTTTTATAGTTTCACGTATTAAAAACTGAAAAGATTATGAAACTGTACCAAGGGCGAACGTAGAACTACAGACGTTTCTGTTCTCCGTGGCCGAAGAAAAAGCTCATAGAGAGCTGGACGGACGGAGCGACACGCAATGAAAAGCCTTCCTGGTTTCGCAGCCGGTGGCCGTCGCTGTACAGCCTAATTCGGATGCGATGGAACACCGACGCGGTGGCCAACGGGAGTGAGACGGGCTGGACTCGGCCGGTGGACGACGAGGGAATAGTCGACCACGACGCTATTTGAAAACATGCTTGAGGACTGTAAATGTGTTTTGTAACATCAATCAACTTTAGGCTATTTGCAAAGTAGAGCCGTTGAATCGTGTCGATAAACCGCTAGCCACCACCGCTAACTCCGTGCTCTGCTTGTGTTGTGTTCGCTGGCAGCGAAACTTAAAGAGGCGGCGATTTTGGCTCGCAAGTTTCGTAAGTTTCACTCCCTATAACGATTTTTAAACGCTGCTCGCTTGTTAACACCGGTCGAATAGAGTTGTTGCTGTTTTGTGCTTTGTCTGGACTTAAGTTGTGAGGATATTCTTGTCTAATAATAAACAACTCTTCTGGGACAGTGTTTTGATACAAGTCAACAGTATGAAACAAAATCATTCTAAGCCCTATGAAAATGTCTCGCACAAAACAAAACCACGGTTAATACAAAAAGTGAATTTTATGGTTTTCGGGACACGGGAGGCACAAAAAAACCTTCGGTTCGCCTTGCAACCGTGACTCGGCCCACGCTCAGGTACTAGTCAGGCTTATGGAAATACCTGCCATTGACATTGCGATATTTCTCATTTTTCAGGTGGATTATTTCAAAATCTATACAGTAAAACTTGACAAGTGAGGTATCATTGGAAAGCCTGGGAGCTCTCTATTATCACAATCAGTTGGGACATTTCACGGGAAATCATATTTGGCCCTTTGGGGGGACTTCAAAGTAGGCAACTTTGTCATTCACATTACTGTATTTCTCATTTTTCAGGTGGATTATTTCAAAATCTATACAGTAAAACTTGACAAATGAGGTATCATTGGAAAGCCTGGGAGCTCTATTATCACAATCAGTTGAGACATTTCACGGGAAATCATATTTGGCCTTTTGGAGCGACTTCAAAGTTGGCAACTTTGCCATTGACATTACTGTATTTCTCATATTTGTTAATGATTATTTCAAAATCTATACAGTAAAATTTGACAAGTGAGGTGTCATTGGAAAGCCTGAGAGCTCTCCTATCACAATCCGTTGAGACATTTCACGGGAAATCATCACCTACTTTGGATTCCACCCAAAAGGCCAAAAACGATTTCCCGTGAAATGTCTCAACGGATTGTGATAGTAGAGCCCCCAGGCTTTCCAATGATACCTCACTTGTCAAATATTACTGTATAGATTTTGAAATAATCCACTTGAAAAATGAGAAATACATTAATGAGAATGATAAAGTTGCCAACTTTGAAGTCGTCCCAAAGGGCCAAAAATGATTTCCCTTGAAATTATATAGAATATAGAATATATAGATTTTGAAATAATCCAGATACAATAATTCGCTGAATTTTATATGATGAACATTGTTGGGATAAGCACAGCCATCTAGTGGTCAAATAGCAGAATTATTTTTTTTAAAGGTGGAATCGAAACCTAAGAAGCACCGCGGCGAATGTAGTGCCAACTTCTGTCGTGTTCTTCAAGCACGTTTTCAAAGTCGTGGTCGACTATTCTCTCGTCGTCCACCGGCCGAGTCGAGCCCGCCTCACTCCGTTGGCCACCGTGTCGGTGTTCCATCGCATCCGAATTAGGCTGAACAAACCTCCAACATTTTCTCTATTCGTTCCACTCCGACCATTGTAGTCCTTGGTGCTTCGGTAGTCGCTCGGCATTTAATTTTACTGTATATATATATATTTTTTTAATAAATCATGAACAAAAATGAGAAATACAGTAATGTGAATGATAAAGTTGCCTACTTTGAAGTCGCCCCAAAGGGCCATCTAGTGGTCAAATTGCGAAATTATTTTTTAAGGTGGAATCGAAACCTAAGAAATCACGGCGGCGAATGTGGTGCCAACTTCAGCGTCGTTTTGAGGACTGTAAATGTGTTTTGTAACATCAATCAACTTTAGTTTCTAAGGCTATTTGCAAAGTAGAGCCGTTGAATCGTGTCGATAAACCGCTAGCCACCACCGCTAACTCCGTGCTCTGCTTGTGTTGTGTTCGCTGGCAGCAAACTTAAGAGGCGGCGATTTTGGCTCGCAAGTTTCGTAAGTTTCACTCCCTATAACGATTTTTAAACGCTGCTCGCTTGTTAACACCGGTCAACTAGAGTTGTTGCTGTTTTGGGCTTTGTCTGGACTTAAGTTGTGCGGATATTCTTGTCTAATAATAAATGACTGTGAGACTCAGGTTATCGTTTCAGCCTCTACATTTTCTCTTCTAGGACAGTGTTTTGATACAAGTCAACAGTATTAAACAAAAATCATTCAAAGCCCTACGAAAATGTCTCGCACAAAACAAAACAAAACCATGGTTAATACAAAAATGAATCCTATGGTTTCAGAGACACGGGAGGCACAATAAAACCTTCGGTTCGCCTTGCAACCGTGACTCCGCCCACGCTCAGGTACTAGTCATTCTTATGGAAATACCTTTCAACCAAGCCGTCCCGTACCGTGAACGGCTGGCACTAGCCGCACAGGCCTAGTGGGTAAACGGTTGGTTTTCTCTGTCCATTTCCCAGCTCATATCTTCTGAGCAATATTCCTGAACATACCGTTAGCCCGGACCATCGACTCAAGCGTAGAAACAACCTTCGCGACAACACGACACTCTTAACGAATTCTTCGAAACATTGCATTTGTAAATAAATAGAGTAAATAAATAAATAAGTAAATAGCACGAATCGCATCGTAGTGACCATGCCACACTCATTGGTGCTTTTTTGTTTGTTTGTTTGTTTTTGCTTTTTTCTTACCATTCTCGCGCTCTTTATATACAATGCTGCTATCAGGATGGACGCCGAATAAGCAAAACATTTCACGAAGAAGAATGAACTTCCGTTGTGGAGTTCTGGTATGGAAGTTATAGCGACGCAAGTTTAGTTTTCGTGAGATAGTTTTTGTTGCAATTGCGTTTTCTTGTTTTGTTTTTGTTTTTGTTTGTACAATTATTAAAAAAAATACATAAAAAAAAAAAAGATCAACTAACTTACGGCATTGAGTTCCGGCCTTGAGTTCCGGTATTGGAGATATGGCGTCGCCCGTGTCCGCCATCTTTTTTTTTTTTTTTTTTTTTTTTCAAACACTTTATTTGTGATTTTGCATATACATATATAAAGAACACACTTTCTATATTACAAACAGTGCAGTAGAGAAAAGAGAGAAAGAAAAAACAAACAAACAAACAAACACCCCAAGTAGAAGAGAACAATAACAAACCAAAGCCAAGGTCAACGCAACAAAAAAAAAACAAAGGGGTTACAAACAACGCGCATATACACACACACAAATGTAAAAATAAAGAAAGAAAGAAAAGAAAAGAAAAGAAAAGAAATAAAACATCAACAAAAAGCAGACAAACCACAAGTGCACCAAATATCAATAATTGAACAGAGGAGGAGTAAACACTTAATGTTCCAATTCTAGGCCAGGGAGATTGTGTCCGCCATCTTGTCTGCATTTGGGTGCCTCTCCCTTGACTCGCAACTTGCAACTTCGCCTTTCTGCTCATGCAGGGGATTTTCCATAAAATACGTTTTTGTTGGTCTGAAACAACAGATTCTAACATGTAGAGTAAATTGTGTGTGTGTGTGTGTGTGTGTGTGTGTTATTTCCAAGGAAATGTACCACATGTTTATATTTTTTTTAAAGAGCTGTGTGCAAAAACAAAAACTCCACAATCCAGAGCTGATTCAAAACAAGTCTTCTTCCTGGGATTGAGGAGCGCACATAAAAAGTAGAGAGTGCTTTACAAAGCACTTTTGATACCACAGCCTCCGTTTATATGTATATTTTTGTGTCTGCGTGGAGACGGGAGGAGTTGGGTTGCATCAGAAATAGATCTCCACCTGCTCAGGATCACTGCGAAAATAACATGACAGAGCGTTTGTTGGCCGCCCCTCCAACATCTTCCTTCTTGTTATTAGCCCTCCTGGCTCAGTGAGACGGGCCGGGTCTCCAAGTCCTTCCAGCTCCTGTTGACCTTCGGCGCTGACATATAGCAACATCGCAGGGGTGCAAGGATAAATTGAATTTTAACGGCATTAGTAATCACATCAGTAATATTTTCTAATTTGCTACAACAGGAAATTATGGAACCAATGGGACAATTGCATTTGTTTAATTTGTGTGCAATCAGTCACATATTAGTTATAATAAATATAATGGGATATATAATGGGAATGAAATTAAGTGAAATCTTAGGGAATCAATGGGGAATTTCTATTGTTGAAAAATGTTGATAACAATAGGGAAAGCTTGAAAATGATCGATCTATAAAAATACTTATCCAAAGGATCACAGATCAGTCTGGTATGTGTCTGTTTGTTTTGCTGCAGACAAATCCTTTCTTTTATATTCCCTGACCTCGGAGAAGCCCGCGCAGAGAGCAGAGAGCAAAGGTTCGTCATCCTCCCCATCCTAAGACTTCCGCGTGGCTAATGCTGAAACACCTCAGTGCTTCTTGGGTCAGATTCATGCTCTGGAAGAAGCTGGTGGAAAGAAAAAGAAAAAAAAAATCACCAACAGAAACTTGATGCCCAGGGGCTGAAGGGATTTGCAAAGCCAAGTGCCAGAGATCCGGCTGAGATTAGAGTGCGTGCTCTGAGGTCTTGATCGAGGCAGGGTCCAGAGACTGTTGACAGGAAAACAGTTGTGTGTGGCACCAGAATGAGGCGAGGAGGTCAAGGAGGAGCGCCGACCCCCGCAGTGAACGCATTAAGGCTTGTTTCCCCATATGAAAATGGAGCCTGGATATTGGCCAGCAGCTGTGCTTGAGGTTTTTGTCTCCCAGTGATGGTGATGACATACATTTGATAGTTTTGAGTCAATACATATGCAACCTTTTTCATTTCTTTGCGGTTTAGGATGTCTCTTTACATTTATCATAATCAGTGCAAGCGAAAAGTTAAAGGTCCTTAAGGCTTTGTTATTGCCCTCTGGTGGTCAGTGGTGAAATTGGTCTCTTTATTATTACACATCAGCCAATCTTTTTGTAGAAAAGGGGGACATTTTTAGGAATTATTTTGAATTCATTTTATTCATTTAATTTGATATCTTTTTTAGGGCTTTAATAAGGTTACAGTTATTTCCTTGTGCTTTTGTCACTCACGTCATTTATAGTTCTCTATGGCCTTTTTAAACCGATGGCGGCTCAACTGTTCCATCCTAAACCGCCGTTAGAATAGATCAAAAATTCATCTTATTTAACCTTGATCCTTACTCAGATAAATCTGGTGTCTAGTGACAGGATGTAACCATCACTGCATGGCTGCTTAAGAATAAAGTGTCTATCCGATGACGGTTGGACCCCACAACCCTATAAATTATTGTCTTAAACTGGCATTTGTATGTTTAGGCTTTCATGGCATTCAGACAAAAACAGGCCAGCAATTACGCAAAACTTCTCTAAAAGTTATGAACCCCAGTGAGATAAACACAAGTTTTCAAGCAGCTCAACATGATAGCTCTCTGTTTGTTTGATTTTTTTTTCATCTGTAAAAGAAGCCACAAATTCCCACTACAGGGCCTCGGCACGGGGACAATACCATTAGGGTAATGCTCATGATTTATTATTACACTCTGCTGCTTGTCAGAGCGTCAGGGGAGGTGGTATTTAATGCCTGGTCCTGTGCCAGTGCATTCCTGCGACCAGACGTTATATCTGCAGCCCACAGCCTCAATAAAAGGCCGCCCATTGTCTCCAGCCACCGCCACCGCTCGACTCAGCAGACACCCGCACTTGCAGGTAACTTCCCTCTCATTTACCCCACATTTTCTTCTTTTTTTTTTAATGTTGTTTCCCAAAAGTATCAAGTGTTTTATTCAAAGCAAGAAGAACAAAAGATGCCTCCCTCTTTCTGACTTTCTTACTTCTTACATAGTTCAAGCACATTTCTTAATGCTTGAATGTAAATGACAGTTACAGTGGAATGGGTTTATTTGCAGTAAATGGTGCTATTGTGAGTTTTTGTTTTTAAGTTTAGAAGATTTGTCTTGTTTTAAGTCTGAATTGATGTCATTTCACCTCTAGTTCAAACAGAAAATTCATTATTAAAAGAAAGCTAAGAATTGTACTTCTTAAATCGTGTTAACTACCTTCTACTCTAATGAATCCTGCTGTTTGTTCCCAGATAATCAGATCAGTTTGCACTGCTGTTCATCATTTCCAACAAACCAATTAGTTCAATCAAAAGCTAGATAGATTTTTCTTTCCTTTTTTGCATCTTCAACATTCCTCGTCAGAAGTGCAGTTGATGTTGACGCTGTTGGCTTTGTGGTGCCCTGACGGGTCAAATGACAATTAAGTGGCTGTACGGCTAGAATCAACTTCTCTGACAGCCGCATTTGTTGTGTCTTTCATGTGCCGGCAGCAACGCAGTAAGGTAAGACAAAACTTTAATCCTCCGCGAGCCGAACGGTTCAGAAGTGCTGAGTAGCAGGATGCCTCCCGACCGGCGTCAGCCTCATTCTCTCCCTGTTTGGATTTGCAGGAGCCAGGCGGAGCCGCAGCCATGAATCCCAAAGGGGATAAGGTGAGCCAGCAACACTGTATCCCACCGCGCTAATCCCTCCCCCCAAATCCCCCAGCATGGCAAAGGGGACACGCTGACCTTCTGCACACGCCGGCGATCTGGCAGCACTCATCTGTCGGCGGTGGCGGGGTTATCAGCATCGCCAAGAGCTTTCCCCTTGACTTCATCCTAATAATAAAGCCTTATCGTGGCTCGAGGCGACTACTGGACAGTGGCCCTTCCCCCCGCCCTGACGCCACATTCTTTACACGGCAAGATTGTGATTTGGCTCCCCGTGCATCTGCGAAAATAATGGTCTGTTTCAACTTGTCCCACAGCCAAAGTCGAAGATTTCGGCCTCCCGGAAGCTCTCGCTCAAGGTGAGAGTTAATCTTTCGGAGAGATGTTTCTTTAAAGAGTTGCACAGCTGTCAGCTGACAAACTTTTCTCTGTCTTTTTTTTGGTGCTTGTGAGTGTCTGTGTGTATTTATTAAAGGCCCCATATTATGCAAAATACCACTTTACCAATGTTTTCCAACAGCAATCCAGGTGTCTGATTGTCACTTTTCAGAAAGTGTGTTCTAAAACTCGCAGTTCTAGACTCTGTGATGTCACAACGGGCGCTGACACCTGAATGATACCTTTCTTCAAGTATTGGCTCCGCCCTCTAAGGCCACCTTGCGTTTATCCCCTCCCAGAGATGTGGAAGGTACAGCAGTGTGTCAGTTTTGCTGGATGCTGTAAACAGAGGGCTAAAGGTGTAGTTGTTTTGCAGAATCTAGTTTAAAAATCTCAAACCAGCTCATTATGGGGCCTTTATAGAGTCACACCAGACTGTCCATGTGCAAGCTTTGATTGGACCCCTTTCATCCAATCAGATGCTCCTGCTCACGAGAGCGTGCGAGGATCTGGAGAGGGAGACACAAGAGAGGGAGGAGGAGAAAGAGCGCTACCTAGGGGAGAAGCTGCCTCCACTGAAAGTGTCCGGACTGTCGCTGGCTGAACTGCAGGTACAGGGCTGTGAACCGGAGAGGAACCACAGCAGGAAGTACAAAGTGAAACACTGACAACCTTCTCCTCTTTCTCCTCTTTCTCCTCCTCCTTCTGCTCCTTCTCTTCCTCCTCCTTCCTCTCTGCCCTCAGACTCTGTGCAAACAGCTCCACTCCAAAATCGACGTCGTGGATGAGGAGAGATATGACTCTGAATCCAAAGTGAACAAACACAACAAAGACGTAAGCTACACTGCGGCTCCTCAAATCATCTTCCACTGTTGAGTCAATATTTTCTAATGAAAAAAAAAAAAAAAACTTACGTGCTTTGTTTGAAGAGAAAGGAGAAGAGTAAAACTTTCACTTCATGAAAGTTTGCTTTTTGTTGAGGCGCACTTCAAATAGCTGGCCATTAAAAATGAAAAACTTTTCAGCAGCGGTTCTTTTCCTTTTAGATCAATGTGTTTGTCTCTATCTCTCTCTCTCTGTTTTTTGTTGGAAATATTAGATCCACGAGCTGAAGCTGAAGGTGCAGGATCTCGGAGGCAAGTTCAAGAAGCCGGCGCTGAGGAAGGTGAGAGTGTCGGCCGACGAGATGATGAGAGCTCTGCTGGGCTCCAAGCACAAGGGCTCCATGGACCTGCGGGCCAACCTCAAGTCGGTCAAGAAGGAGGACGTCAAACAGGACAAGGTATCCCAGTGGCGTCTCCTAAGGGAAAATAACCAAAAAAACAAAACAAAAAACACCTCTGCTCTCACACCTGCACCCAATCACCTCTCCCCTCCTCCCGCTGCAGGTGCTCACTACTGAGGTGGGCGACTGGCGCAAGAACGTGGAGGCCATGTCGGGCATGGAGGGCCGCAAGAAGATGTTCGACACTGGAGGCGCAGCCCAGTGAGGTGGAAGCCATCTACTTAGAAACAAAAATAAATGACATATTATTTCAAGGATTCATGACTTGATTGCAGGGATAGAGCCAAGTTTGTTATCAGTGGGTTAGCCTGCTTCCTCTGCAGCGACTCAGAAACACTTCATGTGTTAGGATGAGCTGAGCCACGTTTCTGTTTTTTTTTTTGTTTGTTTTGTTTTGTTTGTTTTTTTACGGGAAAAGAGGACACTCATTTTTCCCATGATGACATGTTACGCGTAGATGATTAAAGTGGATGTGGACAAACAGACAGCGGCGTCGACTCCTTGATGTCCGCCTGGCTCCCGGCCTCGTTCCATTCTGCTGGCAGGCGCTCGGTTTTATGCGCGGCGCGGAAGAGAATGGAAAGCAGCTTAGGGCTCATCTGGGATTAAGCGGAAGGGGGAACGCAGCAGGTGCGATCGTCTCGGCCTCAGCCGCAGCAGCGCCGCTGTGTTTAAATAGATGCTGCAGGACGCATTGCCGAGGATCAAAGAACACTTTTAAATTGAGCTTGGTTTAAATTTAGGTTTTCGGATTTCCCAGAAGGAAACGGGGGGGAAAAAAAGCTTATCAAGCAAATAATAGGTGACAAATGATTGGACGTCAGTCTACTGTTCATATAGTTCAAGGCCGTACTCCAAGGCCCATTTTCACATCGCTTATTTTAATTCTAGAGGATTCTGTTCTGTTCTATTTTGATTCTGATATTTCGGATCAGACAGTCAAGATTAGCCTTCCAAAAAACTCTCTACATTTCTGCAAATGTATTAATCCCCAGTGTGGGATTGATAAAGGCATTCTATTCTACATCTCCAGAAAACAGCACATTCAGCCCTCTGTTGACAGCCTGTCCCATCTGGATGGGGATTAAAACAAAGCAGAGAGGAATCGAAGAAAAGAAAAATAAATCCAGACAAAATAAACTCTGGGATTTTGAACTTGACCCTGTTGGCTTACAGGGTCAAGTTGTAGCCAGAGTCAGACCATATATATATTGATGATGCGATGATGTGCGGTGAGCCGCAGGGGACTAGGGGCGGGAAGGACTGCAGAACATCTGGGCATGGTATGTTCAGCCCTGACCGATCGTCCTCCAGGATCCTCTGTACCTTTGAAATAAAAAACTCAGACCGCACGACAGAAACCCCGCTGGCATTGTCGTCCTCCTCGGGCTGTGGGCCTCGCGCGACTGTTGGGCCCGCTTGTCGGCAATGCCATTGTTATCCCAGGGATGACGTCAACACCAACAATAGCCCCCCTAAAGATTCCTGGATGTGCCCCTCAGCTGGTGCCTGCTGGGCTTTTATGGGCTGTTTTGTGGGCTAGCAGCTGATACGCGGCAGCGCTTGGACGCATTTGTGTGATGATGTGAACTTTCTGTGTATGCCGCGTGTGTGTGTGTGTGTGTGTGTGTGTGTGTGTGTGTGTGTGTGTGTGTGTGTGTGTGTGTGTGTGTGTGCGCATGGCACTTGTTAAGCCTCTTGTCTTCCCTCGCACTCGGGATTAGCGGGCTGATAATGAAAGCAGCCACAGATGCGATAGGCATTCTGCACCTATATATAGGTGGTGAAAAGAAGAGACCTTCACGCGGGACAAGGGCTCCAGATGTGCCTCGTCACGTGGCACTGGGAGAGATCAAACATCAGGGCAGCGTGGGGGCGGAGTCTTGGATTACGGCCCGGTGAGACGCAGAGAGAGAAAAGTGAGAGTCTGGTCAGCCTGCGCCTCACCGTCAGCACCACTTGGTGGCAGCCTAGAGTCAAAGTCTAAAGCATATCTTGAGGCAGGAGCGTTAACAGAGAGATCAGGGTCTAATTGCCTAATGCAGCGGTCCAAATGTCATCTGACTGATTACTGTAAAACAGATGATGTGATGGTGTTGAACTGACTATTTTAACTTTCAAAATTTCTTCTGTCCATTTTGCAAAGACCTGTTCCGAAAAACAGAGATACTCTCTGGGAAAATGAACCTCGCCTCCTCGCCTCCAAACTTCAGGATGGAAGAAGCAGAGCCTGACAATAAATAATTACTACTCAGAAGAAAAACAAGTTAGTCTGCAAGAGAAAACAGTGGAGCAGAGTGGGATGTTTGCGTGGACCATTGTGGATTTTGTGAAGGCCATTGTGAAGGTCATCAAGCTTGCGTTGAGTGATTTTAAAAACTTTTGGAACCACAGACCCGAGGACAGATTCAGCAGATTTTTAATTTAATAGTATAATCCACACACCTGCCATTCCCTCAATCTGGGTCAATCTGGAGAGGGTTGGATCTTCCGCAGGCAAAGTTTGGTTCGAGAAATAGACTTGAAACAAACAACACGATAGTTTACAGCGAAAGCAAAGGAAAAGAATGTTCTCTTGCCTGTTAATTTGGGCTTTGGAGACGGTTAAACCTTCCAGCGACAACGTTTCCTCCGCTGTGCGCCTCCGTGTTTGCAGCTTTCAGGGTTGAGGTCTCCGAGTAAGCAGCTTGAGGAAAATCCTGTTTCTTTTCTGAAAATATTCATCTACACTTGGAGGTAATGACACAGAAAAGGCAGCTTTGGGGAGGCATTAGGCAATTTGTTTATTTTCGTAAACAGAATGGCACAAGCATGACACACACACGCGCAACCCGAATCATGCTTAAGTGCTAATTGGATTCCGAAGAGGAGGTAAACAGAGAAGGAAGTAAATTGGTTATCAAAGTCTGAGAGAAATGTTTCAGCGGGGAGCTCCCAGTGCCTTTGCGCAAGAACAGGCCTGTGAATACAAACACGTTGATTAGCTTTGAGCTAACTCTGTTTTCACCCCAACTGACATTAGAGAGTCGTGAGTGATGACTCGTCCATGTGAGAGTGTTGGAGTCTTTTCTGTGTTGGTGTGCTCCTCAAATATCCAGGCTGTTTCATGGCGGTTTCATTGGCCTGGCCAGTGATCCACCCACCTGCAATAGCCTACGGTTGCTATTTTTTCCACTTATAAGATTTTTTTTCTGAACAATACTGGAGGAACAGACAGGGGAGCGGGTCGATAGCAGCTTCAGATTGTGTGTTTCTTCATCCCAGCGTTGAGCCGTGATGATGCGAGTTAATCTACAAAAGGTGCCTCCAGCGTCGTTTCCCTCCTCATTATTGATCGTCCGTGTAGCCAGCAGAGAGAGACAGCAAAGGGGGCCTTGGAGGTCATTGGTTCTGGATACCAAAGCTAGTCAGGAGGGTCACTGACTTGCAGCCAACTGGAGATTCAACCCCTGATTTAATGCGTCTTTGGCCTTGTGTCTGCCAGACTTCTGAATGTACGAAAATTCTGAAGCAACGTCGGAAGCAAGAAAAGGACAATTTTCACAGTTTTATCCTCTGCGGCCTCTCGCTAGATGACCGCACAACAATCGCACGCCTGCTGCTTGTAGCATCGACTGTAAAGTGGCGACTCCACAGGCACAAGGCCTCGCAGTTAGACGAACAAGTGGAGGCTCGTCATCAAAAAGGAAAGTTTTTGAGGCTCCTGTTGTCAGGGGCTCTGACGAAGCTCTGCAGGTAATTAATCTCAGCCTGACATTAATTGCTGTATCGTACTGTTTAGCGCTGATCTCTTGATGCCGCCATTGCTCTAAAGTCCTTGAGAGAAAAAAGTAAATTATATTTTTAATAATAAATTTGGTTTTCTTTCAGAGAATTGGTTGAAAAATGGTAATAGTGACAATTAAAGCCTAATTTTTTAATCTATCGCCGCTGTTTTAATTCTCGGATACTTCAATGCCAGACGAGTGACGGCGATGACACCTGATCTCACACTAATCTTGTTCCTGTGTCAAAGTGTCTTTGCTCTGCATGAAGCTAACGAGCGGAACGCCTTCAGAGGTCCTTTTATCAATAAAAAATAAAAAATTAAGCAGGTTTATGCCTCGGCTCCTGGGAACAGAAGCAGAGGCAGAGTGTGCCTTTGAACACAACTTCCTGTTTCTCCAGATGCCTTTGGGTCGACGCCGAGGCGAGCCGGTCTGTGTGTGAGTCTCAACATCAAACGCCACTCGATAATGAGAGAGGGAGAGGGAGTGGGAGAGAGAGACACAGTGAGAGAAAAAGTGAGAGAGGGCATCTTTCCTTTGCAGCACACCCCGAGATGCAACCTCACTCTGGGGAGCCTGTGTTCACGCCACAGCTGGGAAACTAAAATAAAGATGCAGTGCTAACCTGCAAACCTGCTCAGCAAACCAAGTTCCTCTCGAGCAATTCAAACTGTGAATGTTCCCTTCAGCACATTTTAGGTTTCATAAAATGATGACGATATTATCGGCACGCTCGTCATATTATATGAAATCCGATCCAATCTCGCAAATGCGGGAGGAATCCTGCAATCTGTGCTCTCTGAACTCTAACCGTCATTGCTGCTCTGCTTTTGTCGACTTCTAAACATTATTGGGACGTATGTGTGTTTGTTTTGCCAGAGGCTGTAAACAGAGAGCTGTTCATGCTGTTTTCTGAAGATCTGCAGAGGTTTTTTTT
>NW_027466077.1:4572500-4697500 GCF_046127955.1 Nelusetta ayraudi
TGCAGCTTTGGGCTTCTGGCAGAAGTGACAGCGAGAGAGCTGTGACATTGCAAACACACTCATTTGGGGAAACAAGGCGTCAGACACCAAACCCTGCCTGAGGCCGCATCACCGGCTTGGAGGCCACTGTCAGCACATTGTTTCTAAAAGTAAAAAGAAAGAAGAAGAAAAAACGAAAAAGACAGAAATAATGGACAGCGGTTTGCTTGTGCAGATGACAACTTTTTATTAAGACATGAGCAAAGTGAGAAACATGGAGATGAAACTGTTTAAAAAGGGGCATTATAACGTGATATAAGGGTACATTGAACAGTAGAGATCAAAATACATATGAAAATACGTATGTTCCTGATGAGAAAATGATTGGAAATGTATTCTTCACATGTTGTATAAATATACACTTTTTAGCGCTGTTTACAGCGTTGTGTAGGATGGTATAGTTTTTTTTTTTTTTTTTAAATCCACTCATATTTCAGCTAGCTCGTGTTGTCAGGTTCTATGACGTCTGCCTTCGCCTTCTGAATCAAGAACCAATGCTGCCCCCTGTCGGCGGTAAGTGTACGGACCACAGTCAGTTGCGGTAGCCAGTCAGGTCTTGAGTCTGCGACGCAAACGTTAGCTAGCCGGAGCTAAATCCGGAGTTCCGGTAGCCAGAACTGCGAACCCACGATGGCTGAAGGTAAAAATATCAAATTGAACTGAAATCAACAGCAATTTAGGATTCAAACGATGCGTTTATAATCTGTTTTTATTTTCAATGCATCGTTTGTTTTGTTGTGGTCACGTTGGTGTCTTCCATTACAGTTTAATTGGACACACCAGTTTACATGGACTACACTTGTTTAAGCTCACATAGGGTACTTTTTTGCTGGATATATCAAAACTTTGTCGACTCATGTCTTAAAATTGCCGTTTATTTTTGAGTTTCGACTATTTCTGCCATCTTTGTTCCCTACACTTAATTGTGAACGGGACCTTGTTAACACTTAAATGAATTTAAGCTCGACTGGTTTAAATGAAGGTGGCGTGATGTGGAAGTGTGATTCAATGTGGATTGTCGAGCCGCGGTGTCCTATTGATGGAATGATGTTGGTATCAATATAAGTACGTTGAAGTATGACGTCACTGAAGGCGTCGGTGTGAATTGTGCAGAAGTTTTAAGAGTTAGGGCAGTTGGATCTTGCACAACTTCTGCTCCTCTTGCACTTCCTCTCTCTCTCTGACACATGTATATATATATGTATATATATATATATATGTATATATATATATATATATATATATACATATATATATATATATATATATATGTATATATATATATATGTATGTGTATATATATATATATGTATATATATATATGTATGTGTATATACATATATATATGTATATATATATATATATATATATATATATATATATATGTGTATATATATATATATATATATATGTATATATATATATATATGTATATATATATATGTATAGTAATATAGTAATATACACAGAGCAAGGGTCTTACTCCAAAATTTTTACACACTGGGCCTGTAAGCAAACGCATCACCGCAGGCTTTTGACCACTGCCGTGAAATCTCACGCGTCCTGGGTACAGTTTTTTAAAAAACCCACTAACAAACTCAGAATGCTGCTTGTTCTTCTCTCAACATGCTCAGCATCCATCCTGAGCAATGCGACTGCGATCAAGGTCACACAGAACTGCCTATCGCCGGCGCTTCGGCTCGCATGCACACATTTGTACAAACAACACACTATGCCGGGGCCCCATCTGTTCCGCTCAGCTGCATGCACATTGTTTCCTGCTAATCCAGATTGAGTCATCATGCTATTAATTCCTAAAAGGAGAGGAATAAAAAAAAAAACAAAAAAAAAACACATGCAGGTTAGGCATAGTATGCATTTGCATGGGCCGGGCGGATGAGGACCGGGAGGGGAATAAATAAATGTTTTCACTTCATTGCCTCTCGCAAAAACTGACGAGTGCCGCAAGATGAATGTGAGGAGGAGTCAGTAAATAGGCTGGTTGGTGATTCACCAAGCACGGCTCCTGGCAGGTTCCTGCATGGTGATGAAAGAGAGAAGAAGAGAAGTTGAGAGAGTGAGTGTGAGCGTTGCGTGTTGTGCTTAATTTAAGAGCAGTGATACATGAAGTGGGTTATGTGCAAAGCGTTGGGGGTAATTTCCACTCGTTGCATCGACTCTGCTCGGGCTAACTAACCATGCTAGCCTCAGCAGCTAGACTCTGTCAATTCCTGTGTTATTTTTCTTCTTTTCGGTGTCGGCCTTTAGCTTCCTGGTTTTGTGGCATTAGAATGGCTGTGAAATCCAGTGGAACTGCTTCTGTGCTGGGTCAGTCTGGATCAGCGTTCAGCCCAGTCCCTCGCCACTTAACTCCGCCTCCTTCTGGTGGAGCGGCCGGTCTTGACAGGCGACAGCGCTGCCAAGTGTCAGGAGTGTGAAGGCCGGGTGGTTGTTGTGCGGGGGTGGAGGTTCCTGTCGCCTCCAGGTGGAAACTCGCAGGGTTCTCATGTGACTTCAGGTGCTTGTGCGCTGCTCCCAAACTTCCCACACACATATTGAGCTCCCACTCTTGCACACAAAACACTTCACTAATGCACACAAACCCCTCCGACATGCCTCCTGGCGACTCGTTTTTTCTTTCCCCTTGTCTCTTCACGATGGCTGTGACTCTCAAGCTGGATGCCACAGCCTACCGTTGTTCTGATGCTCCCGGGTCAATAAAAACAGTCCTTTCCTCCAGAGCCTCCACCGACAGCTAGAATAGCGTCTTTGGGGCCGCTTTGCATTCTCAAGTTGCCGTAAACTGAATTTTAACTTGAGTCACAATTAGGCCTGGTTGATATGGCAAAAAAAAGAATCCCCAATTTTTTTCACTACAAATCTGATTCACAATTTAAATTGATTTATTTCCACTCTACTTAAAATCAATTGACAAACAAATGACAAATAACAGAGAAACTGGTCAAAACAACTTTTAACTTTATTCTGTTTTCAGTTGCCCTTGTAGGTTTAAAGTGCAAAAATGTAAAAGCATGTATAATAATAGCAATCCTTGAAAGAAAGACAAGACGTATCGGCCCCTGCTGCACTCCCCCCTGCTCCCACTCTGCTACTGCTGTTACTTGAGATCTGGAGCCCCCCCCCCCGCTCTTTACTTCACTTCCCCTCCTCGTCGTCTGAATGGGAATCACGTCTGCTCGGTTATGACAGGGCGGCTCGGCTCGGCTGCCTCTGGAATCCAGATCATGAATATCACATTTGGTGCGCAGTGCTTTCAAATTGCTTTATTTCTCCGAGGACGTGGCTGCTAGGTGGTTCCCGACTCCCCTATCTAACCCCTCCCCCAGGCCCACGTAGAATATTAGCTTTTTTCATGCACAAATTGTACAAAGACGACGCTGCTTCTTTGTAATTCAGCCGCGTGGTCGTGCGTTACAAGCCTTGTTCGGCTGCTCGAAGGGACAAGAGAACTGCTGTTTGTAGAAGGAGAACATGGCCGTGCTGTCTGTCGCTCTTATCTCACGTGGTTCGTGCGTGCTTATATTACTTGCAAAAGAAAAATCCAGAGTTTGTCTCATACCATTGTCTTATTGTAGCAAATACAATAATATGTATGTAGCAAAAAATAATGTAATTTGCAATGCTAGAGGTAAACAAATGGAATAGAAAATACAGTGGAAACTGTTCTTTAAGTCCAGCATCTAAAAATTATCATTATTATTATTATTATTATTGTTATAATAATAATAATAATAATAATGATGATGATAATAATAATAATAATGCTAATAATAATGATTCAGCTTAATCCTGTGAGGACAAGAAGACAGAAACGTGACTTTCCTCATTCACAGCCTGAAATGCGAAACAGTTTTGTCATCACTGTCGTCCGCCTGCATGAATATGAAGAAGTTTGCCTCAACTCGGGATGTTTGATCTTCGAAACGCGTGTCTCTCTCTATTGCTCCCTCCCCTCCCTCCCCTCCCTCTCCCACACTCGCCTCGGATGACATCATCTTTCACATGCAAATGCCGCAACGTTCCGCCTGGGCGTGGAAACTCCGAAACGCTTCTCCCCGTCTCTGCGTAGACTCACGCGGCTGGAGGTGAAAACACGCAAATGTCTTTGTGACGGATGCATTTCATCCGTTCCGCATGCAGATGACACGGGCCAAGTGTGTCCCTGAAAATTTAAAGTTAAAGAGCTAAAGTCCTAAAGTGATTGTCACATTAGGGATGGGTCAACACATTTGACCCACCGCTGAGGGAGTGGTGGGCAGTTGTGGTGCTGCGCCTGGAAACCATTGGGTGATTTAACCCCCCAAGTCCAACCTCAATTACTGAGTGCCAAGCAGGGATGCAATGGCTACCATTATTCCAGTCTCTTGTATGACCCGGCTGGGGATCGAACACAAAAACTCCCAGTCTCAGTCTACCACTACCACCAGTCTACCACTGGGCAAGGCAAGGCACATCACGAACCAGTCAGTATTTCCCTTGGCCAGTTTTGATTGTCGGCGTCTGGCTGCTCCTTATTGTTTCGCAGTGGAGCCCAGTCTGAGACTCGCTACTCCAACTCAGCAGTGAGCAGCCAAGCACGCCGCTCTGCCAAGGAAGCGGCGTGTTGACCAGCAGGCTAACATGCGCAGGCGTATTTGAAAACGTTGCATAATTTAAAAAGTGTGCTACTACGGAGAGATAGTGACACCTCGGTGATTCAGCGTGAACACATATCGTAAGTACGGGACCGTATTTGCTGTTAGTGGAAAGAAAAAAAACAAAAAATGTGTTCACCCATCTGTTATGATTATGCTTATGATGTCACCTCGTCGTAGCCAAGCAGCGGGAATCCCTCGAGACGCGGGGTTCAGATTTACATGTTAATGTACAGATGCTAATGTTAGCCCACCCGCTAACCTCACGACACGATGTCGCAGCCCTGAATCTTGACAGCAACAACCAAAGGCTTTAGAACGACGACGCGATAGTTTTAGCTGAGAGACTGAGATATCCATCTGCTTTTCTGCTTTTTTTTGGTTAATAGCTGGCCAAAGTGTTTGAAGCCCAAATCAACATATTTTCAGTGCCTTTTCACCTCCCATTCTTTTCCCATCAACTCTCAAATTTCACATTTGTGCAAATTTGCGCAGTCGTGTCAATTAACCCGCGGAAGACGCAATGCTTCCAATAAGGAACATTATCGTGCTGCTATTTGCAACCAGATTAGCATCTGGGTTCACTCGCCGGCCACGCCGCTGCCGCCGCAGCAGCAGCAGCATGCAGCCCACTCAAACAAACACAGGCGCGCTCTCGCCCCCCGGGGGAGTGTCAGGTACGGTTAACTTTACAACCCAAAGTAACGTTCAAAGCCGTCCACCTACGGCTGCGAGGCATTGCAGAGCTGATCGGAGCAGGCACAGCGTGTCCAATCCGCTTTCGTGGTCTTTTCAACACATCACACGAAAGCCTCACCTGTGATTTGTTGTACTGCGCATAAGAGAGAGAGGAGGGAGGGTTGAGGGTGGGGGGGGGAATAAAACACCCGACGAGATGCCTCCACTTGACGACTAATTTACACCAACACTTCACTTTTATCCCTGTTTAACCCGCAGCCATATATCCAATTACTCGTCGCTTTGCGCTTTTAAATTTCTGCTGTTGGGATTCACTGTGTTGTCTTGCAGGGACTTTAACCTTTAAACAACGTATACAGACTGGAGAAAGCCTCTCGTGACGTATCTGTGTCAGGGTTTTGACGAGAAAACTGCAGCTGCAGTCATTGTTTCCCTCTGTTGGGTCTTCTTCTGTGGTTTCCCATAGCAGCTTTTCCCTCTTCTACCTTATTTATCTGTAAAAGAAGCTCAGTGGTTACGCCATCAGCTGAAACCTCAGGAGCAGTTGAGATTCAGTTGCTTCCCATTGGAGCGGTGATTCTCAACTTGTGGAGTCATGGGACCCACCTTTCCGCAAATCTTTTCCACAGCACTCAAATCTATTCCTCAAAAATAAAAATACTATTCAACTTTCTCTGTCTAGGAAACAGATGACTGAAATTATGCAGTTGAATTTTGTGTCCTGCAAAATAAATGCCCAACATTTTCTCTACAAATTTACATATTTCAAAATCTGCCGATAATAAACTGCCCACAAAGCCGCGACACAATCAATACAGCTCTACGGCCCACTTTTGTGTCGCGACCCACCAGTTGAGAAACACTGCACAAGAGGTTCGACGGACTCAGTGATGGAGTTGTCACGCACGCTTATCGAAACATCCCCTGTCAGTCAAAAGTGCCCGGGAAGGGTTTCTGGTCGTGCAGGGATTAGTTGATGGATTAGAAAAGGTTGGGTGAGGGTCAAAGGTCGCTGTCAATATGTCGTCCTTGAGCAAAATGCCAAACGACAAATTGCTTTCGGGAGCAGATGGGGGTTTGGTGCCGGCCACCGAATTAATGCGAGTCTTCAAGGCTCTTCAAGGCGTAGTTTTGTGCCGCGTCGCTAATTGGTTAGCTCCTTAGGTCCCGTCCACACGGGAACGTTTTTTGGTGGAAACTGTAAAATATTTAACCGTTACGGCGTTTCGTCCACACGGCAACGGCGTTTTGGGTCCGCGAAACAGTATTTTTTGAAAACGGGTCCCAGAGTGGGAAAATCTGGCAACGCCGTTTCCCCGTTGTCACATCGTTGCCGTGTGGACGGTGAAAACGATGACGTCATCGCACCGTCACTGTCATGTGACCGGAAAAAACATGGCATGCAGCGGCACAAAAAACAACGATAGCGGCGAGCGGAGTTGTCTTTGTATCGCAGGCGCTTCAAGATTTGTTGGCAATATTACTACAAAACCTCAGATTCACCTTTTTTCCGCTACTCGCCGTTTTTGTTTTCGCTGTGTTTAGTGTGTCGCGGAAACGCCCTCTTTCTAAATCGTGGGTCCGGTGGCTGTGTCAGGGTCTGTGAACAGCGCCACCTTTCGGTGTGGCATACGCATTACATCGTTTTCACCCACCATTCCGTTTCCATCTGTCAGCGTGTGGACGCTACTTTTTTCGACCCCGGGAAAGAAAAAAAAAACGGCAACGTTCCCGTGTGGACAGGGCATAAGTCTTCATCACGACGGTAAACTACAGCCCGGGGGCCTTATGCGGCCCGTTAAGATTTTTAAATCAGGCCTGCCGAACTCGAGGAAATGATATTATTCGTAAGTAAGTCATAACAATAAAGAGCTCAATACCAGTGGGCTACAAAAACACTGATTTTGCTTTAATGCTTTTGTTCATTTTCAATTAAAACACATTTCCTACGT
This sequence comes from Nelusetta ayraudi, assembly GCF_046127955.1. Taxonomy (NCBI): domain Eukaryota; kingdom Metazoa; phylum Chordata; class Actinopteri; order Tetraodontiformes; family Monacanthidae; genus Nelusetta; species Nelusetta ayraudi. The sequence goes on from NW_027466077.1 coordinate 4,579,846, forward strand.
ATCCCATGATATATGTTTTTCTCCTATGAGGTGAGTCACCAAAACACTCCATCCATCTGCTGCTGCTCCGGCCCCTCTGTCACATTTTAGACTGGCTCCACCAGTCTTAAAGTTTGCCCCGCCCTCCCCGGTCTGATGAATTCTGCCCTTCCCGTGCACTGTGGTTATATCACCGACCCGCACTCCCCCTCCCCCGCCACCTTTTTGATTACATCATCGGCGATGTGGTGCCAGTGGGAGGAGCTGACCAGAGTTGCTAATGACACTGTTACATCCCGAAAGAGGCAAACGAGTGCAGGAAGGAAGTGACGTCAGAGCGAGTCATGCGTACGGGAACAGGCCGGGCGAGACAACCCAAACCTGCCCTTTACTCCCCCCCTGCCCCCAATTTCTTATTTTATTTTATTTTTTTTAGCACAAAGCTGATTGGCTCGTCCTCGTGTGTCAAAGCTGATTGGCTCGTTGTCGTCGCCGACCACCTGCTGTGAAACTCGGCATTGACATTGTGGAATCGAAATCCAGTCCAGTCCAGTGTGTCTCGGTGACATTTTTGGACGTACTATTCCTTTAAACTGAGCCAGTCAGTTTGTCAGATACTTTCTAGAAGGCCAGTGATTTGTATTTCAGACCCGTCCTGTTAAAACAAACCCCGCGCAGGATCGATTCTACGACCACTTTTGCAGATGCGCCGGGATTAGTGAGTAGAAGGCCATTTTTACTCTTTTGTCCATCGTTGCTCGTTTTTTTCCTCCTTCAGCAACGAGTCGGCCGATGATCACAGTAGCGTGCAAAATGTTGGAGAAAGCGCTCTGTTGATTTCTTTTCGTATTTAGGGTAACATTAAAAGCTGACGTCAAGTATTATAATTTGGATTCACTGCTTTGCTTTTTCCTCACGCGCTGCTGAAAATATCCCACTCATTCAGGATGGAATCTGAAATGTATCGACCCGCTGGCAGATTTGTGATGAAGCACAAATATAGCAGCTCCCTGGTGCAAGGTTTTTTGTTTTTTGTTTTTTATTTTTTTAAGGGATCAAAACAAGAAGACAGGCCGCTTTTCTTCTTCTTCTCCTTCGTCTTTTTCTTCTTCTTTTTGCGTTTCACTGGGGAATCGTGGTCTTGCTCTCCTGTCCATCTGCAGCTCACTCAGTTTTGTTTTTTTTCTTTTCTTTTTTTGTTGCTGGCAGAAGGTGAGCTAAGCCGCTTTTGGAAGGCCTCCGCACTGACGTCAAAAATCTTCAAGAGAAGATTTTCTTCTCATGGAGAATGTGAATGTGAACTGATATGGCAAAAGCTCTCAAATCAAGTTTGCCGGCAGGTGTTCGGCTCGTGCAAGAGGCCCCGCGTTCAGTTCAAGGATTCGTTTGATAATCCGTGGCCGAGCGAAATGTTTAAAACATATATTAAGACTTGCCAAAAAAAAAAAACGTCTGCACACAATCGGAGCTCCCTCTTTCGTGCGTTGAATTTATTTTCTCTGTGAAAAGCTTTGACTCTTCTCGCCTGCAAAGAAAAAAAAACGTGAAACTCGCTTCTACTGTCAAATTTTTCCCCAATGAACGGCAATTATTGCTCAAGTTTAAATTTTTTTTTCCTCCCACAAGGCAGAAATGACGTTCTGATCGAGCGTCCCTCCTGCGGTGCTACCGCAAGTCTCGGAAGGAGACATAAAAAAAAGAAAAAAGATGGGCAGCGAGTGCAGCTGCGGCTGCAGATGAGTCGGAATGCTCAGAACGGGAACTGGACATTTGTGCGTTTAAAAAAAGAACAAAGAGGCACTCTGGAGGCTGTAGTCGATGAAAAATTGATAACCAGACGGCTCCTTTTCCGAGTCTGAGCCTCCTGATTCAAATTCAGTCATTTAATTACCCTTATCATTAAACCTTCAGCCGTGACTGATTTGAGTTAGATTCTTTTTTTTTTTTAAGGATCCAGTTATTTATTCCAGCGAGAACACAGACGACAATGCTGCACACACACTTTGATTATTAATTCATTTATTTTTTATTCAGAACCACAACGCCGACGCTTCCTCCAAGGTCAAATGCATTTACCATGTTTGGCCTTCGGGGGCAGCCTCTCATAATGCATGCAGACTTACCCACACACACCCACACACACACACACACACCCCGACTGCCAAAGAAATGATGTGTGAAAATGCATCCAGCTGCAGTTATTGAGAGTTCCCCACCCCTTACCCCTCTCTCTCTCTCTCTCTCTCTCTCACACACACACACTCTTGGCTCCCTTCCTCAAAAACTGTACCACTTCAGCACGCACGGATCACCTCCCCCCAACCCCAACTGCCTTGAGCCAAGTCGAATCAGCCGGGGAGGTATTGACACAGCGGCGCCGGCTTCAGCGAACGAGAGGAGCGCATCGGCAAACACATTAGATGCAGGAAGTTAAAACAAAACGCAACGAAACCCTGGCGTGCAGATCACTCCACTCTTCCTCAAACAGAACCCAGTGTGTGGAAGAGCTTAACAAAGATTATAGATTTTTTTCTTTTTTTATAGGTGGTATTAGGGAATTTAGACGAAGGGGAGGGGGAGAGGGAGTCAGTGGTGTGGAAGATCAGAAAGGAGGTCATGCTAGTTCAGCTTAATCTCCAGCGCCCACTCTGATCAAACAAGCGGCGCTCGCTGTTTTTCCCCAGTGGGAGGAGGTCGAGGAGGGGGGCCGGGTGGGGGGAGTGGAGGCACTCCCGAGGCGTTGCAGCCGAGGCTCCGCCGGGCCCGGAGTCAGTCACGCTGACGTGGGAAGAATGGCGTAATCCTGAAAAAAAAAACCCCGAGAAGAAGCGGCGAGGGGATTGTTGACAAAGTGCCTGCGCGCATGCGTGGAAAGAAATCCGGAGATTAATTAGGAAATTACAGCTGCTGGAGCTCCGGCGTCAGCGCCGCTCAGCTCCAGCCGAAGGGTTCGCAGTTGTAGCGCAGGTCCAGTGCAGTGCAGCGGTTTCTTTTTTTTCTTTTTTATAGGTGTTGCAGAATGCTCATGAGCTGAGGGTGTCCAGGGTAACGGAACAATGCAAAGGAAGAGGGTCGATGTTAATGTTAATGTTTGGAAGATTAGAAATGGGAAAAAAAATGTAAATTGAGCCCCCTACACGTGGTGTCTGACAATCGTCTCATCCGGGGAAGCGACCTGCTTCAGCTCCCCCGCAATCATCCGCGCTGATTGAATCCAGCTCAGCTCCTTTCTGTAAAGCGCCGCCTCCTTCAGAAAATAAGGATGACTCAGCACGTCTCAGGCTGCGGCGCCGGCATTCCGATCTTCCAGTGAATTCTCGACGACGCCGCAGAGGTTTTCTCGAGCTTCCGAATTCTCGCCGGTCGAATGTGAAAACGGCCGCCGGCCTGACTGGTTTCCAGTTGGTGAGCAGACTGGTCAGCTGCTGTCCAGGAGGAAGAGGGCGGGGCTTCGTTTGGGACCAAAAAAAAGAAAAATGGAAGTGTAGATTTTGTGGTCATACTAAGGAAAAGGAAATTTCCCAGCAGGATGTAAATGTGACGTGTTTTGTTTTTAAATTGGCAGTGCCTCATTGGCCCCGTTGAGTCGCCACTATGGCACACTGAATACAAATTCACACAAGATCAACAAAGAAAGAAAGAAAGAAACAAACGCAGAGTGATTTCCCCCGGTGAGAAGAAACTCCAGCAAATGGGAGGCATTGCTCCCGGGTTGCCAGGCAACTGGCGCGTTAGTAAGTGATCTCTTAGGTGCAGGTCGGGTGGGATTAGCGTCCTCAAGCGCCGCCGGTGCTTAAAACTTAAAAAAAAAACTTAAAAAAAAGGTGCTTGTGTCCCCCTGCTCTGATTGGAGGAGTGCAGGGTGTGAAGGGAGGACGGACCTCCTGCATTTGAGCAAACAAGTGGCTGCTGCTGCTGCTGCTGCTGCCGCTGCTGCTGCCAGCGCTCCCACTAATCTGTGTTCCCCCCCAGAGACCGCCTGTGTTCCTGACCTATTAAAAAAAAAATAAATAAAAAGGAGAAAAAATAGTGAACCTCCACGGCGGCGACAGTGTCGCGCTCATTAAGGTGGACACAATTAGCCGAGATGTCAACAACGGGAATTAATGCGCTGTCATACCAAACCCCCTGCCCCCACCCTTCTCCTTCCCTGCGCTGTTCTGTCACTGCTGCTGCTTTCAAAAACACTCCCCGCCTTTTAGAGCCTCTCTCTCTCTCTCTCTCTCTCTCTCTGTCTCTCTCTCTCCCCGTCTCTCTCTCTTGCCCCCAAGAATTCCGACACTTAGCGGATGAGCCGGTAGCGTATAGGGGCGGAGTTAGGCAGTTAGGTCGTTGACGTGGTTGAATTGAAATGTGTCTGAGGGGGCCGTCGTTTTACATGCGCCCCGCATGTAAAACGACATGGTTGAAAATTGCACACGACTTGAGAAACATTTCGGAGTTGTCGAGGAAACCACAATTTCCAAACAGTCGCATTTCCATTTCCACGTGATCGGTGTGTCTTTGACAGTTTCTCACTATTCCAAGCCCAACACGAACCTCCCAGAAGTCCCCATGCCTGGCCGCACCTCTTCTTCATATTTTTTCTGTTTGCAGTTCCACTTTGCCCTGTTTAAAGGTTAAAGGTTAATGGAGGTGGGGACTTCAGTGTTCACTGAGGCGATTGCTGGGGGCCACAGGGCAGATTATAGAATGGCAGCAGGCAGCCAATCGGGGTGGGGGTGGTGGTGGTGGTGGTGGTGGTGGTGGTGGGGGGGGGGGTCGTTGGCGGAAACAGTAACCTTTTCATCAGCGAGTTTCATCACCCCTCCTGCGCTCCGTCGGTCGCCGTGCCCCCCCCCGTCCAGAGGTAGGACATCGCAAAGTGTCCTCAGACAAGCGCAATAGAGCCGCGTGTCTCTCCTTCCTTCTTCCAGCGCTGCGCCCTTAGCGGCAGGGGGTTGGGCAGTGGCGGAGAGCGATGGAAAATCAGTGTAAATGGCGAAGTGGAGGGAAGAGGGGGGTAGAGAGGAGGAGTGCTGGGAGGCGGGGGAGGGCTGGGCGGAGGAGGATAAGATGGATGGAGGCGTGCGAGTCAGGGGGAACGTGAAGAATGTGAGCATCCAGGTTGAAGGAAAGGACATTCTGACCGGGGGGAAGGGGGGAAGGAGGGGGATGAGCAAGTGCACTCGGGGAGTTTTGTCACGTGCACATAAAATTTTCATCCCCCCCCCCCACACACACACACACACCTCCCACCACCCACCCACTCGCTCCTCGCCATATTTCAACGGGCATCCTTCACTTGGGACTGCGCGACGGGAATCTCTTCCAGTCAAATGGGCCAAATGTCTCCAAAAAGTGCTCCACCGTTAGAGCCGCACAGCCAAATTGCACATTTTTTGTCTCCCGGCCCAGCCGCAGTATTCCGCTACAGAATGTGTTTATATCTTATTATATTTATATAGGTTGTTTTTTTTTAAATATGAAGTTTTTAATGAGCTCCCAACCCTCTGCCTCTGTCCATGGTGCTGACTCACCCGCTCTGTTTGTTTCCGTCGCAACTGAAATGATCTTGACTCTTTCTGGGTCTTTCGCTCCGCGGTTCAAGGCTCGCGCACAAAGAAAAAAGACGTGTCAGAATAGAAGCAAGACAGAAGTGCAAGTACAAAAATCTTTTACCTCATCAAAATAAAAATGATTAGAGCGGCGCGATGTGACGCGGCGATTCAGCCTAATTTGTTTTGTTTGTTTGACAGCTTTTTGCACATTTTTTTCCTGTTCGAGGTCGAGCCACCTTTTAAATCTGCCCCGTTTCCTTCCTGTCGTCACGCAGCAACCAGACGGTGCTCCACCAGTTCTGCTGCCCCGCCCCCGACGCCCCCGAGGGCGAGACCTCCACCGCCTGCGTGCCAAGGTAAGAGGACCTCATCTTTTCTCCGCACTCCGGGAAAACTGAAGTATATTTTTACATTTGGTTCTGAACAACTCCTGCTGTTGCTGTTGAAACGCGGCCACCTCGCCACCATGCATCCTGTCCAGTAGCGCCGCTGCAGAAGCTATTTCAGGCAACACAACCACCCCAGCGGCATCCTCTCCCCTGAAGTGGTCGTCCCGTCCTGAGACAATACCATCGTCACTCTGGGTTTTGGGTCTCGCCGAGGCGGCAGGGACGGTTTTGCCGAGTCAATCCAAGGCTGGACGAGGATAAGAGCTGCGGGCGTGAGCAAGAGTTCAATAGGAAAAAAATCAAAAATATCAGAGTATATCACATTAGGGGCCCATTTTCCTGGACAGCTGCTGTTTCCTCTGGGATATCTGCCACTGATGAGCAAAGAAAGCGTGAAAATCTAATTGCGTTTTCTGGATGTTCTTGTTTAGAAGCACGAAAATCGTTTCTCCGCTCGTGGTTTGCGCGGATATTATTTGCAACAATTGCCCGAAGCCTAATTGTGTTGCAAGAAATCAGCGTTAGTTAATTGTGCGCTCAGTCTCCAGAGAGACACATGGAATGAGTAGCAACCCTTGTTTTTCGTTTTCAAATTGGTGTCATTGATCATTTGACTGGTTATGCTTGTAGAGATAGATGATTAGGGAAAAAAAAGAAATCTACAACAGTTATTTTGACATTGATGTTCAAGACACATACGTCTTTATTGGGCCATTATTGATAGATAGATTGATAGATATACTTACCCAAATTAGGAAACTACAACACTGAACTCATTCAAGGTTAAAGAAACGTTTTAGTGAAGTTAATGTTTGTTATTTATAGCCATTTCACAAAGCTTAATATTACTCAAAACATTTACTGAGAAATAAATTGACTTCCACGGCAGCAAAAGCTCGGAATCTCCCCCAAAACAAAGACGGATCAGCGGCTCGACCAATTTGTCCACCTCTAAAAGGGAACGTCGACCTCTGGCCGGGTCCGACATTCTGTCGACATCAACCTCGTCGTGTTATGTGGTGCGGTCATGCGTGAGCTCTTTAATTACGGCGGGATTCTTGGCCGCTATCGTGCCTGCAGCTGTCCAGCCGGAGCTGCGCCCACTGCGCTCCTCTCGGAAAAAAAAAAAACAACACAAAAATACAGCCGGAGGCTGTTGACAGATGGCGGAGCAGGAGGCGCATCCAGTGGAATCTCCGATCCCACTGGATCCACGTTCCTCGCACACGCTGACTATCATGGTTTTATTATTGATGAAAGTTAAAACAACTGAAATCCAATTAACTGCCGCACCCCTGATTAGCTCCCCTCTCTCCAAAAAGACGACGGCTGTTGGGGTCGCGTTGAAAGAGGCCTGACTCAAAACCCAAGTGACTCACTTCCCACTGCTGTAGCCAATTCATTCACTCCTCTATTGAACACATCCAATATAAAGAGGAGTGACTTTTCCGAAGTGGAAACAAAGCTGGAATGAGCAAAACAAAAATAAAACTATATTGGACTGCAAAAAAAAAAAAAAAAAAGATCAATGCAGTCATAAAGCCATGAAGCCTTTTGGCCCTGCTGTGAGCCGCCTGGTTGTTTCCTGCTAAAGGAAACAGTCACTGAAGCCCAAATGGACAACAGTGCAGCAAGTGTGTGAATCAAACCACTTCCAGAGACAAGCCGCTGGGGCCGAGACACACAGCCGCTTGTGGTCTTATTTTTATTTTTAAGTGTGCCTTTCCTCGTTTGTTTTATTTGATCTTATTTTATTTTTTAAGGTTCTCGTTGCGTCTCTTCCTTTTCTTTTCTTTTCGTTTGTTTGTTTGTTTGTTTGTTTGTTTGTTTATTCAAGTTTTGTTCCTCTCTCTGAAAGCTGTCGTTGTTGAGTTCTGTATTGCTGCATCCTTGTCCAGTGAACTCGTCGGTCATCTCCTCCATCACAAGCGCATCACCACTGCATTGAGCTCACACAATGAGAAAAAAAAGCCTCATCACGTCCACCGTCACCCATCGCCCGCCACCTTCACCCCGGGCTTGTCTCTCACTCCACTGTGGTCACGCTCAGTCCCCCCCCTCCACCCCCCTCCCTGAAATCTGTCCGAGTCATGTACCGACTTATATTGCCATGTAACTAGAGTGTGCGATCTGTGCAAATGTGAAGAAAAAAAAGTCAACAAAAAACTGCCATAATGCATTGGTGTGTGTACCTGTGCTGGGAACCAGTGAGCCTTCTTGTCGACACATGTAATGCATCCGTGTTCATGTGAGAGAGAAAAAGAGTTCTTATCATGTTGCATGCTTTGGCTTGGCAGTGATCAGAACACAGCGCCCTGTCTTTCTGTGTGTGTGTGTGTACTTGTGTGAGTGTAGCGTGTGTGTGTGTGTGTGTGTCGATTTATGATTTTGCACACTCCAGGAAAATAAAACAAATGTACAGTACAAGCAGCACACACACGGCGGGGATTTCACTCAAACGCTGGCCAAAACAAAAAAAAAACAAATAAACGAAACAAGTTGGGTGACTCACATGACACAAAGATTTTTTAAAACCCACAGCATGGGCTTGCACATTTAAAACATTTCCAATTAGAAAACAATTTCTATATATATGTGTATATATATATATATATATATATATATATACAAATATATAAATATATATATGTATATATATATATATATATACATATATATATATATATATATATATATATATGTATATATATATATATATATATATATATATATATATATATATATATATATATGTATATATATATATATATATATATATATGTATATATATATATATATATATATATATATATATATATATATATATATATATACATATATATATATATATGTATATACATGTATATATATATATATATATATATATATATACATATATATATATATATATATGTATATATATAACTGCCTGGTGCAGAGAATAGAAAGTTTCTCCATCCAGTTGAGCCGTTTGTAGGGAAACACGCAGGAAAGGACTGCGTGCCACCACTGGAAATGAGCCTGGAGTTTGGAGGCAAAAGGGAGGAGAGAGCACTTCACTGTCAGGTATAATGAGGACCCAGCGGAGAAAAGTGGAAACTCACCCCGACAGCCTTGGCCGCCCTTTAAGGAGGAGCTGAGACACAGTGGGGGGAATCTTACCTCCGGGTCACAAAGTCACGTTCCACCGTCGACCGCGACAGAACGTTGGAGCTTTCAATTAGCAGCGAGTGCCGTCCTGCTGCTTCCTGCTGAAACTGCACCCAGGAGTTTTTTTGCCACTGCTTTTAAAGCTCCACGCGGGACCCCCCCCATCCTCATCATCTCCTCGAGCTAAAGTTTCTGCCTTCCGCTGACTAGCTGAGAAGAAGTGCTGCGTTCAACACCAGAAAGCGAACAAACGGGGGGAATGCGCCATCGTTGGAATGCTGTGGGATGGAGCAACCGAAATAATGAACCACGACGGCCAGCCAGGAAAAAGGAGAGCGGGACGAGTTGCAGGTGGTGCCAGTTACTTTAAAAATGATGCTTCGACTTTTACGTGGGGAACTGTAAAACACTGCTTTTGTAGCCTCAATGATTGGGAGCTTTATTTTTTTTAAGATTGTCTTCAAAAAATCCCTTTCGCTGCAAAAAACCTGGATAAAGTCACACGCAAGTGTGCGGCTCCACCACACACGGAGACGACTTGGGTGTACTGGTGGGACTCTTAAGACGGAGGCAAAAAAAAATTGAATGTCGCCAGGCAACAACACTTCACGACTTCCACAAAATTTTAAGTGCCCTGGGTTTTTTTTTTTCACCCACAGTGATGTTTGTCGCTCATCTTGCACCAGTCAGTGGGGAAACTGTGATGGTCAGCACGGGCTGAATAGACGTGTTGGGTAGAGTGATTGTGCCCTCAGATAAACATACACAAAGCCCGGACATATTAGGAGGTGAACTTCACTCTCAGAAGGCCGGGAAAACCGACAGTAGAACTGTTACAGAGCCCGCACCTCCCCAGACATCCCATCCCATAAAGAAGCTAATAAATCTGTGGCCTGGGGGTTGGTTAGCCACGTCACTGGCAACTTAAGAAAAGGTCACCGGTACAATATCCGGCTCTGTTGGAGCGCGAAACAGCAGGAATCGCCGGGACAAAGGGCAACAGAGTCTCACACGGACTGAGCGGATTAAACACCGGCGGCGATAAAAGGGATGGTCTTCATAACGCAGCACCGCTGTCAGTCTGAATGACTGGATGACTGGTGGCGAAAGAGGGAAAAAAATGGAACCTCATGTGCAGCGTTAGTGGAGAAATGCAACCGATCAATTTCCATGTCTTTCTACGTCGATTCCTGGTAAAACAAGGCAAAAATGCCATTTGGAAGAGAACTTTTGAAGACCAATTAGTCTAACCACCCCACTTCATCCAGGGGGCTGGTTATACTGAATGACTGTAACTAACGGGGCGAAACGGAGACCAACAGCCTGCGTTTTGACGGACTTGACCTTTAATTTGGAGGGAGAATTGGTGGGGCACTGCTTTATTTGCAGTTTTTTTGGGCCAATTTCAGGCCAAAAGACACAAGGGCACTGCGCTCCAAGGATGAACTTTCATCCAGCGTGGCTGAAGACATCGAAGGAAACTGATAGAAAGAGACTTGGGACCTTTGTTCATTCAGCAACTCAACTCTAAAAATGACAGACCCGTCAACTTTCTCAACCAAAACTACTTCTTTTTTGCTTTTCTGTAGGTTAAATATAAACTAGGCCACTCAGCGATTGGCAGGCGACAACCCCTGTGTGAGGCCATGTCCACGCAAACGCGGGTATTTTTGAAACCAACCTTTTTTGACCTCTGGTTACAAAAAAATCCCCGTTCACATCAACTGTGTGATCAAAATTGTCTCTGTCCACATGAAACATGAAATTTTCCTCAAGCAATGTAAATCGAATGCCAAAGCAGTAGGTGGCCATATCACTCCTAACAGGAAGACCATTTTAGCCAATCACAAGGCTGGAAAAATGAATGTCCGGAAAAACAACAATAGCGAACCACAGCAGGGTGGATTCTTTCATGTGTCTTGACAGCAAGTTACTGCTCACTGTAACGCATGAGGACAAAATGAGCCTACAGCTTTGGTGACGTCTGGATGAAAGGCGAAACTGGGCAGAGAAACACATGGTTTTGAAAATACCCATCTTCGTGTCATCAAACCGAACCGAAGCAGCTCACAGCGAAAGGCTGACATCTCGTTTGTCTTTTGCAAAAAATGAAACTAAATAAAGAAAAAAACAGAAAGCAGAAGCAGCCCTTTTTCACGCCAAACTGACACAATCAAACTGTTAAAACGAAATTAGCCGTCAAGTTCAAGAGACTTCATTGGATGAAAACCTGATAAAAAAGTGTGAGTGATGAACTCCCGGTGTAATTAATATTTACAACCTCCCTGGTGTATCTGGAAGAGAGCACTGTCCGAGATAAAGAAGGCCATCATCATCATTGTCCCTCCCTCCCTTCCTTCCTTGATGGCATATAAAATCATATATGTGTATATATATATATGTATATATATATATATATATATATATATATATATATGTATATATATATATATGTGTATATATATATATATATATATATATATAAAAATTGATGCGAATGACTGATGGTGCCTCTGCAGGGAGAAAATTAATTCACCTCCGGCTGTGGCCCGAGCAAGCAGCTGTGAGGTCCCTCCGAGGCATTACTTCCTGTAATTAATCAGCAGAAATGAATAATAAACTGCGTTAATTAGTCGAGTTCGTGCTGTCTGGCACGGAGGCAAAGGTGATGGAAGAGGGGGCGGGGCCAAGGCAGGAAATCAGCAAAGGGCCAACTTTTGCGCAGGAAGTCAGCAAAAGCAGGCTTCCTCACACTGGACTTGGCCTCATTTTGGTGGCTCAAACCAAGGAAACTTAGTTTTCATGCATATGAAAAAGTGAAGATGCTAAATCCTGTGTGCATCTCGGAGCTCTCTCCGTCCATGATTCTGTTGCAAAGCTCAAGTGAATGAGCCAATCAGAGGAGGAGAGAACGTGATCTTCCTAGGAGGGGTTTCCTGTCCATTCAGCTCCTCCTTTAACAAATTAAACCAAACAAAACAAGAAAATGGATCCTCTGCGGGGAAATGAGTTTCCTGGAATTGTCCCAGCAATTGAAGGAGCTTTCCAAAGCCTTCAAAAATCCAGCGCTACAAGTAATTCCTAATCAAAGGCCCCTTCCATGAGAAGTCCACCAGGAGGACACTGAGCGGCAACGCCAAATCCAAAATGTTGTCTTGGGTGTAATTTTCTTCTCCGTGTCGTCCTTCTGAATGAGTTTTGTGGAAGAAAAGAAAAAGAAAAGGAAAAGTTGTAAGGATCTCCACGAAAATCTCCTAGAGTTTGGAAAAGCTCTCTGCGTCTGCCGGCATCGCAGTTTATCTCTTTAAGACGGAGAGGGAGATGAAATGGGAGCATAACATTTTGATGACTTTGCCGCAGCGTCTCATACTTGTGTGTGTTTGTGTGAGTGTGTGTGTGAGTGTTAAAACCATCCCTTGCTTGTGTGAGTCACAACATCACCAAAGTCTCTCCGTGCCATGCTACGCCGCTCAGATCGTATGGGCTGTGTTTTTTATTAAAAAAAAAAAAAAAAAAAAAAAAAGTTTAATAAGACGCTGAATGTTATTTTTACCTGCCGCAGTCAGTTTACCGCTAGCAGGAGGCGCCACACTCTCTCCAGAGGAGTTTGTCAAGGCAGATTGATGAAAAGAAGAGCGTCAGAGGAACTGACTGAGGGCTTGTTTTTGTTTTTTTAAAACAGGCAGGTAAAGGAAACTTTCGTCACAGTTTGTTTTAGCCCTTCCAGTGTCGGGTGATTCAACAGGAAACAGATTTTTATCATCAGAGTCTGGGAATTTCTGGCAGCCGTGTTTCGATGGCAACCGCTGTCGTGTTTCAGCGAAACAGCCGTTCCAATCACCAGCAGGCGCCGGAAGTCTCCCAACCAATATTTGGATTCCTCCGTGTTAAAACACAATGGTTTTGGGTAATTTCGAGGAAAGCTCCTGTGTGCCGCCACCGCCACCGCCACCACCAGCTCCCGCCTTTAATATTCTCTGAAATGTGCCGCAGGAGTGGCCTATTTCTGCAGTAATCGGCCTTTGGCGCTCGCGGGCTCGCCGCCTAGAGAAAGCAGCGTGACTTTTTTCCATATTTAATAGCCGGAATGATGGAAATTTCCTCTCCGCTCACGGCTCCTGAACTCTCAGCCTGGATGCTGATTGCACTCTTTTTTTTTATTATTCCTAATGTGATTCCATTCCATTTTATTTCTGTGGCTTTTGTCAAGGCGTGCCTATTAGTCTGTCTTGCAGCCTCAGGAACTTGTAAAGCGTCCTTACGGTCAACGGGGGGCGCTAATGAGGAGCAGGAGGAACCGGCAGTGGGAGCCATCTGTGCGTCCACACGCTGGCTGTACATTTTGTCCCGACCTCTCGCGCCGCTGCTGGACGCTGGCCCGCGTTTCTATCTGTCGACCCGTCGCTCCTCATATTAAAATGGCTTGGGACTGATGGGCACGCCCACTTTTATTTATTTATTTCTTCATTTATTTTTAATCCATGCTCGCGAGTCTGTTACAGCAGGGCTGTTTGTGGATTAAAAGCTGAACTCTAGTCCCCCCCCCCCCCCAAAAAAAAAAAAAAAAAATACCCCAGCAGACATCCGGAGCCCTCGGCTGCACTGTTCATTAGCTCCAGAGGTAGCGGAGAGGGCAGCGCGCGAGCTGCAAATCTTCAGCTGAGGGTTTAAACAGAGGCAAGAATTAACAATCTGCTCCCTTTCTGCAGCTGATCACGGAAGAGCCTCGGAAAAAGCGGCGGCTCTGTCCGACCTTTTAATACCAATTATTCACTCCTTTAACAGGCCTGACTCATTGTGACGCGTGTTTTTTTTTTTTTTTTTTTTCACATCGACTGCTTTGCTTGAAACAGAGCATAAAGAATTGCATGTCACGACCATCCTCCTACAAATTGCAGCGCAAACTGTGCTTCTTATACGTGCGTATTTTCGCCCAAACACGAAGGAAGTCCATCCTTTACTTAGGTCGCTCATTCTGCTTTTTCCAGAAAGCGTGAGCTAGATCATGTGGTTTAGGGTGTTGGCGTTTTGTGATGTCATAAAGGGCACTGACCATCTCGGCCAGGTTATGGAACAATACCCCAAGCCAGGTGGTGCCGCCAATCATGCAACCGTTTTTTACCCCCAGAGTTCAGCTGCTTGGACTCCCAGTGCAGGATGGATAGTGAAAGTTATGCTAGTGTTACGTGAATGTCGCATTTGTCTACGCAGGATTTAAAGGTCCAAATCCAACTTTCTGACAGTGTGTTTTGTATTTAGGGCACTGTCAAGCAGGCTTCCTTGAACACCAGCTTCCTTGAAAAATGTCAGTGCAAGATGGCAGCTAACTAGGAACAAGACCCTCGATCTATGTATATTCTTGTAGATTCGAGAGCCGTTCTCGTCAGGGAAGGGAAGGAAAACCAAATTACATTTATTGTACTGCGAGTATACACTTTTATTAACGTATTTATGGGCAGTATGTTAAGCTTCTACCACTATAAAAATCATAAATCAGGAAGATTTTACACACTGGACCTTTAATAATCTTTATGTAACATTACGCACATGCATCAGCAGTGGTTGCCACATGAGTCGCATGTTGCTCTCAAGATGTGTTGTGGAGGTGTGGAGGACGGGGGTCGGGGAGGGGTGACCGGACGAAGTCGGAGTACATCAGCGGCTCTGAGTCCTTGTCCTGACAGCTCACCGACAGCCCTGCGCGACAGTACATCAGCGAGGAAATGAGCGGATGGGAGGTGGAGGGGAGGGGAATGAGGGGAGAGGAGGGGAATGAGGGGAGAAGAGGATGCGACGCAAAGAAGAAAAGGAAAAAAAGTGCTGACAGGGCGACCTTCTCCCGGTGTTGCTGTAATAAGAGGCGGGGATAACGAGGGGGACGAGAGCGGCGGAGGTTCAGATTAGACGTCGGGAGATTTAATGATGCCGATAGGCCGAACGTGGCAGAGAGACCGTCTTTTAATTACCGCCCGCCTGTAATAGCGACGTATAACATCACACGGTGAGAAACTGGGGCGTGGAAACTGGCGTCACGTGTCACTCCAGGGCATTTTTTTTTTTTTTGCATTCCTTTTGCTTTTTGTGCTCAACGTGCGGTTGTTACCAGGACTTCGACTGCAGCCGTCTATCTTTTTTCCTTTATTTTTGTTGGTGAGTCATCGTTGCAGCCGTGCGTGTCAGGCTTGTGTCATTGGTAGTCGGCGCGAGTCCTCTGCTGGGGAAGAGGCCGGTCAAACTGTGTGGCGCTTGGCTGGAAAAGAAAATATATGTTTTTTTGTACCGCTTCTCTTGATCAGGCGCACACATAAATAGAAAGAAAAGGGAAAAATACAAAGCCGCAGCACAGCAGAACAATACCTAGAGAAACCTTGATTGTTGAAGAGGGAGAAGCGGTTGCAGAGAGCAGAATCAGCGAGTCATCAGCGTCCGGACAAAAGAAGCTGCGTCCTGCGGGGTTCAGTTCTGACCTTGTCATGCACGACACTGTGTCAGCAGCGACGCCAACAACCTCCTGTGTGTCGTCCTACGCACACAAACCCTATTTGGGAAAGTGTTGTAACTGTCGGGCTGCACCCACTGCGCATTGTTTTCAGGAAAGATGTCAAAAAAAGGTTGAATTTCTAGTCAGGGAACAGCCGTGAAAAACAAATGCACATGAGGTTGCGAGGATCATTTTGACTGATTCGAAAGACACCAAACCTTCAGCGCAAACGGGTCGATCCCATCATGCTTTGCTCTCCACTTGCATGGACGGAATCTGGTTGCAGAGAGAGTCAAACCTGCAGTGTTTAGCTGCAACACTGACTGCACATTTGGCAATAAGTGTTGCAATTACCAAGGTGTTATTGCATCGGGGCATTTTGATCTTGTTACATCTCTGCTTTTTATTGCTTTGAAATGAACAGTAACCTGGATAAAGTGGTTGCACCACAGCAATACTTTGCGAAACATCGGTGGCGTGTTTAGGCGTCCTTAGGCAGCTTCTGCTTGCCTCTCCTCTCTTTTGTTGTCTGAAGCATTTGGTCATTAATAGAACCTCCGACGGCAACAAGCTGTTTCAGTGTGAAAGGGCCACATGGGTGTTGACAGAGTCTTGGAAATCCCTTTAAGGCCTAATTGAATTGTCCTCTGATCTTATCGGCTTGCCGCGATGGTGGGGCCTCGCGGCACTCCGGTGGGGACAGCCAGCCAGCGCAGACCGCCTCGTGGGCTCACTCGCCTCAGAACGAGCTGAGCCGAACCGCTTTCTTCCACTCCAGGCGATTTTCCACGCGACGGCGCCGGCGATTTTAACGTTTGTCTCAAGGATAGATGGCACAGAAGGTGGTGCCACGCCGAGCCACTCCTGACGCTCTGTCTTCATGATGAACAACTTCCTCGCAACTCCCCACCCCATTGTTTTTTGCATCCACAAGCGCCGCTGACAAACGGCGCCTGTAGGAGGGGACGTAAATAACCCGGCACTGTAAGTCCGGGCGCAAATAAACAGCGAGAGACGGTGCATCCTTGAAAAAGGATTCATTTGTTGTTTCCTCAAAAGGCACTGGCCCCAAAAGCGGAACATATTGTGACACTTCTATACTGCCGAGGCAAACAGTAGGTGGTGATGGGCATGAGAATAGTTGCAAGTGGAGCACCAGTGCTTTCATGATATTTTTAAGCAAAGAAGAGATGTCACAGCTTCAACAGAGCACTGACACACTGCTCAGGCCGCAAATAAACCTCACATTAAACTAGCAGTTATTTACATTTGTATGTGGCTTTCGTGCAGATGGAAGATTTACTTAATCTTCTGGGTTTGTCTTACGCAACCATGCGGTAAAGAGCCTGCGGAAAGCAGCTTCAAGGTGAAGGGAAAAACTTGCAAGGTGCACGGATGAACTTTGGATCAGATTCAGCCAGGCCGAGGCTTCCTGTTGGTGCAGGGGACAACATTAGACTTCCATCTTGTAAAATACACATGTTGAACATTTGGAAAGGACCAATCAGATATATTTTTTTCTAAAAATGACATCCAGTTCCACTAAAACCAGTGCACCATCCATGCCAAACTCTTTAGCAGCAGCTTGGCTTGCAGGGCTGTCAATTATATTATATGTTTCCTCACAACTAAGAAGAGAGTGAATTCCAATCAATAAAAGCTTCTTTTTTTTTTCTTACTGAGGGAGTTGGCAGTCGTATCAGCAAGTTTTCAGTGTTGGAATCTTTGCTGCAGCAGCCTTGCAAGCGTCAATCATCCGTGCAGTGCATGCAGTCCATGTAGCCCGAACCGTTGCAAAAAGATCAAAAAGACCAACGCTGACCTCCTCGCAGCAGCCCAGCAGGCAAACACCTGCGCCGAGCTGCAGGCTGTGGTCTTTGTGGATTTGTGCTGTGCAACGCTGACCAGTGCAACACTCTAAACACATTGCGGCGTCTCTATCAGATATTTGTGTAATTCCATCTGATTCTCCGCCTCCTTTACGCTTGCACAAGGAGCCCTTAGTACGCGGGCTATGTTTGACTGCAGTACACCGTGTGTGCGTGCTATGTTTGGATGCAGCGAGTGCATGTTGGCAATGTGCATGTGTGTGTTTGTGCGTGTGTGCCTGAGTGTCTTGGCCAACTCTGGCGTAATGCACTCAAGAGCTTACAATGTGTTTTTATCAGATGCCAAATGCATCGTCGTCTGTTATCTCTTCCTCAAACACGCGGTAATTACTTGCGCACGTCAGGCGGCGTCCTCTGCAGGCGGAGAAGTGCGGGCACGCGGGGTGACGGCGAGCAGGCTCTTAGGGCCTCCGAAAGAGAATCGCGGGAAGGGGATTGACACCTTAGAAACAAAGTGTTCCATCTTCGGCGGGCTATAAATGGCTTGAAACACATCTGCTCCCTCGGTGAAGACACTTTTATTCTGCGCGAGGCTGTTTCACGTCGGATTCCATTCACTCATTGTTCAGTATTCGTAAAAATACAGAGATGGCGGGCGACACATTCAGGCGACTGTCAGCAGCTTCCAGTCGGGAAAACTTGGGCGTTCATTTCTTTTGTGTGTTAAAATGCAAAGTCGAGAGAGGAAAAGGAAAATAATTTATGTGCGCAGGGTTCAGTAGATTCCAGCTGATGGTGAGTGGTAATGAGTCAGAGTCACTTTGGATAGATTTGAACCCATGTTCATGGGAGTGTTGGCCAAGTAGAATAAGAGAGTGGCCAATCAGAAGTGAGTGGGGGCGGGGCTAAATAAATACCCACTGGGCCTTCAAATTCAATAAAATGTTTCAACATTATTTTAACATCACACCCACCTCGTCACTTAAAGGTGATCTATTATACTAATGCTGGGCCCTTTGTATTTGATTTCTGGCCCCTCCAGAGTAGCAACACACGGTTACCCGCACTGAAAGCTTTGCAGATCTGTGTCTCTTGCTGCTCGCTTCCTCGTATTTCCTGCATCCCGCGAAAACGCTCTGTTTTACTTCACTCCACCCCCGGCCTCCTCCGTGTACGCCTCCCACCCAGCCCACTCCGCTGTGATTGGTCACACTCTTCGTCGCTGCTGAGCCTCACTTCCTCAGTTTGCCGGTGCGGGAGATGAGAGTAAATGGCAAACTTTACGAAACCGGCACAATTTAAACACTTACCGTCAGGAAGGCTTCACGCTTTAGCAGCAGTTTACTGGCTAATCCAGCTTCGTACGGACCCAGCGCGGGCTGAGTTACGGCCGCAAGGTGGACCGAAGGTCCCTGCATGCTTTTTGTGCCTTCCGTGTCCCCAGAAATATATTTTACTTTTTGTTCTGACCGTGTTTTAGTTTATTTTTGCGTGACATTTTAATAGGGCTTAGAATGATTTTGTTTCATACGGTTGACTTGTATCAAAACACTGTCCTAGCAGAAAAAATATGGACGCTGAAACGATCATTTGAGTCATAGAGTCGTTTATTATTAGACAAGAATATCTGCACAACTTAAGTCCACATAAAGCACAAAGCAGGAAGAGCTCTATACAACCGATGTTGTAAATCACTATAAGGAGCGAAACTTGCGAGTCAGAATCGCTGCCTCTTCAGTTTCTCTGCCAGCGAACACAGCAAACAAGCAGAGCACGGAGTTAGCGGTGGTGGCTTTATCAACACGATTCAGCGGTTGTACTTTGCAAATAGTCTTAAAACTAATGTTGCTTAAGGTCACAATACACTCACAGGCCTCCTAAATGTTTTCAAATATTGCCGTGGCTGACTATTCTCTCGTCGTCCACCGGCCGAGTCGAGCCTGTCTCCCTCCCGTTGCCGACCGAGCCGGAGTTCCATCGCATCTGCGTTAGGCTGAACAAACCTCCAACATCTTCTCTGTTCGTTCCACTCCAACGGTTGTGGTCCTTGGTGCTTCGGTAGTTGCTCTGTTTTTTTTGTTTTTTTATTTCCCTGACACTGAAAAAACATTGTCTTGGAGGAGCGCACTGCGACATCACTTCCAGAGCGGGGGAGGGCGGAACCAGTCCGAGAGTGTGCCTGAGCTTGGCCATGAAAGGAGATCCGGAACGCATTCACGTCAATGCGTTCCCAGTGTTAAAAAAAAAAAAAAAAACTCTGTGAACAGAGCATTCAGAACCATGCCCAACAACTTGCAGGGCTCACATCCAAACGCATGAACCTCATTATTTGAGTATTTCACATCGTTTGACACTAGGATTCAACATTGTAACAGTTTTTAGAGCTCAGAAAACTGAAAAAGCATCATCGGTGCCTTTTAAAGAGACACTGAAGAAACGGCAAAGATTTATATTTTCTGGTCCTCTACAGCAGCAGCAGCTGCCCGTAAAGACTTGGAATATTCTCCCGGCTCTTTTTTTTTTGGAAAAGATCTAAAAACTTACACTGGGGTTTTCATTCCGCAGCGGTGGCTTTTCTCAAGTCTTTTGTTTCGCTGCCAACATAACTGGAGGGTTGACAACCCTGCACTTTGATCATAACCAGCGCGTCACGATTTACAAAGCAGCTAATGGGAACTCTGGCTGATATTATGATGTCACATCAGCCCCTCCGTTACAGCAACGCATCACCACAGTTGGCGGCTCTGAAGAGTCAACTTCAAACCGCCCGGCTGGCTCCGAGTTTTCCGAAGCTGCCTGGGGTTATTTTCAAATACGTGAGTGAGGATGTGAGCCAAATAAGGACGAATCCCGGTTATTTCCCCTTGACGCAACACATAATGGACACTTAGCTTGTGAAATTAGAGTCGGGGGGGCGGCTTCAATGTTTGTTGCACTCGCAGTGAGGCGAAAACAGTGACTGAATCCGCTTCTTCTGGCTCCTCGGCTCTGGATCGCAACTTTGTTTGCTCGCCGCTTTTGTTGAGCATGTGAATTTCCGGCTTTCGTCAGGCGATGCATCAGCAGTGACACGTGCGCTTGAATTTCCAAAACTGTCCTGTTTTCTTCCTGTACGTGTCATGTGTCACCAAAGTGGGCAACATGACGTCCTACCACCGTGCAACAGAGAGGTCACAGCCACACCCACTCAGCCTTCTGTCGTCGGGCAGGTTTCCAGTCAGCACGCTGACCTCGTCGTGAGTCACACCAGATTCATGGCTGTGACGAGGCCTTTGTGCTCCATCGGACAATTTCAGAAAAGACAGACATTCTGCCCTCATTTTATTTCAGTTTTGCAGAATCAGCATTTTGAAGGGCCCCGATTAAAAACCCTGCCTTGAGTCTGAGTAGAGCAGTTTCATTGACGATGCACAGACATGCTGTTTGGAACCTCTGGCCACTGTGTATTTATGTGCACAAGGCACGTGCTGGCAAATTACCTTTTTACATCACATTCCAATCATTGCTTTCAGTGCGATATAGCCGAGGCTTTTATTACAGGCTGCAAAACACTTAGCCTCGCCGACGCTTTTTAATAAGAGCTAAAAGCTGATTCCCCGCTTTAACTGACACATAAATTGTCCGACGTTGCTTCCGCGCCCTCATCTGTCGGCCGCGTCCGGACCTTGGCTTTAAAACAGCCAGGCTGAAAACTGGCCGCCCTCGGAGCCCGCAGCCCCTCTCTCCTTGTCTCCTTGGCTAAGTAGTGCTATTTACGAGCTGCGTGGTGCCGCCCAAGTGAGCGCCGTATTGATTAGTATCTCCGCGGCCGATCCATCACCCCGGGATTGATCACACGGGGCGAGCGGAGAGCACGAGGAGGACGCCCTCCACCACCCCCACACCTCCGCCTTACATCACTGCACGTCTGCTCAAGGTGAAGTTTCTTCCTGGGGACCCAAAGTCGCTGCATGTTTTATACGTCCGTGTGTATTTGGAACCAGGCGAACAACACAAAGACAATGCGGATACATTTCATTTCAAACAGTTCTCCTTGTGCCCTGCGATGAACTGGCGACTTGACCAGGGTGTACCCTGCCTTCGCCCTAAGACAGCTGGGATAGGCTCCAGCAGACAAGTATCGAAGATGAATGAATGAACAGTTCTCCTTGTGTCCATGGCTGCAAACGGGAAGATGGATTTTTAAAGCCACTCGTGGAATGACCTTGGAAGTCGTACGCAGAGCGCAGAAGAGCTCTTCTCATCCTCAGGGGGATTCAAGAAGCTGGCCCAGATGCCGTTATTTGCTGTGCATGTGTGCGTCATCCGCTGCCTCTGCCATGAAATAAACATGTCAGAGCTATATTTATGTCCCATTCTGCAAGAAAAGGCCCAGTTAAAGTGGCCGGGAGCGTGCTGCCCGGCGCTCCTGCAGTTACACAACGTGTATGCAGCCGCATGAAAAAGCCCCTTTTCTTGCCATCAGCCACGGGACCGGAGGAGAGTGAGCTGGCTGCGGACGCTACGGGACGATGATGTGTGCTCGGCCATCATGGAAAAACAAGATTGTGGACTTTTTTTTTTACCGCTGGACGGAATTTCACTGGGGTTTGCAGACTCCAGTGGAGGAGCCGATTACATAAAAAAATAACATTTAGTGTCCAACATAAAACTGATACTGGAAGGAGACAAAAACTGCTGCTGCTTTCAGTGACTGTCCTTGAGCCAACCTGGATGTTCCATTCTTGAGTCTAATTGCATTGACAGACGGGCACAGCATCGGCATCTATCTTATTCAAAACAAATTTAGACGTTTTTCCTTTAAGAAACATTCAAGCACAAAAGCTCTGCCTTTGACTGAGCCGCCGGTCGGCCAGCCGACCTCCTAAGCGGTGGAAGCAGACGGCAGCGAAGCAAATGCGGATGTCAGGACTTGGTTTGACTCTGCTAGGCCAAAAGGCTCTGAACAAGACGAGAGAGGAAAAAAAAATGAATGGGTTGCTCCGTCTGGAAATGTTTTAAATGCGTTCTCACAGAGAGGTGGAGCACTGGGCCGGTCAGATCTTAATGAAGTGGGTGGGAATATAAAGTCCTGCTAATGACTGGGAGTGAAATATTAACAACCCACACCGGCCTTGTATTTAGAGAGATTCTTCTAACGCGGTGCTTTTTATTGAAGTTTTATAGTCGTTGCATAAGCAGGACACGACAATACTGATCCTTTTCTGTACACCACTGAGGTTCAGCAGGGGTTGTGCAACAACCGTTCGGCAAATCAATCTGAATGCTCTGCATCCTGAATGCTTCAGGGACGTTATGCCTATCGATGCACCAGATTGTGCCTCTATATCTGCGCTTTCTACTTGCTAAGCTGTTTTCTTTTATACGAGGGAATTTTGATGTCGAGAACCCTGCTTAGCAACGCAGAGGAAAGATTTAAAAAAAACAATGCAGCATCAGATGTGAAATAAATATTTGCAGAAAAAACAAAACGCTATTACCCAACTAAAGCTGCATTCTTGAGTGGGTGGAGCGGCGGTATGCAGCGGGATCTTATTTGTTTGGGCTTCTGCTGATGCGGCTCTCGCTCCACTCTTCAGCAACTCTTTGACTGGAGCCCACAGGAGGATAGACCCCCGTGAACCGCCACGAATCACGCGGGCCGATATCTAATCTCTGGCGCCGCACCGTGATGATGCAGCAGAAAGCCCCGAGATCAAGGTTAATGAAAGTCGAAGGCGGGCGGGCCAGCCCATCCCACTCCCCCCCGGTTGAAGACTTCATCAGGGGGAGCTCCTGCATAAGCCAGGCCATTCCTCCCGTCAGATGTCGGCGCCCTCGCAGGCCTAAGCAGCAGGACAGCAGGACACGTGCTCGGCAGCGGACGCAGCTTTCATTGGTACTTTGAAGCTTGACAACTCGCCTGGATGTCAACTGGGATTTTTCTTTTTTATCCTGGAGTCCAGCGGAGCAGCCCAACTTTTCATTTAGAAAAGCTCGAAATAAATCTTCTCTGATCACCGGTAAACTTCGCTTTTAGCCCTCATTTGCGGGACTCGTGCTAAAACCGATGCTTTGTTGGAACCTCAATGTGTTTTAACAAAATAAAATAAACCCAACGGCTGTAGCTGCAGCTGCAGTGGAAAAGCGTCACGGTGACCCAGCGGGTTGTGTCCTGGGAGGAATACACATGCCTCATAAACGAGTCCCTCATCTGGTAGGTTCACCTACCTAAAGTGTGAAAAGACATCAATTTTGGAGACTGTTCCCTGCCAAGAACAGCAACTTCCTGACACCGTGTTCCCAAAGTTTGCTGCTAAACTGCTCCCGTGGGCCCAAACTAATTAACATCTCTGCCCTGTTATAAACAGCAGCTTTCTTAATAATATATGAGGCAACCGGCCAGCGCTGGCACATGGGAGGAAGATTTTCTTTTTTTCACTGCCATTATATAGCTCCTTTATTTGTAATTTTCATATTTAATGCTTTGTATGCGTGCAAACAATCAAAGTGAGGGTGATCAGAAAACCAATCATGGATGCTGTGAGACAAGTTGTTCAGCAGCTCGGAGGTTTAGGCAGCCGGAGCAGAGGAGCTGAAAATGTTGGATTTATTCAGCTTCTCTGTCTTCACTTTTTTTTCACTAGGCTGCATAATCCATGAGTGATATGTAAGAGGGTGCAGCACAGTGGTTGTCTTTTCTGAAACACAAGTTCTGTTTTTGGAAGACCGCATATAGTTTAAAAACCCTTGAAGGACAATGAAAATCACAATGCTGCATTAAGCTTCGGTAATTTGCTGATGATGCGCCCAATTTGCACTTGAATCATTTTTCCCCCCCAGTTTCCTCACATCTAATAGCCCCAGCCCAACCCCCTTCTCACTCCAAACTCAAAGGCCTGCTACTGTATTAATAGCAGCGAGAGCAGATAAAAGCTGCATGTGACACGGCACTGCATTCACACACGCTCAGCAGCACAAATATAGGATCTTTCACACGTCTGCACTGCTGCAAAAGGGAAACACGTGATCCAGACTGGCAGAGTGGGTTCGCACACATGGAGGTGAAGAAAGACCTGAATGGATTCACGGTGAAATGCACACCAGCAGGAGCAGAGGAGGGCCAGCTGGACTGCAAAAAAAATATCCAGATTGAGATTAATTTCACGAGTCGTCACTGATTCCACAACCTGAGCAGGGTGAACTTCTGAACCTCCTGTTTTGGAGATATGAGACGTTTGCCTGGAGGGCTTCTCCACCTGAAGGGACTTCACAGACAAGGTCCGAGTGGGAGGACACAAAGAGGCCTGACGACACCTGGACAAGTTCTCTGAGTCATGGTGGTCCTGCATTCGCTTGCAAAAGAAGGTTCCAACGCAGCTGCACGGTTGTACCAGCTTCTGCTGCATATCTTGTCGTGCAGCATCGCAGCTCGTGTGTGTGTGTGTGTGTGTGTGTGTGTGTGTGTGTGTGTGTGTGTGTGTGTGTGTGTGTGTGTGTTAATCCACCCTTTAGACTCGCCAGCCCCGAATGTACCGGGCGAGTCAGCGCGCGATCATCACTACGTCTGATTTGCATGCCCTGGATTTTGAGACCCGGTTGCCGTGGCGACGCTCTAATTAAACAAGGCAGCACGCGAGAGGCAATAGGCAAACTCCAGTTCACTGTACATTGCAGTCGAGAGGTGGGCAGGAGATGGAACCAAAAGCCCGGGATTGAGTGGGATGTGCTGAGTCTGCCGCACCCAGGCAGGGACTCCGCCCACCCGCCCTCCCCCTCCTGTCTCGCTGACTCCTGGAAGTGCTCAGTCTCCACCTGGCGGAGAGCACGTCGCCAGGAAGCGGCAGCCTGATGCTGAGCGACGGGTGACGGAGAGGAGGATGATGTAGCGACGCCTCGCAGGGCTGTGGGAGTTGTTGAGGACAAATCTTATGCTCAACATGAACACACACACACACACACGCACACAGAGTCTTGTGCATGTATCGTCTCCTCATGTGTAATCCCCCTTTCACGCTTAAATCCACACTTTTCTGTCTTCATCTCGGGAGTTTCAAATCCAGCCCTTCGTCAGATTAGTGATGCGAATACAGACGGGCCACATTTACAGTCTGCCCAGACACCGTGAGCTGAGCGGAGACGGCCGACTGCGCTATTCCTGCTCACCTGCAGCGAGCCGTCGAGGCAGCAGAATTTATTACTCTGTCCATTATTTATCGCTCATACCAGCTTCTGTATTTGACGCAGAAGGCAGCAGCCAAACGCAGTCTAAAGATACTTTCTATCCCGAGCTTGCAGATACAGTGTGATGCAGGGTCTTATGGGATAAAGAGAAAAAAATTGGAGGGAGTTGGAGGGAGGTGGTGGACAGTTAATGGCAGCGATAGAGAACATTGTCATGAAAGCAAATGTTGGTAGCATGGAAAAGTTAAAAAGGATGCTGTTGAAGGATGAACTTTTCTCAGTCGTGCTTGGTTCACTGGCAGGGCAGAGACACGGAACATTTACATGAGTAGACAGATTAAAAAAAGGGAACTTTTAAAATTCAGAATCTACAACAACTAAGAGACAACTAAAGCTCCTTAGGAGCATTAAATGAAGTCAAGGAAATAATGATAATATATATAAAAAACTGAATAAATGGTAACAGCACAAAATGTTAAACTGAAACACGACTTGTACTGTTGGTGTTGTGTCTGATCCTTCTCCGTCTAACAAGCCTTTTGACCTTTAAAACAGCTGTCATATGCAGATACCACACACACACACACACACACACACACACACACACACACACAACAGTACACAACAGTATAGAACTGTCAGCTGAACACCCATCTGCAATGTTTATGAGCGTGCACGTGTGTGTATGTGTGTCTCGTGTGACTGGTGTCACCAGTGGCTGTCACATTTTTTTCCCTCTGAAGACTCGGAATAAATCACTTCCTCCCCCTCCCCTTTTAAACCCACTCCTGTGCTCTGTGGTTTGGTTTTGGTCCGCTGTGATGCACGTTGTCACTCCTTCCACTGTCTGTCAGCATCCGCCCGGACAGACCAGAGAGGCCAGAGCAGAGCAGCTAGACTGATGAACTGGCCCCTGCACACATTTGGCACATGAGATGAGACCAGTTTTCTTTCCTTTTGTTAAAAAAAAAGACCAGAAAAAAAGAAAATGAAAAGGTCAACTTCTTACAAGTAACCCAGGCAGCCTGGAGGAGAGGTCAGAGCTCAGCACACGGATGCGGCAGCAACCTCACTCTGCGTTTTCTCCTCCTCTCCGCAGCGATGACCTTCCTCCAGACTCGTCTGTGGGGGAGGAAGGGAAGGGAGGAGAGGGGAGGCTGCAGCAGAGTGAGGTCGACTTGCAGCCACAGCAGCAAGAGTCTCAGCTGCAGTCACAGCCACCACAGTCGGACCCCCAACCACAGTCCCAGCCACCCGAAACCCCACCCCCGCCCCCGCTGGAGCCTGAGCCTGAGCCCGAGCCCGAGCCCGAGCCCGAGCCCGAGCCTGAGCCTGAGCCCGAGCCCGAGCCTGAGCCTGAGCCTGAGCCTGAACCTGAACCGGAGCTGGAACCCGAACCAGAGGCTGAGCCTGAGCCTGAGCCGCAGCAGGAGCTCCTGGCCGAGGCTCCCAGCGAGGAGGAGCAGACAACGGCCGAAGCCCCCTCGCCCGTCAGGGAGGCGGAGACAAGAAGGGAGCAAGAGAAGGAGAAGCTGGAGGAATCGGCGGAGACGAGGGGTGCTCAGGACGGAGAGGAGGCGTGGGCCGAAGGAAGCGAGGCCGAAGAGGAGGAGGCGAAGGTGGAGGTGGAGGTGGTGCAGGAGGTGGCTGATGAGGAGGAGGAAGAGGAGGAGGAGGAAGGGGGAGGAGCTAAAGGAGGCGGGGCAGGAAGGAGAGCCAGCCTGCATCACACGGCGTCCCCCCTGAGGGTGCAACGCAACGGCTCCGGCTCGCACTCCTGCTCCTCGGACTATGAGCTCTCGCTTGACCTCAAAAACAAGCAGGTAGGGTTGGTGTTGGGGGCGGGCCTGACGGGTTGGTGTCGCTCAGACTTGTCGTCTGCCCAGTTTGTGATGGGAGGTTTTAGGTGTTTTTGTTGTCGTTTGGGATAATAAAAAAAAACAAAAACCCAGATGGAGTTCAATGTTAATTTTTTTTTTTAAATTTCGTTGTATCGACCTCCTCACGCTGAGCTTCCTCTTCATCACCATCCTCTCATTGCCACCTCATCATCGTCATCATCATCATCATCATCACCCATCAACATCATCATGTTTTTGTCTGTCACCAAACCTGGACTGATTTATTTATTTATTTATTTTTGAAAGAACTGATGTATTTGGTCAAACGAGTGATGTGCAACCTTTTTATTTTCTTCTTTTTTTTTTTTTTTTTAGCTATGGAGCTTTTATGCACTGTAATTTTTATTTTTCTGGGGGGTTAAAATCAAGAAAAACGTGCCAACAAGATGCATCCGACGGACAAAACTTTCTCATCTTGTCTCCTCTGTGCTGCTTCAAGTGAAAAAAAGGCTCTCATCACCTGCTGCATGGGGCACAAGTGTCTGTTGTCTTGTTATCTGTTCTCATCTTATTCCAGCCAGTTATGGGGAACTGAGGGGCGTCTCAGCAGCGTGACTGTGTTCCCGGCACTCGTTCCCCATGTTTTCTCACATCTGCGCTCTTCGTCACGCCCGGCACTCGGAAATCATTCCGTAGCCCATCTCCATCCCAAGAGCCATCACACATTCGCCACCCGTTGTTTGTTCCCATCCATCTCGCCGCTCACTCCCTCGGCAAGGTAAGGTCATGCTTAGTGAATGTCTGAAAGAGAGAGTCTGGCCAGCTGAAAAAGTTTTATCAAGGAGCTATAAGCAAAATTTTCAACTTGGCAGACTTTCGAAAAAATCTGCTCTTTCACCTTTTGAACTGTGTTGCCAAGCAGCATAACCTGCTAAAATGCTTCATGTCTCCATCTGACATCGTCTGGCTGCAATATTTCTTGCTGGCTTTGCCGCTTGACATCATCCACAAACTGTTGAAGATCTCTTTATATTCTTGTTTGCGTGGGAAAGGTGAAGAGTGCTGAGGACCTGCAGGTACCCAGTTTGTTTTGTTGTCCATTAGCACTTAAAGATCAAACCCAACGAAAATCAAACAAAACCCTTTCTTGAAATTATACCTCATGAACAACATCTCCTATGTAGTTTTCCTGCTGAATCAGCAGTTATTTAGCCGCAAGTGTCACGCAACGCTAGTCTGTGTTTTCCCATCTGAAGTTTCGCAGGGTTTCATTAAAGGATCGATTAATTTACGTGCCACAGTGATCGCCGACCTCCTACCCTCCCGTCTCCACTTCAATTACTGCGTAGTTTAGTGAAACACGCTTGACCAAACCTGATCAATAGACCAAGACAATGTGACCGCCGTGCCGAATTGTTCTCTTGGTAGCAAATGAGACATAAAATCGATCAATCATTAGCTACTGAAACATTTTTGTCTGTTTACTGAAAAAAAAAAAATCTATTTTCCATGCAATTGGTTGCTGGAGCTAATTCTAATTTTCTCAGCAAATTGGTGCAATTTTCACTTCCTTCCAACTTAATTTTGTCACTCGCCTCATCCTTTGTCCTTGTTTTTTTATTTTTTGTTTTCCCTCGCATAACTCTGTTTCACCTCTATTCTCACTCTTTTAATCTTCCAATGAGAGAGTCGCCATTCACAGCTGTCTCCCCAGCAACTCGGGTGGAGATACGCGATCAGCCGCATTGATCTCCTGTCCGTACAGTTTGTTGGGGTTGCAGCGGGAGACCACTGGGGGAGATAATTGGCTCTGCAGGGCGACACTCGCATCGCCGCAGAAAACAAATCTCGCACAAATTCACCCCAAACAGAAGTGTTCAGCCGCAGTTTGACCAGTTTGACCCTACAGCGCCATTGATCTGGAAGTCGCGACGATTGAACGACCTGATTAGGGGACGAATGACGAAGGGGATTGAGGCCTAAAGGGGCGAGTGATGAAGGGACGAGGGGTAAGGCTGAGGAAGGAATGAGAGAAAGAATTAAGGGATGGTTTTAAAGGAGTAAATGTGTCAGACAGATGGAATTACTCATTTTCTTTGGCATTGTTCTTTTCCTGAATCGGCCGTCCGCCGTCCCTTGATGACATCGTCGGCGTCGACTCAGTGTCGTCCTACGTCCCTCGTTTTGTAATAGAGTCAGCATTAGTTGTGCCCCAGTTTCGCCAGTTATATAACCGCCTCATTAATCATGCAGATGTTTTCTGCGCCGTGGGACGGTGCGTGGCGGAAGCTAACAGTCACGGCTTTTTTTTTTAAACGCAGTGTGCGGGATGTTCGCCCCCCTCATCCAGAGCAGATTTGCACTTCTGATTTATGGGGAAAGATTAAAACGTTTTCTCCACGTTTCTGATTGGTTCTGTTTGGAGAAAAAACATATTTACAGATTTCAAATATTAATGAATATACTGAACCTTTATATTGAGCCACCAACCCTTTATGATGGTATAAAGGGCATAATTCTACTCTGCCGGGATCCTTCACACTCGTCAGTAAATGTAAAGTATATTACAAGTCAATGATAATGAATTTTCAAAGAATATACATTGGAAAAAACTTGATACACGATTTTACGAGTCACAACCTCAGTGCGTTTAAAAATGACTCCATTGCTCTCACACTCCTTTGTCTTTGACCCTCCCCCATTGCCGCCCGTCAAAACTGATTTAGAGACTCCGCCGCAGCCAGTGGCTGGAATAATCTCACCCAATCAGCACCTTTGCCGAGCAGTCAGCGGAGGAATCGGCGTCACCCTGCCAATCCATGGCTCTTAAATAACCCCCGCCCCTTCCACCACCCTCCACGTCTGCCACCTGAGCACCCTGTTTCCCATCTGTTTAGCCGAGAGGTCTTGGAGTCAATGGGAGGAATGACTCTCGCCGCAAGTATTACAGTGTTGACAAGAGTTTCACCCTTGAAATATGACTTTTGCGCTGAATCAAAGCAAAGCAAAAGCCTCCGAGCCATTTCCATTGCCCTAAATCCAGCCCGCTGCCACGATCCTCTTCACCGCGACACACATTTAGCGTCCCACCTTGTTTGTCGGCAGGCTATAACTCATGAGGGAGTGCGATGAGCTTTGCAGCGTGTTTCTATCAGCATTCTGTGCAACATCAAGATGACGCCAGGGCGCTGAGTCAAAGATATCAAGTCAGTTTCGCAGTCGACGTTTGCATTTTTTTTTACCCTTTAGAAGATGAACCAAAAAAAACCCAAAAAAGATCAAAGCCGATTTCTCAGATTGAGCAAGTTACCCAAAACCGCATACTTCTGTACTAAATCCTTAATCGTTCTGACGTGTGCAAAAAAAAAATTTGGTCTAAAGAGTAGAAGGAAAATGACATTGTCTTCAACGACTGAAAAAAAAAACTTGTTAGTTTTTGTAACAGCGGTTTTAACCTGAACTGCACAAAACAATTCTTTTAAAGCTCTTTGTTGCTCCGGCTTGCATGTGTATTGGCGCTGCAAGACCGCAACACATCAGT
The DNA here is from genome assembly GCF_046127955.1 of Nelusetta ayraudi. Taxonomy (NCBI): domain Eukaryota; kingdom Metazoa; phylum Chordata; class Actinopteri; order Tetraodontiformes; family Monacanthidae; genus Nelusetta; species Nelusetta ayraudi. The sequence continues at coordinate 4,610,759 of NW_027466077.1, forward strand.
AGAACGACTGAGATGCATCATTGAAGACATTAAGAGGCAGTGAGGCCAAAGCAAGGTGTTGGATCAGCTGTTTTCACTTGTTCCCGCTCTGTGTGTGTGTGTGTGTGTGTGTGTGTGTGTGTGTGTGTGTGTGTGTGTGTGTGTGTGTGTGTGTGTGTGTGTGTGTGTGTGTGTGTGTGTTCCCCCGCCCCCTTTGCAATCCTTTTGATCAATTGAACCTCTGTAGAAAAATAGCCTGTAAGCACATCAGGGGTCCCGAGTCAGTTATTGGCGGATGTGACATGAAATCCTTTATTTTTCATTTATTTATTTATTCCTGCCCCTCTCCCTCTTCACGGTTCGCTCCTCCATCATCACATACCAGTTCACCCGGCGCAGCGACAGATCCTAACCGAAAGTGTATCAGGTACACACTCCGGTGGAGGCGGAGCAACGTGACCCAAATGCTTTATTTATAATCGCCGGCCCATCTCACGTTTGGAGGAAAAATAAACAAACATAAAACGCAAACGGGCCTCATCCGCCACATCCAATCAAACAAAGGCGCACGGACTGATGCCGCGTCCTAACGCTGAAGGTTACACCTCCGGCAGTCAAGCTCTTTGCAGAATTGCTTTGTGACTAGGAGCGCCTCTCCGGGAAAATAAGGTCACTCAAATTGCCTTTGCGTTGGACCTAAAGAAAAGAGCAGTCGCTGCCCCAACATAGCGTCGCTAGTCCCGTCGGTGGGGCCCCTCGCAGTTCCCGCAGTGCGGGCCCGAATGAATATTCAGGCGGAGTTCGACCTGTCTGCTGGAGCCGACAGCCAGCGAGACGACGTGGCCGCCGGCAGATACAGTAGAGGCTGCGTCCTCCACCTTTGAGTCCCTCGGGCTTGCGGAGGCGCCGCAGTGAAATGTAAATGCAGCAGATAAGATGGATCCTCAGTGTCATTGCGCGCTTCTCCTCCGTGTGGCGGCAACAGCGTTTAAGTAACCACTTATCACAAATTGCAAGAAGCCCTCAGAGCGTCGGAGATTATCAGCGTCCCCGGCGACTTTGTCCAGGCCTGGGAGACGCTGAAAAGTCACTTTTTCTAAGCAAGTTGATGAAGGTTACTTGTAGATACACGTTGAAAGGCAGTTTTGATGCAATTCTCCAACTTTAGAAAAAAGGAAAAAGAAGAAAAAAAGCAGACCAGAAATGCAGCAGATGAAGCAAAATGTCAACGTTCGACCATATCAGCCTCCTGATGGTTTATTTATTTAATGACAGACGTTGACAGGGATTCTCTTTCAAAGCCGAACCCATCAAACCTTGATTGCATCGGGTAGAGAAATGACAATGTCGTCTGAATGAAAAGGATTTCGCCGGCCGCTGAAGATAAGACTTCTTTCGCTGCGTTCTCTTTTCAAAGACGCCCAGAACCTGATTGTTCCCGGAGAGGGAAAAAAAAGAAAAATCTCGAAGAGTACTCGGTCGGCGTCTGCCAGTCTAGGATGGCCATATTACATTTCTGTTCTTCCTCTTTTTGTATTGTCTTGACAAAGATTAATGGCTCGTTCACTTTCAGAAGATTTCGACTTGCATGGAGGGCCTCTCGCTCTCTCTCTCTGCACTTTTGCTGTGAGTCTGAGTAAATGAGCATCCAGTCCACTCGACCGTCACGGACTGAACTCTGGTGTTATATCAACAATAAAAAAGCCTGCCTACGAAATAATAAAAATAGAGACAGAAGCATCTGAGAGTCCTATTTCAGTTTGAATTGTGTGTACTCCAGCCAGAACTCAGGACTCGCTACCCTCTCCCGTCTCCAGGGATTTCTCTTTAGTCTTGATTTCTCTCCCCCCCCCCACCCCCCTCTTTACTTTGGTCCAGGCCTTTTGTCTTCTGCCCACGTACCATCTGTTTTCTCCAGGCTGTTCTTATATTTATATCTGAGTAGCACTGGCGAGAAGGAACAGCATAACATAAGTACAAGAAAATGATAAACTCACTTCATCCGGGAACTGTGAACAACGCTCGTTCTTCACTCCTGTATTTACAACTCATGGTTCAAAGTTGTTGCTGCGCCGTGCATTCATCTTCTCTCCTCTCTCTCTTTCTCTCCCCCCTCTAGATCGAAATGCTAGAGCTCAAATACGGCGGCCACCTCATCTCCCGCCGCGCCGCCTGCAAGATCCAGACCGCCTTCCGCCAGTACCAGCTCAGCAAGAACTTCGAGAAGATCCGCAACTCGCTGCTGGAGAGCCGCCTGCCCCGCCGCATCTCCCTGCGTAAGGTGCGCGTGCAGAACACCGAGGGCTTCTCGGCCGAGCGGGCTCTGGCGGAAGGCTGCAGTCTGGCCGGCATCCCGCTGGTGCGCTCGCCGTCGCTGCCCGTGACCGTGGGCAGCAGCCTCACTGACCTGGAGGACTCATTCACGGAGCAGGTGCAGTCGCTGGCCAAGTCCATCGATGACGCGCTGAGCAACTGGAGTCTGAAGACCATGTGCTCGCTCCAAGAGGGCGCCGGCGGCGCTTACCAGTTCACCGCCGACTCCTTCAATGCGGCTGCGGGAGGCGGCGTTGGATTTGTTGGAGGAGGAGGAGGAGGAGGTGGAGAAGGAGAATCGAGACTTTCTCAAGTCCCGGTTGATCCAAGCGACCTGTCCAGAAGCGCCAGCAAGCTGATGATGGCCTTCCGGGATGTGACGGTACAGATCGACAGCCAGAACATCAGAGTCTCGTCGTCAGTCGTGGAATCATCCGCTTCGGTGTCGCTGGGTGGCGTCGGCGGCCAGCAGGGCGGCACCTTCACCTCCATTCCCAGCAGCTCGTTCACCACCAACACCACTGCGTCTATCCCCTCAGAGCTTCCGCCCCCTCCTGCCGTAGCTCCGGCCGAACCCTTAGACCCTCCGCCGCCTCCCCAGGAGCCGCCGCCACCGCCACCGGAATCCAACGTGGACTCAGACGATCAGGACCTGGAGTTCCCAGCGCCACCCCCGTGCGCAGAGGACCTCGGGGAGGAGCCGCCGCTGACCCCCCTGGACAGGATGGCGGCTCCTCTGGGGCACGAGGACTTTTTTGCACCACCTCCGCCGCCACCGCCAGCGCCATCGCCATCGCCGACGCCGGCCAAGGAGGCAGTGCGGGTCCCTCCGCCACACGAGGCATCGCTGGCGCCAGCTGGGAGCGTCCACCCCGCGGCTGCCGAGCCCCTGGAGGCAAAGAGGTGTGGCTCTGAGACGGCCGACAACAGCTCAGAGCTGCTGAGCAGCAGCAGCACGTCCACGGAGGCGCGCTCCACCTCAGAGGCCTCGTCCAAGGAGGCGCTGCAGGCCATGATCCTCAGCCTGCCGCGCTACCACTGCGAGAACCCCACCAGCTGCAAGTCCCCCACGCTGTCCACCGACGTCATGCGCAAACGCCTCTACCGCATTGGCCTCAACCTCTTCAACATGTGAGTGCAAGCCCATCTCACAAATTAATATTTAGTCGTTTTCTTTACGAAGCCAAGTTAAATGGCTATTTGCGTATATATCTTAAACGTTAAAGGTCCAGTGTGTATTATTTGGCCTCATTCATGATTTTTATATTGGTAAAAGCTTAATATTCTGCCCATAAATACATTGTAAAATGTGTCAGTGTATAATGTGTAAGAATATACATACAGTAACGGTTTGCTCCCAGTTAGCTGCCATCTCGCACCGCCATATTTAAAAGGAAACCAGGTGTGGACAATCCAGCTGCCTGTCAACATGTTACATATTTAGGGTGAACGTTCACATCCTCAAATAGACCAATAAAGAAGAAGGTAGACAAGATATCAAGGTTTGTATGCGCAGGCCACCGTAGTGCACTGGCAAGCTCAGGAGAGAGAGGGTGGGAGGATGAGGCCTCCAATTCAAAGTGTAACCACTTGATGTTGCTGTTTCTTCTCAAAATCTCCAAATATTACACACCTAGCCTTCATAAGCCACAGACAGCACAGATTGGAGAGCATGTAGTTGAAAATCTGAAAAATAAAATGTAAAGACGGTGAGATTTCTGTCATTTGCCTCTGAGTGAACCTGAGATTCTTCGCGGGGCCTCTTGGACCGGCCTTGCAAAGGAAAAAAACACTTTTTTCTCTCACAGGTCCCCATTGTGCGCAAAGAACAAACAGAATGAAGCCTGAGTCCCAGGCTGCTTCTGAGGGGCCTTTTATCTTGTCAGAAGGAAGCGTCAGAGCAGGGACGAGAGGCGAGAGGAGGGGAAGGAAGGAGGAGGGAGCGAAAGTGTGTAAAGACCCGTGCGTGTGAAGTAGCGCTACGGTTTGGATGAGAGGAGGACGTGACTTCAGCACATGTCTGGGATGGCAGACGAGACAGCGACGTAATTGCTATTTCACATTATTAATTATTGATGTTATTTACATGTGGAAAGCTACAAGCAGATATGATGTATAAAAATGCGATGTCATGGTTGCTGCCATTCCAGATTTACACAGATTCTTTCAAAACAACACCGATCTTTTGTTGTTGTTTTTCTACTGTTCTGGGTCGTGAAATGTCTGAAGATCCTCCAGCAGCATTTGGTAGATTAATGACGTGATGGAATTTAGAATTTTAGCTGGATTACTCCTTTAAATTGTTCGATGCTGGACTAAATGTGACAGCTAAAGTTAATTGTTTGGTCAGTTTTCTTGCTCTAAACAGCTCCGCGTGTTAATCTGAACTGTCAGGTTTCAGCACATAATAATTAAGAGAAAAAAATCCATATGTTGACAAAGCTGCAAGCCCGCGGTGGCTAATTGGCCGTGCAGGGTTTGTTGAGCACACTCAGGTACATGTGACCACTTCACCCAGACGTTGCTTCTGAGATAACAAGCTCTGACTTTCGCCTCATGGTGTGGTTGACCTCCACAGCACAATTCTGGGAAAAAAACACTTTGAACACTAGTGCCGCTCTCCTAGTGGTGGACCTTTCCCCAGCTGCCTCCACTGGTTCCCCACGTATTCAAAATTCACGTTGCCGGCCCGAGCTCATACATAGTGAAAAGTGGCAGTTAACTATATGAAGAATTTAATGTGGATTATAAAGAAGAAAATAAGAGAAATGGTCCACAAATTCTCATTATTTCCTCCTTCGGACTGTGAATGTAATTAAACATTCCCCCTCTGGGGACCAGCACCTTGGGAGCCTGAGAGTAAAAATATTGTTAGTGTCTCAATCCAAGCAGGGTTTGGGGTTTTGTGTGTGCGTGTGTGTGTGTGCATCCTTGCAACTGCAACTATTTTTGTCGCAGAAAAAAAGAACTGCAAGATTGTAAAAAGATACGGGGCCAATTAAATCCATCTTAAAGTAATTTAGGACACTGGAGCTCGTAATGACGCATTGTGTTGCTTGCCAAAAGCGCAGCGGCGCCATAAGAGCGCTCAATAAAGTCGATTAGCTCGATGGCGGAGTGTGACGCTGAGAAACAAAAAAAAGGAACAGGAACCCGTTGCACTGCTAGCAAATAGAAGATGCAGAGGCAATCATTTCTATCTAAATGTTTCTTAAGTTGCTTTATACTGTGTAAAAGCTTCTTTCTCCTTCTGCAGCCTTCACCCATGTGGTCAGTTTCATGTCCGGCGCAATGAAGTACAGATTTTATTTTATTTTTTCCCTTCTTCTTCTTCTTCTTCTTCTTCTTCTTCTTCTTCTTCTTCTTCTTCTTCTTTTTCTTCTTCTTCTTCTTCTTTAATATTTTAAAAGGACTATTTGATGAAAGCTCTTAGTTCAATTTACAAGATAACGTGAAGTTAAAGACGTTTCCCATTTCCTGTCCACCAACTCTCTCCTCTCATCTGCCACATCAAACAGATAAGCTGAGGTTTAATAAACCAGCTGCGAGGAAAGAAGGGCAGGGTGAGGAGGTAAGGAATGGGGAGAGAAGGAGGGAGGAAAAAAAATATATTAAAAAGTTGGGAGAGAGAGAGTAATCGAGCTCGAAGCTTATTAGTTCCACCACTTCATATCCTCCCTCTAATACTTGCGCTTGTTGTATCCTCTGCATCTTAAACAGAGCTGTGTGCTTGGGGCCAAAGCTTGGATACTGCTCAATCATCCGAACAAATAGCATGCACGCACACGCGCGCACGCACACACACACACACACACACACACACACACACAGCTTGCGTGATTGCAATGTGGCTGCATCTACTAGCAGGTGGTCTATCCGGCTGCTGAAGGTTGGTCCGAAAGAATATTAAAAGAAGTTTAGAATTGTGTGTGTGTGTGTGTGTGTGTGTGTGTGTGTGTGTGTGTGTGTGAGTGTGCGCGCGCACCAAGCCAGCTCAGGAATAACAAGACTGGAGCGGTGACTGATGGAAATGGAGCAAACAGGCGAGAGATGGAGGAGGGCGGCAGGACAGAGGTGGGGAGGGGTTTGAACACTTTGATAAAGTTTCCAGCGCCACTGCCCACGGAATGACAATGATGCTGACAAGAGAGAGTGGCAAGCGTGTCAAGGACACCATTGGCAAGAATGGGCCGCAGCCCAAACCATCAGCAGCAAACGGGATGTGAACAGCGAGGCTCGGCCGTCAACAGCAAACTCCTGAGTCGAGTCCTCTGCCTCTGGAAACTCGATTCGCTTCTCTCCTTCACATGTTGGAGAATATAAAAGCGCTGATTAAACATCATAGCCGGCGAGCGACTTTGGCAGGGAGCACATTAGAACGGAGTACTGCGATGGCGGTGGCAGGGCGATGAATTAAATATAAGATGGCAGAGAAAGATATTGAAGGCGATAGCATTAAGTTGGAGGAGATGGAGGGAGGCGGGTTTGAATACATCAGAGGCTGTTTCAGAGAGAATGAAAAGAAGTGAGTGCGTGTTCGATTGGTCTGGCCTTGATGCTGAATGAGCCAAATTGTCTTTCATTCCTGTTCCAGTTTTTTGCAGTGTCCAGAACTGCATTGGAAAAACATTCCACAAAACGAGACCTTTTGATTATTACTTTTGAATTCGGCATCAAAGCAAAGTGAAGCAAAATATCACTTAAGCGTTTAAGCTAAATGGTTTGGGGAATTGCAAAAAATAAGTTTGGAGAGCGACTAAAACTGCCAGCGTGAGGAGCACAGACTCGCCCTTGATGGACAACGGCAGCGACCTTACAGGGGCAGATCAGCGGAGTGTTGAGCATTTAGTCACACGTGGCATCACGGCGTCCTCGCTCCGCTGAATCGGCAGGATCACTCGCCTGCTATCAGTCCATCTGTGGTCGGCAATGACACAGAGAAGTGGGCATCTGGTCAAATGGGCGACAAGCTGTGCTGACAGATAACGGCGAAATATCCACCTTGAACAGAGGTGACCGGCCAAGAGTTCAGGATTTGACGAAAACATGAACAGGTTTATTTTAGAATTTTGTAGCTAGTAGTCAACATTTTTCTCTCAATGTGTCAAATGTCGTTCCACCAACTTTGCTCTCACTGCACTCGCCATGTCCTTATTTCTGGATGTACCACTCAAATCTGCGGACTAATTTTGTGGTGGGAGTCCCTGAATTTCAAAATGCAGACAGAGTAAACAGCGTCCTGATGTAGTAGTTTAGGTTTCGTGATCTGGAACAAGAGCAAATATATCTAGAATGCCCTGACAGTCACAAGTGTACAGATGTGCAGTATGGCATCAGATCATATAAATTCAGTTCCTGGCATGACGGTACAACGCAATGTCATCTGCATACACCGCAATGGAAAACGCCTTTAGAAAACCTGCAAAACAAATCTGAATGAAAGGCCTGGCCCATCTTGCTCAGAAAAATCTGTTTTCCCACCTTGCATTGAGTAGCCACAGCCGCCCTCCCAAAAAAACAAAGCCCAACAATCACCATGTGCCGTCCGTCTGTTGTTGGCCAAACATCACATGAGCGAAATCTGCCAAAATTCGCTTGGCTAGACTTCACCTTCAGTGGTGGCGGTGGCGGCAGCAAGGGCGGGCTGGAAGCAGAGATCGTTTGTCGCTACTGTCACAGCAGATGCTCTCAGACAGACAGACAGTCGGCTGGCTTGGGCTCAAGCCCCGCCCACTCCGTCATCACGCCACCGTTGCTGCACATCTGCTCCGTCTGGTCCCCTTCCAGCCGCCCCTTCCTTCCCTTTATCCTCCCCTCGTCCCACCCTTGCCTTACTAAACCCATTAGCTGTCGCGGACAGAAACGTATACACACACACACACACACACACACACACACACACAGTCCTGTTATGTAACGGCTGTAAACACCGCCTGCCCAAAGAGTCAAAAGGGAGGGTGAGGCAATCAGGCGGTACCCCACCGAACACTGCCATAATCTGTGTCCAGTATGGTTATAAATAGTGTCGCCCCTCTGCTTGTAGTTTCTGCCCATGCAGCTAATTCCAAATAGTCTGCGAGACTTTTTAGGAGCATCAGAAATAGGAGATAATATTTAAAAACAAACAAGCAAAAAATATGCCGTAATTTATACAAAAAAGACGTGTATTCCCTGTGCACAATGGAACTGCATCGTTATCTGTGAGTGATCAGACAAACATAGATGTTAAGATCCAGTTTGGGAATATTTAGAGGACAGAGCAGCTCTTTGGAATGTTAAACCGGCAATGGGATAATGGAAGCTGCCTATTTCTTGGATAAATCTTTCTTTTTTTATGTCGCACCGATAAAACAAATAGTCAACTTGCTAGCTTATTTTTCTTATTTTCGTGACAGTTCAATATCTAAATGTATGTTTATATGTATATATATATATATATATATATATATGTATATGTATATATGTATATGTATATATGTATATATGTATATATATGTATATGTATATATGTATATGTATATATGTATATATGTATATATGTATATATATATATATATGTGTATATATATATATATGTATATATATATATATATATATATACATATTCATTTAGTGTGTATCATGCATCAAAAACAACAACACGTGGTTGATTGTTGAATGTCATTCAGTCTGTTTGTTCTGTTATGATCTTGTTCCTTAGAAACCCTGATAAGGGTCTTCAGTTCCTGATCTCCCGAGGCTTCATCCCGGACACGCCCATTGGCGTGGCCCACTTCCTGTTACAGCGGAAGGGCCTGAGTCGGCAGATGATTGGAGAGTTCCTGGGCAACAGCAAGAAGCCTTTCAACAGAGACGTCCTGGAGTGAGTCGCGCACACTGAACTCAAACACTGCAACACCTGAGCTGACTGACATTTCAATTTTAAAAGTATCTACTCTGATCCGAGTTTGTGCTGCTAGCCCCCACCCCCGATGGCTTCTTAATGCATTTGATTTTTCATCAGCAGGAACAAACTAAACGCGCCACAACTGATTTGTCACCGTCCAACGAACAAGACAGCCTGCGAGACAGAAGTGCAGAAGTTGGATCGCAGCCCGACGAGATAAAAACCAAAGCAGCCAACGCACACTCAGTTACTTTGGCACTGAGTGTGAGGCAGTAAACAAAACACAATTTAGCTGTCGTCTGATATTACAGAATCGTTCAGCGCTTTAAAAACCGTTTCTGGTGAATATTCAGCCAAACAATTGAGCCAAACGGCTGTAAATCAGTTCGGAGGAAGTTCAGGTGTGTCTGTCAGGAGGCACCAACACCATTACGGCCTGTCTCGCAGCCGTCTCCCACATTATTCATCACCCCCGATCTCCATCACCTGATTGTGTTCCCTGATGTGCACCAAGCTGAGGAGGCGTCCGGTCCCGCAGGGTTTTCCTACGGTCCAGGCTTCAGGTTTTTTAGATGGTGAAACAGACACAAGGTTTGTCACCACAGGCCTTGTGTATTTTCCACATGCCTGCACACATTAACAGGATAATGCTTTTAAGGCTACAGCCAGCAAGTGGCTGAATCTGAAGTCCATATGTGTGTGTGTGTATACAGCCATGCCTTCGCCTCCATTATACTCCGGTGCCACTCGGGCTGGAAGTGATGCTGAAGAGGAACATGATAGGAGACGCCTGTGTATATGTGTGTGTGTAAGATCGACTGTGTGTGTGTGTGTGTGTGTGTGTGTGTGTGTGTGTGTGTGTGTGTGTGAGAGAGAGAGAGAGCAAGAGTGCTTTCGATAAAGTGCAGTTACGGTAGAGCAGCAGAGGGATTGCAGTCCTAACATGACAATCACTCACGGTGATTTAGTAGAAATGGAGTGTGTGCGCGTTGTGCGTGTTGTGCGTGCGCGCCTATGTTTACATTGTGTGTGTGTGTGTGTGTGTGTGTGTGTGTGTGTGTTTGTGCCCTCTCCTGTATTCCTTCGTCTACATCCCATTTCATTAAACTAACTCTCTTTTATTCCCCCCGGAGCACAAACGGCAACAATGACAACAGTGGAAGCATCACAAGACAAATTAAGCCAAATTGCATGTTATAGATTTATGTTCCAACAACAATGTGGCCCCCCGCCCCTTTCTGACAATGTAATTCAAGCAGGAGCAGGAGGAGGGGGTAGCGAAAAAGGATTTTTGTCAGACTGACATCTCCGGCTGCCTCAGCTCTGACGGCTCTCTTCGCTTGTGCGTCTGTTGGCCTTTCACAGTGCAGACGCACACTCTTGTCCGCTTCCCAGTTGGATGCCGATGCGCGGATCAATACAAGTGTACGAGCGCATGTCGACCCGTGTTGCTTTGCACATTTTTTTTTGCTTGTTTATTTTTTATTTATCTGAGGGAAGAGGGAGTGATGGGTCCGTGGCTAGAGAGCCTCCCGTCTGACCGTTATATAAACAGGGAGCGACAGCCGGTGGGCGGGGGAGGGCTAGAGGGAGGTGGGGAGGGAGAGGAAGGGTCTGGCGGAGGAGTGGAGGCGAGTGAGTCATGAGGAGGGTGACCAGAGAAAAGCCGGTCGCCAGTCAGGACTTGATCAAGGGGAGGGGAGAGGGGTCAGGTCGGTGGCATGGGGGAAATAAAGCACCTTCTGCCTGCTCCCTCAAGAGTCAGCAGCGGCCTGGTGGTTTATTACGAGGTAATAAAACATGGCGGAGGCGAGCAGTTGCGTAATAGCAATTAGCCGCAATGGTTTTACTAGGGGCACAATGCTAATGCATCAGAAGTCAGGCGTTTTGCAGCCGGTGTTGCAAGTAGTATGAGTAGACTGTCAAGGCGCTAACAGAAGAGCTACAGATTCATTGATACATATTAATGAAGGTATGGTAGTACCAGGGTAGTATACAAGGGATCAATCCAAACTTTCTTGTGTCGTTGCAGAAGTCAGATAATGAGTCGGGACTGGATCGACGGCCTTTATTTTTTTGCAGTAATGCAGTTCATTGGACCTAATGGACAACAAAAGCCCATCTAAATGGAAAAAAGGAAACTTTTGTCTCGCGGGTCGATTACTGTTCCCCTGGCAAACCTCTGCAAAGAGTGGAAAAGTTTCACACCCGAAAAACTTCCAAAGTCACCAGAGTCGGGCACCATGTTGTACTGATCCCTTGAAACTCACTGGGCAGGATAGTTCTCCTCTTTTCTTTTTTTTTTAATTAAAGTCATTAAGCCGGGGTTGTCAGGTAACAAGGGGATTTTCTGCTCCGGAGGGATTGAGAGCGCAGCCCTGTGAGTGTGTGTGCGCGCGCGTGTGTGAGCGTACAGATAGCAGCGCTTGCTCTTATCCTCTGTGTCCGTGCATGACTAATACCTACAGTAAGCAGAGTGCCGCCACGTGACTAGGAAACAGTTTCTGATGTAGCGTCCCCCCCCCCCCCCCCCGCTATCCCTCAACAGCTGCGTGGTGGATGAGATGGACTTCTCCGGCATGGAGCTGGACGAGGCACTGAGGAAGTTCCAGGCCCACATCCGGGTGCAAGGAGAAGCCCAGAAGGTGGAACGTCTCATCGAGGCCTTCAGGTAACATCGCGGTGTCGTCGGCGTAGAGCATTAGCAGCCATGTCCGAAAAGGCTTTGCCAAATCAACGTTTAGCTCCGTTTTCTACGTATCATTTTAATGTATATCTTACAATCACATATTTTCTTACTTCAAAAACTCAAGGGGGTGAGATGAACAAATTTAGGGCCGCACCTGCATAAACTTTTGCGCGGCTCTTTAAGCAATTCGTCAACCGCCGCGGGAGCTCAGCTCGCCTTCCGCGGGCTACAAACATTTGTGAAGCAGGAAACAGCTGCTTTGCTGTGGTTGCCTATGAATATTTATCATCTTGAGGGTTATGCAAAAATCCCTCACTTGTCTGCTGTCATTTCCCCTTCCGACGCTGAAGTCACTCGGGGCATGCCGACGTGTGAGTAGGTGTAAAAGTGAAATGAAATCTAGTCCGCCGCGGGGACAGACTCCGCTTGTTGAGCAGCCCTTCCCTCCTTCCCCCCTCGTCTCCCACGCCAGCCGCGATGCTTTTTTGATCATGAAATTTCACCTACGTGAAGGGTTACTGAAAGACTGGCACACCAGAGGCAAAGTCGGCTGCGTCTCCCACGCAGCAGACGGCGTGCGGTGACGGGTAGTTAGCAGTGATGTCATTCTCCCTTTTGTCAGACCTGTCTGCAGTTGGGAGCTACCTAGTGCACCCCTCCTGGCCCGGCTTCACTTTTTTTTTGGCTTATCCTTCCACGCTGATGCTCCTCTAATGCTTCAGTGCCTTTAACACAAGCTCTTAGTAGCAGCCAGGCAGGAGGTGCCAGTCAGTTCCAGAGGCCTTGTGTTTAGCCTTCCAAACTTTAGTTTTTTGTTTTTTTCTGCTGCATTAACACGATTTAGAGCAGGGATCACCAACCTTGTTCAACCTGAGAGCTACTTCATGGGTACTGGGTCATATGAAGGGCAACAAGTCTGCTACACTCTCCTGAAATAACACATTTTTTCAGTTAACCTTTAGTGATATGTTTTATACGCGAAGACAATGATCACGTTAAAGAGTTCTAAATAAACATCAACAATGGCTTAACAAGGTTGGTTAAAACAGAATTTTAGACACAGCTCAATGAGTTGTGCTATTTACGTACAATGTCGTGAAGATCACGAAATAAACTGGTCATTTTCTGGCCTTTATTATTTTTTTTAAAAGGATTTGGAAAATCTACAATAGAAAGATTTGCTATGAATCGCGTTTCAGGTTACAGTTGTCCTGTCAGCCGTTTTAAAGGCGTTGGCATTTTTTTGCTACAGTACCTCGAGTGACCTCTGTGGAAAACCGGCACGCCACCGTATCGCCAGTCCGGTATCCAGTTCTTATAATACTGTACATCCATGGCGCATCCCGCAAAGTGTTTCTGGTAGCCCTCTCCAGTGTGACGACCACCCGTCACACCAGCCGTGGTGTCCAATCGAATGAGGAGAGGAGAGGAAGTTGGGGAAAAAAACAAATAGAACCCTAAAAAAAACGTTGTCATGGTCACCGGGCGGGGAGGTTTGCACCAGTTAATCTTTGGGCGTAAGATCGACTGTGCGTGTGTGTGTGTATGTGAGAGAGAGAGAGAGCGAGATCGGTGATGAAGCAGAGGGGGAGGGTGTAGGCGAGGTGGTGGGAGGGGCTACAAAGAGGACGTAAAGGAGGAGAGGAGTGAAGAAAAGAGGAGCGAGAGGGAGGAAGATTTATAAATAACTGGTGTTGCATAACTGCCATTGCCTCTGTGTGGCTGCCTCCCCTGCTACTGGGCTTTGATACGTCTCCAAACACACTAGCGCGAGCACACACACACACACACACACACACACACACACACACACACACACACACACACACACAAACACACACACACAAACACACACGCGCACAGGGCGAAAGAGGGAGAAATCTCCAAAGTAAGCAAAGGGGATTTGCGATATCTGCTGCGTCAGTGTGTTAATGAATGAAGGGGAGGAAAGCCAGCTCGCCTCCCCTGCAGATAGAGAACTGCACGACTTTATCAGGGTGTAGAAATCACACAGACACACACACACACACAACGTGCAGCAAAACAAAACAAAACAAAGCTCAGTCACGATTCCCTGCACCATGGATATCACAGAGCCGGCGCCAGTCGGTACAATCCGGCACCGTCTCGCACCCACCACACGTCCTCCCACAGACGATGACAAATATTTTCTTGACACTGCGTTCGGCAATCTGTTACTGGAGGAAACCCTGTTTTTTCTGGCTCCAGACTGGAGGATGGGGGCGGCCGAGCAACGTTTCTCCACCACCAGCAGCAGCAGCAGCAGCAGCAGCAGCAGCAGCAGCAGCAGTACGGCCCTGCGCCACGTTGTTTACGCTCTCGTCTCACTCTCGTGCTTCCTTGCCGGGTTAAGAGCAGACGCGCTCCTCCAGCAAGCAGCTTGAGGTCTTTTCACCGCCTGCCATGCATCGCTGCTCCCTCTTTTCCAGACGAGGACATAATCACCGGTTGCCGTTAAAAACAAAAAACAAACACAGAACACAAAACAAAAAATCAAATCACAGTTTTCAGACGGCTCTCGGCTCTGTACTGTGATTATCGAGCACGAGCGGCGTGCACGACGACAAAAACACACACCCCGTGTCAATGTAAAGGGCTTTAAAAAAAACCGATGTAATTACTATTCATTTAACACATTTAATGAATGAGGCAACACTGTTGATGTGATTAAACTCTCATCATCTGCAGCATCGACCCCATTTTGTTTTCCTAAACTCCTGGTATTGTTTCTGCTCTGCGTCAAGTCTGCAGGATCCCCCTCGCAGGCTGCACACATTCCCTACAACCTCCACCTGGAAGGTTGGACTTCTTTTGTATCTATCCAAGGGGAAAAAAAGCAAGTTGCGGACATCATCCTGTGTGGTGCGTGTAGAGCTCGAGGGAGTATCGAATCAGTGCAGTGCAGTGCAGGTTTCAACAGCTTCCAGGGGTTCGGTTGCAGAATTCAATGAAGCGAACGGTGCCCTCTTTCGATGTGCCCTTCATTAAAAGAAAACCTAGCAGGAATTCTCAATGGTATCTTTTTTTCCCGGCGCTAACGCCGCGGTAGATTCTCTTGGACGGAGCCCCAGCCTTTCACATCGATTTCCATTGCGGGGCGATGAAAGCATGATAATGAACGGCGTGCCGGATCAGCTGCGAGGCGCGAGGCGTCGCGCGATGCCAGTTTCTCGTCCTTAATCAATCTCCCGCAGACGCCGGCGACTCCTCGAGGTGCTGCAGCAGCCCCAAAGTGGAAGCGGCTGATTAAAGGAGTGATTAGCACATGCACACAGGAACACACACACATACACACGTCTACCCCTTTATCGTATAACCAGGAGGCATCTTTCTGTGATTTGTGATCATTCTACCTAGGGGCCACTTTCTCTTTAACACCAAAAATAAAACACAGCAAACAAACAAACTTGGAAACGGAAGATGTGGTTCATACTCATTCATGTGATTTTTTTTTTTTTTTTTTGCTATTTCTGCAACTATTTGCGTGAAGGTCCTTACATGTCTCTCTTTGTCTTTCTGGAACCAGTCAGCGGTACTGCATGTGCAACCCCGACATCGTGCAGCAGTTCCACAACCCGGACACCATCTTCATCCTGGCGTTCGCCATCATCCTCCTCAACACCGACATGTACAGTCCCAACATCAAGCCCGACCGCAAGATGCTGCTGGAGGACTTCATCCGTAACCTGAGAGGTGAGCCACTAGCAAGTTTGTGCAGTTTGCGCCCTTTTGAATGGTCGCAGTACACAAGTGTACAATTTGTAACGCAGCAAAGTTTTTTCCTCTGGCCAACTTTTGCTTAAAGGTCCAGTTTGTAAAATTTGTGCTGATTTATGATTTTTATATTGGTAAAAGCTTAATAAAAGGCCCGTAAAAACATGAATAAAAGTGTGTCCTCGCAGTGCAATAAAAGTAATTTGGTTTTCCTACACATAAAATGGTTCTTATTTATATATAAGAATATACATATAGCAAGGTTCTTTCTCCCAGTTAGCTGCCATCTTGCAACGGCATATTTCTAAGGAAGCCGGTGTGGTATTTAGGGTGAATGCTCGAGTCCTCTAATAAACCAACAAAGAAGACCTTGGGTCCCCAAGGTACCCAAATTTGTGTGCAAAGGCCACCGTAGTTGACTGGCAAGCTTGGGAGAGGGAGGGTGAGAGGGTGAGCAGCCTAAATCTAAAATGCACACTTAACCTTTAAATTTAAAATGTGCCCCACTCACTTTGAGTAAGGTAGTAGCGTTGCAAAGGAGTAGCAGTAGCAGCAGTGCAGCAGTCGGCCGCTCACTCAGAGCACCTGCAGCGTCGGCCGCCTGCACGCTGATAGGCGCTCGTTTGGCAGAGTTATGCAGCGACGGGTGGCGGCGTTGTGGCAGCACCGCTCTCCTCACTCGGCGCAATCAATCAGGGAGCGCTGAGGTCGATGGCGAACAACTTTAATGGATTCATCCCGACTGTTCTCCCGCAATTAAATTAAGTTGGAAAATCAATTTCTGCATCTTATGCAAATTAAAATATGCCACTCTCTCCCTGCCGCGCTATTTGTCTTCTGCTCGTCCCCACAGCTCCTTGTTGTTTTCCATACGTTTGCTCTTTTTTCTCTTCCCTCCAACTATTATTCAGCCTGTTAACTGGCCTGTCTCCCCTCGATTCTCTCCCTATCTGCCTCCCCCGTTCTTGTCCCTCGTGTTCGCTGTCAGAGGAGCGGCTGCGCTGGCTGGCTGGCTGGTTCTCTCGCCAAAAATTTGGCTGCGGTTAAAAACGCAATTATGCAGCAGAAACCAGGAGCAATTAAGAGCCATACGACATTTGACTATCTCAATTCAAACTGAGTGTCAGTGTCGGGGTGGGGGCCGCGCGAGAATACGGCATCGATTAATCCCGACTGTCAGCTTGGTGAATAGAGGAACACAGTCAACACAGTTTTTACCGTCAGAGCTGTGAACGTGCTCCGTGCAGACGTCATTATTCACTGTTTTTTAGCTGCATTTAGCTGAATAAATAAACAGTAAAGACATTTTAGGAGGTTGTGAGTTTGTGCAGAAAACATCCTGGGAACAGACGAGATCAGGAACAATGGCCATCATTATACATGTATAAACTCAGCATTATATACCATAATGCATCACAGCGATTCATCTCTCACCTGACAAAAAAATCCCCCAAAACAGCCCCATTAAAAACACTCAATGCAGCTGCCAGCTGCAGCGGCAGCCGTCGACGGCGACCTCTCAGCCTAATGGCGGCATCGCTGAAAAATGCCACGGCCTTAAAACCGGCACCTTGTCCCAGACAGACAATCTCGCAGAAGCGAGGCCGGCACTTAACCTCCGACTTAACCTTCTCAGGCTCCGCCCCCACCACGTCATTACCTAATGGAGGCGGTAAAAGGCAGAAAGTCAGAGGAGGACGGCCGGAAGGAGGAGGGAGGGAGTCTCCCTCGCATTGTCCTTTAACAGACAGAATATCCCTTTATATGCATATGTACAGTTCATATATATATATTTTCATATATAATTTGTTTGAAATGTGCGTGCAATGAGCTGGTTTGCCATTGGTCAGGTGTGGACGACGGAGCCGACATTCCCAGAGACATGGTGGTGGGAATCTACGAGAGGATCCAGCTGAGGGAGCTGCGCTCCAACGAGGACCACGTCACCTACGTCTCCAAGGTTGAGCAGTCCATCGTGGGCATGAAGACGGTACGAGAGGGGCTGGAGGGCTATCTGGGGCGTGACTGTTTTCGGATTAAAAATGCGATTTCAAAGGTGGCATTTTGCGCAAGTCGCAAATACAACGCACTGAAAAGAAAAAGAAAAGCCCATCTGTGCTTTTGCTAACCCCACTCAATTTTTTTCTCTGCAGTAGGCTGTAAACAGAGGGCTAAACTTGGTGTCATCTGCCACCTTCAGGAAAACAACAAGCTATTATTCACGCAGCGCTAATAACTTCATTTTAGTTGCCGGAGGACTAAACGTGCCTCTTTTTAAAGCCCGCACACAATGTGGATATAAAAAACTAAATTAATTTCCCATCCTGAGCCATTTTACATATTCATATTTGCCACTTCCTGTGCTCCCCATTAATTTCCCCCCCGTTGTTTACTTGAAGGAGTATTTTGGGGATTCTTTCTATTTTTCTTGCAGAGGAAGTTTAACTGGCTAAAAATGACAAATTGATTTCAAATAAAGAGGGAGAGAGAGAGAGAAAGCCGTCGGAGTGAGATTATTGCAAGGCTACAGCTGGGAGGTCATCCTGGGTTGTTCCGGGTCTTTGCTGGGATAAAGCTGAGAAGCGGGATCGGGCGCGTCTGATCAGACTTCTAATTATTCACAACCTTATTACGATGTGCGAGGCCCGGGAAGTCTTGCTGGGGCACATTTACCCGCCGCCGAATGAGCTCATCAACGGCACCATCGTTACGCCGGCTCGTTAAGCAGCGCTGTCATTAAAACTCCCTCTTTTCTTTCTCCTTTAAAAAAAAAAAAACGGTTTGAGGTCAAGGCTTTCTTTGTCAGCCAACGGAAATGCGAGGACGTGCGTTTAAAAAGGTCTTTAAAGACGACGTTTGATTCTTAAATATAGCTAGTAGTGTGGTGGCGGTCCGGAGCATATTAAAGAACAGCAACACACGCAGTCAAAAACCTGCAGCATTACAAAGTTTGATTGCCTTTAATGGCTTTAAACAAACAACTCGCGTGCGCACAATTTTGTGTCATCGTGTTGTTTTTATGTTTCAACTGTAGTTTCAAACAAAGCAAAAAAGAATTGTTGAATGAAATTTCCATCCTCCCCATATGCCATTAATCCTCCAAAGGACTTTGGAACTCTCGACAATAAAAGAAGGCCCGGCACCTCTCTCACCCCCCGCCCCTCCCTCTTTACGACGCCCTCGCCTTAAACCGTCCCGGTGATGGATGGCAGCCGGCGGGATGACAGACGGAGCGCCGTCACGGCCAAAACAATGACAGATTGTCGTGACAGGAAGTGATTAGCGACGCGCCGGCTCTCCCGTCGCACCGCGTGGAACCATAAAGTTCCTTCTTTATTAAAGCCGGCGCGGCAGGTGCACGACAACTCGTCCTCTTTCCTCTCGCCGACAGGAAGTGAAGTTTGCCGGCACGGGAACTTTCCTCCCTGTTTAAAATGCATCAAGAGCTCGCCAGGCGTTGAGCTGGTCCACTCTTGGAGCCCATTGTTCCACTTCGGACCCAACAACACTGCGGAGGAAGGACTTTTACATTTCTGCCTTTTTTTTCCTTGAGTGACGCTGGAGCGTAAATGGCAGGGAAACAGAAGACTGAAGGCTGAGAAGCTTTTCTAGTTTAATCGGCCTCAAACGGAAAGAGAAGCCCCCTTCAGATCTTTGTTTTTTCTCCACCTTTTCATCTACAGCCAGTTTTTTTTCCCCTCCCAACCTTTCGGTTTCACCTCATTAGCCGTCCGGCAAACAACTTTGTCGCTTTATATCCTCGGTGGCCGTTTTCCGCCTCATAATCTCCAACGCAAAGCAGCTCGCCGCCATTTAACTGAGCTCTGGGTGCTTCGTTAAGGGCCAAAGAGGAGTGTTAGAGCCCAGGAAATTACAACAGGCCCCGGGAAACTGTGCCGACGTTAACGGCGACAACCGTAAACAATTGAGTGCCGTCTTTGCCAAGCAAAGTCGTGCTTAACGGAGACGTTTCAAGGAGGCTGAAATCTGCACATCCTCTCACTGACTCATTCAAATCAGAATCAAACTCCATCCATTCATCCATTTTCGATACCCACTTCTTCCTGAGCTCAAGCTCACGGTCACAGTCTATTTTATCTCTTTTATTCTTTTTTCCGTCCCTCCTCTGAGTGACCGACACTCTCGTCCCGCCTGTGTGCGCAGGTCCTCTCCGTCCCCCACAGGAGGCTGGTGTGCTGCAGTCGGCTCTTCGAGGTGACGGACGTCAACAAGGCCCAGAAACAGGCGGCACACCAGAGAGAAGTCTTCCTCTTCAACGATCTCATCGTGGTGAGCCACAGTCTTAGCACTTAGCGTTGCTTCCATTTTAAATCATGAATGGACACACTAGAGATGCATCTTCTTGTTGGAAAAACACCGGTCAGGTGAGTTTTGCACGATTCAGGACCTGTGTTAAAAATTAAAAATACTGGGAAGCTAGTTTCAGGGAATCTGGGCTCAAAGTTCAGAGGCAAAATAAATCCTCTAATGTTGCACTGAAATTCTGTACATTTGGCACAAAAAAAGCCAAATTAGCTGTGTGATAAATCCCGACTGAGCGCTCTCTCCGCCCGACAGCTCTGAAAGGGAACGCAAATAGCCTTTCTAAAAAAAAAAAAAAAAAAGGGAAAAAAGAAAAAAAACCTAGCGCGAAATTAAATGGGATGGCGACTTCTTTGAATTTGGCGAGCGCCCCGGCAGCCTCGCCGCGTCCGTGATGTATCGGTTTAATACGACTTGGCTGCTAAATTATGGCCCCCGCAAGTCTGGCTGCTGCGGGAACGAAAAAAAATGGAAGGAGGGAAAAACAGATTTGCTCCATCTTTTTTCCATCTTACAAGGTCATTGAGCGGAAGGCGAGTTACATCTGAAATATGTCCCCATGTGAAGACGGCAAGATGTTGTTTGTCAGAGGAATTACGGCGGCGCCAGACGCACTGAGGAGGGCGGAGCCGCCCGTCTGCCGCTTGTTTTACGTGTTCTGCAGATGACTAACGGTCTCCGCGACCTCTGAAATCTGGGCGTCGATCAAAAAGCTTTCAGAAGTGCCAGCTGAACGGACAATAATAATCTTTATTTTAGATGATATACGTATATAAAGTGATGCAACTCGCTCTCCTGTCATTCAACCTCCCTCACAGATCTTGAAGCTCTGTCCAAAGAAGAAGAGTTCGGCGGCGTACACCTTCTGCAAAGCCATGGGCCTGCTGGGGATGCAGTTCCACCTCTTTGAAAACGAGTGTAGGCTTCTTTTTGCACGCGATTGGCCAACTGACTGATTGAGTGACTGACCGTCTGACTGACTGCCTCACTGACTCTCTGTCTCATGTCCTGCTTGCAGACTACCCACACGGCATCACCATCCTCTCACCATTTGGCTCGGACAAGAAGCAGGTGCTCAACTTCTGCGCCCAGAGCGCCGAGGAGCTGCTCAAGTTCCTGGAAGACCTGAAGGAGTCCATCGCCGAGGTGTCAGAGATGGAGCAGATACGCATTGAGTGTGAGCCTCCCCCTTTTCTTCTCCTTCTTCTCCTTCTTCTCCTTCTTCTTCTCCTCAATGATTGTCCTCTTGGATGTCAGAGGCAGGGTTGGACGGTAGTTTCTGTCCTGAAAAGCCGCCACAGTAACGGGAGCAGAAACTTTGGGCGAGAACCGGTGCTGGTGCTGGTGCTGGTGCTGGTGCTGGCGCCGGCGCCGCGTCCTCTTCCCTTAAGGTGCTTTCGCATTCTTGGCACGCCAGTCAAAGGCGCCGGCAGCTACTTAGTTTCTGTTTGGGCTTCCCCGCCCGCAATCTGATCGGAGGAGAAAAATCATTTTATTTTTTTTTTTTAATCTCTGCTTCCGCTTTTGCAAAATTGAAAATCATGGAAATGCATAAACCGATGTTCTGACCTTGGACCTTCTAATTTAAAAGCAAGTTTGGTTTATCTATTCCGCAAACATTCCAGACAACTCATCTCTTTTACCGCGACTTGCAGAGCAAGCAAAAGGGAGCTGGTAGGACGAACCTTTTGCCTGCTACGTTTAAAATGGGCCAATCACATTGCAGTACTTCTGTACGTACTTCTTATTTAAAAAGTAAACTAAGGAACAATTAACTCAATAACAATTAAAAGAAACAATTCCTGCAGAATTTGTCCCCGCCTCCTTCCTGCTTGTAGAACACTGATTGGTTGATGATGCGACTGCTGTAAAAGCGACATTCAGTCAAGTTTTCCCATTGCTGCACATTTTTTTCCAGATGAACTAAGTGCAGATTTCATGCAGGTACTTTAAACGATTTGGGATATGCAGCATAACGTGTCGCCGCCATCCAGCCTGCCTCATTCACATCACTGTACCGTGATATTCAAAACAAAGCCGGGGTGTTTTTTTTCCCTTCCTGTGTTTGACAGATGTGTCACACTGGTGCTAACATGCGTCACACCCTCGAGGTTCTAAGCCAGTTGCTGCATTTTAATTTTTCTTTTTTTTTCTTTTTTTTTTTTGCAGCTACGCGTCAACATTACAATGCGGCGCAGCACTGGAGACAAAAAACAAAACAAAAACAAAATCAACAACATTTAGTCATCGTGATTGGAAATGACACCTAATTACCATCAAGTGTGAAGTTTAATTAGAGTGATGGAGAGCCACGTTTGGAGTTTGCGGTGGCGGCGAGAGGGCGGAGACTGGGCTGCTGGGTGCTATTTTCGGGACATTTGCATTCGGCTTTTCTTTTCTTTTGCAAAACCACTGAAAGATAAGAACCTCTCCACCCGCTCCCCCCACGTTGACTCGTGTCTATTTTTGTCGCGTCAACGGTGATTATGGGGCTGATTATTTTCGGGCCTTGTGTTCTCCGCAGGGGAACTGGAGAAGCAGCAGGGATCCAAGGCCCACTCGCTAAAGAACAACGGCACGCAGCTCGAGCTGCGCAGCAAGCAGGGCTCCCCATCAGGTGAGCGAGTGTTTCGGGCGTGTGTCTGCGCTGCTGCTTTCTAATTTAAAAGAAGAGAAGAAGAAAAAAAACCTCCCTGCAGAGACCTCGTCCTGGGTTTTTAATAATTCACAGAAACGAAGTCGAACAGCAGCCTGTTCTATATTTTAATCGAGTCTTTTGCAATCGCTTGCAATGAAAAGATGGCGCTGCGGGTTTTTGACTGCGTGTGTTGCTGTTCTTTAATATGCTCCGGACCGCCACCACACTACTAGCTATATTTAAGAATTCCACCTGGACTGTAACTTCATTAATACACCACGCTAAGACTCAGCATTACATTATCAATTGGCTTTTTCTCTAATGCACTAGGCCCTGCGATGTGCCAGCTGTATGCATGAAATCTGACCCTTCTGCAAAACAAATAAGTAATTGCAAACGATTAACACTGAATTTTTGACACAGCTTCTGTCCTCCTTCCCTCCATGCCTCGCTCCGTGCAGGGAACCAGGAGATTGACAGCAGAAGTGGACACAATGCAGTAGAGGTAAGTACATAGTGATAGGGCCTTGTCCCAAAATGCAGGTAAGTCAGTGTCACGTGATCGGGAGCCAGAAATTAGCCAGAAATTAGATCAGTGAGAATTTCGCGGATGATGAATTCCAACAAGGCAGTTTTAAAAAATTTCTTAACTCAAATATTTAGGTTTATGAAAGGTTCACCAAGCTCAGGCAGAATTAGGATTACACCCCGAGTAACCAATAGGACGAGGAATTAAAAGGGTCACACGCAGGCGACATCGACATAAACGGACTTTTAACCCAAAGCGGTCGAAGCACCAGTCCTGCCGACGCCCCCGCTGGGCGAAATAATAAGAATAATTTGCAGGCGAAGGTCGCGTGCAAACGGGCGAGGCAGCCGAGGCGCCGGCACAAACGTGCGCCCATCCTCCATGCTGGAGGCGCGCGGTGACCTTTCCCCGGTCCGCTCTGTGGCCGGCCGAGTCCAGGGCTGCAGAGAGCGGCCAAATAAAAAGGGTCTATTTGACATTCGCTGGCTGTTTAATGTCACGCAGCCCTTTAGTGCGTCAAGCCATGGAGTGAATCTTTACTTTGCTCGGGGACGAGGTCACATTCAAACGCAGCGTCCAAGCCATTCGATGATCAGAAACACTTTCATTCCCTCCCCTGTGGCGCAGGTGCCAGTTTTGAGTGGCGATAAAAAAAATAAAGATATTTGATATTGTTGGATGGGGTTGAAGTGTCATCCTGCACGCTTCTAATTTAAAAATGAAACATTTAAAAAGATGCTCTGCAAGCATTGGCTTCAATTAAGATTGAAGCCAAGACTGATTTAAAATATTGATGTTTTTTTTTCTACATATTGATTAATTCGAGCAGGAAACTAGCAAAACATATACCAAACCAAAAAAAATATATGATCAGACACAACCAAAAAAGAAAGAAAATTTTTCTCCTGTGATTAAAAAAAAAAAAGTGTTCTTGTCTTCTTAATCTGTCTTAAACGTCATTGGCCACCGGCTGGTCGTCTTTTTTTCCACCTTGGAAGCCCAGTGGCGTCGACACATGTTGATAGCTTCAAGCAAAGTTCCCGCAGCTGTAAACACAGCAGATTCCGACCAAGAGGTGGATGCAAATGGAAGGGAGCCAAACCAATCAGAATCTGAGCCTGCAGGGTAACTCCAACCAGACAGGCCACTCTTCACTTTTCAGTGCGCCCGATCATATGCTGTGTTTATGCAAGTCGTCTTTACCCGGCGCCCCCAAACTAAAGCTGCAGGGTTACGATACCAGGGAGGCGGTCAGCCTCCACGTCACCACCGAGCCACCCTGCAGTAAATGTCAGAGGCTGCCGGCGAGTCGCTCGCTGTCCAAACACATTTATCTCGGACACCAAGAGGGTCAGCCGTGAAGAAAAAAAAAATCCAGAAGGCACGAGGACCAAATCCCACCCTGGGCTATTCCCCTTTCTTTCATTTTTTTTTTAAATTTGAATTTGATAATTTGAATTTTGAAGGCCTAGATTCATTGGCTGGTTGAGTGACAAGAGGAGAGAGAGATAGAGTCTGTGTAGATGTAAAACGTTCTGAGGAGGCTCAATTTTAAACATGCTTCCAAACAACAATAATCCAAAAAGCTG
Source organism: Nelusetta ayraudi (assembly GCF_046127955.1). Taxonomy (NCBI): domain Eukaryota; kingdom Metazoa; phylum Chordata; class Actinopteri; order Tetraodontiformes; family Monacanthidae; genus Nelusetta; species Nelusetta ayraudi. Next base: position 4,635,440 of record NW_027466077.1, read on the forward strand.
CCAAAGGTCTTTGTAGATTGAGTAAATTCACCCTGACATGCCAGTTGGAACGCTTCCTGAGACCTGTTACTTCCTGTATCCTGGTCAAAAATAAAGAACTGATGGAAAAGACGATTCCAAGAGACGACCAGAAGTAACCTGGAAGGAGTTTTAGTGCGTTACAAGCAGAGCTGGCAGATATTTTTTACTTCCAGTTCGCAAAAGATTGTGACTTCCGGATTAACGGTCAAGCAAAAGCTTCAATCCAAGTCCCAGTTCAGTGACCTTCCCTGTTTCCTTGTTCATGCTCAGCTACCAACTGGGTTGAGATGAAACAGCCACTTGTGAATCATCTTCACAATTAGGAAAGATTACCTTGATTGAGTTGCTCAAATACAAAGAAAATAAGTTAGCGCGGAGCTCAGCAAGATGGACGAGTGAAATCCCTGTCTCGATGTTCAAAGCCGTCCAGCTTCAGTCTGAGGGTCAGTCTAAAGTGAAGCCAGAATAACCCGGACAGAAAGTAGACAGTTACGTCCCAAATGGCTTGTTTATGCAGTGAAAGGTGAAGCAGGAAGTGGATCTGTGACAGGACGATGTTGTGCCAATGTGAAATGTGGAGGTTTGCATTCTGATGCGTGTCTTGCCTGTGGACGTCTGTGCTTGTCAGTCTGCTCACCTCCTCTCCTCCTCTTCTTCCACCTCTCCCTCTTCTTTGTACGACTCCCCCCTGCCCCCCCAACCACCACCACCTTGCCCTTCCCCCCGTAGCGCCACACAGTGGTTTGGAAGGGAGACACGGGGGCCCTCAGTGTCCCCTTTGGAACCACGAGGCCCCGTTCTGTCTGGCACCGAAATTCTTTTCACCCCTTCTTCCCTCTCCCGTTTTTTTTTTTTTTTTTAACCTGCCACTGTCGAACCCCGCCCCCTCCTACTCCCCGAAACCCCCCACACCCCCCAACACCGATTGTTCCCAGCATCCGATTGACACCGTAGGGGTGGAAGGAGGGGAGTCGCGATGGTCTTACACCTCCGCCACCGACACCTACAACCACACCCCCACGCATGCCCTGTGTGTGTGTGCTGTGCATTCACCACCAACCCCCCCGCCCCCAAAAATGAAAGTACTAAAAAAACAAAAAGAGGGCTTGACGGACTGTAGAGGAGGAACCAGTTTTATAACATTTGATGCTGTTCTCTTGGCTGTTTTCTAAACTAGGTGTCAATTCACAACAGGCTTCAGACGTACCAGCTCAGCAGCAGTAGCGCCCCTCGGAACCCCGAGAGCTTGGCCCTCCTTAGCCACCAGGGGGAGCTGCTCTTCCAGCAGGGTCTGGCCTCGGGGATGCCGGCGGTGGCGGCGCCTCAGCACCCACAGCTGCAGTCGGCGTCCAGCACGCCCGCCCATCTTCAGCCCCGCCCCCAGCCCGCCGCCAGCCTGACCGACCTGCGGCCCGAGACGCTGATCCAGTGTCAGCAGATCGTCAAGGTCATCATGCTGGACAACAGCGGGCACGGGCACGTGGAGGCCTTCCTCAGCCAGACGCCCACCCACCACCACCACCACCACCAGTACCACCAGTACCACCAGTACCACGCCCACCAACAGCACCAGCTCAGCCAATCGGCCGCGTCTACGCCGGTGCGCTCACCTGACGGCTCGCAAGCCAACGACGGCCACAAGCCGCCGCTGCCTCCCCCGCCTCCGCCTTACAACCACCCGCACCAGTACATCCCACCGGACCCCCGCCTCAGTCTACACCGGACCCCCAGCGGCTCTCGGAGCATGGTGTAAATAAATTAGTCAGCATTAACCCCCCCACCACCACCCCCCGCCCCGCTTTAGGAAAAATACACACTCCTCGAACCCACCTATATAAAAAGAAGTACATAATGTACATTTATACATACAGATGAAAGAGATATAATTAAAAAAATAATAATAGCAAATCTCACTTATATGCATATATTTAAGGAAAAAATAAATTAAAACCAACATTTAAAAAAAAAAATAAAGAGAAGAAGAAGAAGCAAAAACACATATAAAGTTTTACTTGACTCCACATGTATTTTGAAATATTATGTAGTTTTAACAAATTTCTATAACTTTTTTGTCAGTTTTAACTCTTGCTAGAGAAAAAAAAAACGCGGGTTCCAGGTCGGAGCCCCTGGTTAGATCCTCGTAGTTCAGACGTCAGCAGCCAATGAACGGATGCGATCCGAGGAACGTCCGCTTGCGCTTCCGGCTTTTTCCCATCGCCGCCCACCTTCTGAAACCTCATGCCTCACGCTGTGCGCGCACGGTGACCATGTACTGGAAAAATTGTGCCATACGATACTCGCGATACGCTTCCAGTGACTTCCTCCGCTCCGGGCTGAACGCTTGGGGCTAATAGGGAAAAAAAGAATACAAAAAACAGAGAGGAAGAAAACTCTTTCATTTGCTCTTGGAAAATAGTCCCTTCATGCTTCTCCCACAAGGACGCAACGTAGGAAAATGAAAAACAAAAGTGATCTCTCATAAAATGCTTCTTTCTTTTCTTTTTTATTGCCCCCACTGCTGCTGATTTATTTATGCGACAGAGAGCCGCTGTTCCCCCCTGAATCAAAAAATAAACAAATGAATTAAAAGGAAAAGAAAGAAAGGAACAAAGGAAACATCCAGAAGATAAGCTGCGTTTCTCTGCTGCGCCGCGGCTCTCTATCACCAGAAAACACTCACTGACTGCTTCGACACTCCATAGATCATCGAGCGGTGACGGATGACAGGAAAAAAAAGGCGACCAATCACACGGCTCGGAACCAAAACAAAACAAAAAACAAACAAGTCAGCCTGGCACCAGGGGCATCTTGTCTGTCTGTCTGTCTGTCTGTCTGTGATCAATAACAGGAAAAGTGCTTTCCAGGGATCGTATTTATCAGCTGGTGGAGGGAGAGTTCTTCATATCTTAAAAACAAAAATTGGCTTCAGCTGCTTCAACTATGCCGGAACTTTTCCAAAAAAAAAAAGAAGAAAAAACTAAGAAAAAAGCAATTCACTCGTAGTATATGTGCAACATCCGCCGTCGCTTCTGTGCTCACACTGTATTCGGGGAAACGGCCATGACTTTCCTTGATGATGCTGCTGCGCCAGTCCCATCTGTGTCCATACCTTTTAACTTTCTGGCAAAATGTTCCGACTTCTCTTTCTCTGTGTGTGTGTGTGTGTGTGTGTGTGTGTGTGTGTGTGTGTGTGTGTGTGTGTGTGTGTGTGTGTGTGTGTGTGTGTGTATGTTTGAGTGTTTGCAGGAGTGTGTGAGTTCACTCACACAAGATCCAGACGCCACCTCCTCTCGTTGTGTAGTTAAAACTCCCTGGATTTTGTTTTCAAGTTCCCACTTGAAGTGTTTGGTTTTTTTTGGTTGTTTTTTTTGGGGGGCCCAACCTTTCAGACTGACATTTGGGGAAAGGAAAGAAAAAAAAACACAGATTTTATCGCAAATTCTGGCATTCATGGAAATGTTGCGCTTTCGCTTTTAGAGTATAATGGAGGGCGGGGGGGTAGGGCAGAAAGAAAACAATGCGTTATCTGATCTCTCCTCTGTCGCCCGAGCCTAGATTGTAAATACCACACGCAGGCAGCGTTGGGGAAAAGGACAAGCCGGGCTCCCTTCAGCCGGCCCTCCTGTTTGAAATGCTACCACAACGCCAAGCATCTCTCATTCTGAAACAGGTCAGCAGCCCCCAAGTGCGTCCATCTTTAAAACATCAGTCCCCAACCAGGTATTTGCGGAAGGGACGTCAGGTTAACTCGGCTCCTGTCTGCCCCCTGTCTGTCCGATCTGCTGATTTGTGATGGTGGAGCTGCTGCAGGGAGGCCCGCGTCTCAACTTCCTGTCCTTTAAAACTCACAGTTCCACGCTGAGGGAGACAAAGAGGCTGCAGGCTTTAAAAAAAAAAAAAAAAAAGTAAAAGAGAAATACTCCTCCTACTTAAATCTGACTTTCCCTTGTATCTTCACTGGGTTTTAATGGGGAAAATTGTAGCGATTTAGGTGAGACGACCAAATTGATGCTGTTTGCTTTGTTATGTCCATCAAAGATTTTAGTTACTTATTTGTTTAATTGTCTCAAAGGTCCCATGTTATGTTCTTCACCAGAGTTTTCTGACAATAATTTGGGAACCATGAGGAAAAAAAAAATCCTGTTTAAAGTAGCCCTTTGAAATGTCACAGAGAGTAATAGTCTCTCACTGATAGCTTTGTTGGGTTAATGACAACACCGCTGCCAAGACCTCCTTTTGAACTTTTCTCTGTTCTCTTGTTTTTACTAAGGCGGAAGGCCAAACCTTTCAGAGTGCAGTAAACAGAGGGCTAAATTTTTCTGAGGGAGTGGGGGATTAACATATATATTTATATTTAAAAAAAAATGTGCAGGCGGGTATAACATGGGACCTTTGTCGTTTAGCTTAGTCTTTTTTTAGGAGCATGAAACCCGTTTGCAGGCCTGTTGAATGATCCCCAAAAGTCCCCGAGCTATTTGAACGCATGATTGAATTTGCCTGCCTTGAGAACTCTATTGGGAGATTAAGATGACAGATTTCTTTGTGTGCGTGCGCGTGTCTGAGTGATGGAACTGTGAATAAAGAGTCAGTGACAGCGAGAAAATCCCCCCTTCAAACTGAAATGCTCTGAGAAGGTGTCTTGTTTGGCGAATGACGGCCACATTTGTTTCCCTGTCTCTCACTTCACTTTGTTGGTGGTTTCACCGTTTGTTTGCACCCAGAAAATGTGAACCCCGCGATGCATTTTTGTGTGTGCGTGCGTGTGTGAACATGATGAGGCACACCAAAAGTAACATATTTATGTCTGAAAGGAAACCAATGTAGCATTTTGGGAGTGCATCGTGTGAAATGGCAGCAAAATAGCAGCTAACCTATGTTTAAAAAGAAGGAAAAAAAAGGGGAGGGGAAAAACAGGATTTTCTTTTTTAAAGGGCTTTGCTATCCCAGTGCACTGCTTCATGAATGACATGTGAATCTTTTGTCTGGCTCTCAAACACTGTGTTTGCTCATACTAGCTAAAAGGTATAGTGAAAAAGTGGACATATTAATGGTGAGACAGGTGGAAACTGAGCGAAGAGACACAAACCATCACCTCCCTCAGTTGGCTTTGAATCCTTCTCTACCTGTCTTTGCAGTAACATGCTATTAAAGATGATTTAAGTCTATTCACCACGTGTGCTGGCTCGGCTTCTTGTATTTGTAAAAATGTGATTCCGAAGAGTAAAAAGCTCCCTGCTAATCGTCACCTCATCAGCGTAGAAGCTTTTGCAAAATACTAAGGCTCCGAGACTGGAGCCTTGTGGTATACCAAAACACCCAAATTGTCTTTTTTCATTTGTCGTAATTTAAAAACAAAGCAAACAAAAAATGCACGTCATTAAAATAGCAAAATAAAAAGCAATTTTAGGTGTATGATTGGCACCTCAGTTTGCAAGACGCTTGCGGTCACTCTCACTGTTTTATTGATTAATTCAAGACCCTTAATTAAAGATGATACCATCTCCCGCAACATATTCTACAAACTCGCCAATACAAAGTTTTTCATCACGCTGCGTACGAAACTACTCTTAAAAAATATATGACACACCACAGTTCTATTTACAATTTGCTACTTTCATTTAAAACCAGCTGCCAAGACGGCTAATAATGTATTTATTCAACTTATATTCATGTTGCGCCGGGGGGGAAAATTCTGCCATTTCAAAAATAAATACCATTGTCTTGGAAATAAATATATGTGAAAGTTGAGATAATTTGCTGCCTCATGACATTTTGTGATGAAGCAGCAAATGACACATTACATCATTACATTACTGGCCCTTTAAAATTGCCTTTATGCGCTTCATTTAAAATGAGTTACATTTTGTTAAATCTTTTCCCTGTTCATTAATCTGACTTCTAAAAAAAAAAAGAGAGAAAAATTCACGATTAGCTTTGGAGAAGATGTACAACTCGGATGTTTGCATATATGTATTTACACAAGCTTATGTTAATTTTGAACATCCACTTTGATCTTTGATGAGTTCCAGATTATTTTCCTGCGCACCATCCATTAACTGATTGTTTTCATACGGCGTAACCATCGACAAAACACAAAGTACTGTGCACGATTTCCGTTCCTACTACAGCAGAGTCTGGCGGCCAAGGGGGGGTGGGGTCGGTGAGGCATTCGGATTATTTCAACATGAACAATCCGGGCTAGACAGGAGCTTCGCCCACGCTTGCCGTGTGTGGAAATTCTTCATGGCCCGATGGCTTTTCATCCTCCTGGGCAGTTGTCATCTTCCGCCAACGCTGGACAGAATAAACAGAGTGCAGCGCTTCAGACTCTCACGTTAGCTCAACACACTCCGGGAGAAGAAAGGAAAAAAATTTAAGAAATATTGAGAATGTGAAGTTTGGGAGGCAGGCAATATTGGGAGGAATTGCATGGAATCATGGATTACATAACGAGTAATTAGGTTTATATAACAACATTTCCTGGTCACAATAACATGCAAAAATAAATCAGATTGTCCAGCAAAAAACTCAAAACAGTATTTTCTCTCAGCCATTGCCGCTATAATCCCACTAGGCAACTGCAAAAGAGTGCAATCGTAAATCTTCACCTGTAAAATGGAAAGAAACACACTGTAGTAGGAGCTCCTACCTGTTTTATGCTGCCCTTACTGGTGCAGAACATGTAAATGACGTAGCCCGGGATCAGCACCATGGACGACAGCGACATGAGCCAACCAATGGCTTGGCCCCACATCGGGTACACATACTTTCCCAGACTCAGAGGCGTCATCTCAATGGCACTGAAGGTAAACACCCCCTATAATAATGAAAACATTTTTGCTTCAGTTAGCTGGTCTAAAATCACATTTGTGTTTGAATTCTTTTTCCCCCCGCAATTTATTTATCTTCCAGTTAAATGATAAAATATTGACTTTAACTATGTCGACAAACCGTTTCCCACTAATGTTGATTCCTTTATCACTACAGTTGTGGAGAATGAATGAAGAACAGTGATTTCCCAGAGGGCCACAGTACCTCCCCCCTACCATCGATTCCCCACCTATTGCCTATAGATCAGCTCGCAATATATAGTGTGTTTGCATAGCTCCGCCTACCAGGCAGATGAGCGGCGTGAAGAACATCCAGCAGAGCTTCCACCAGCCGCACGGCCTGTAGCCGATCATGTCCTCGATGTTCTTGTAAAACCTCTCGGCTCCTGTGGGCACGCGCAAGTGTTACTACGGGGATAATAGCGACGGGGAACAAAACCCCGTGAGGTGAGAGCTGATTGGACGGAGCCTTATCGCAAGTCAGGCGAGACAGACAAATGTAATTTCCTGTGCGAAGGGCGCGTACGTGATTTAATAATTCATCTTGCAAGGTTTCCTTCTAAAGGGACAGTATTAGCTTTATTTTAGACCAAATGTCAAATCAGAAAAAAAAACTATGCAGCATATCTAACCCTTTTTGACATTATAAAGAGCTTATTTCTAGAACTCTTTGCACAGAATGTCATCTATTGACAATAGAGCCACATTACAATTTTTTGCATAACATGGAACCTTTAAATTCATGGCTACTTGTTTTCTGGATTCACAGTTTTGGCCAAAACAAATTGATCCCCTACCATAAAACCAGGATATGGACACTGTTTCAAAGAAGACGAGGAAGAGGAGGCACATCCCGCTGGCTGAGTAGTAGTCGAAGAGCTTGAACACATACAGACCCCCCTGGGAGATTTAAAGAGACAGAGACACTCCGTAAACAGACACTCTTCGGTGGCTGAAGCCTAAAAAAAAAATGTCTTTGCCAACCAAAGACATGCAGCCACTGCCCGCACCTGTGTGATGTTGGAGAAGCCGATGATGAAGGAGACGAAGCAGACGATGAGGATGAAGACCTTCTTCCACTTCCTCAGCTGCATGGGATACTCGTCCATGAGGGCGGTGATGAAGCCCTCCACTGTGCAGAACTGCGACATTGCACAAAGCAGAGGTGAGCTGCGGCTGCTGTGTCGGTATTGATTTCACATCATGTCGTCGGATGTGTACAAAAGCAAATCGTTGCAGAACAAGTGAGGATTGTTTTCAAATTGTGTTGGGTTTTTTTATATGATAACAACCAGTGGGTTTGTCCTGAATTCAACATTCAGCTTTAATAAATGCGACCCAGCACCAAATTAAACCCCACTTGGTCATAGGTGGAAAAAAAATGTGTGCGCCATGAGGTCCACCTGACTGTCCAGGCCCAGCATCATCAGCATGGAGAAGAAGAGGATGGCCCACAGAGAGGACATGGGCAGCTGGGTGACGGCCTGCGGATAGGCCAAGAAGGCCAAACCCGGACCTGAACGACACACAGAGGAGCACTACTTAAAAAAAAAAGAAAAGAAACGGTCCTACGTGATGGAAAAATTGACTTTGACTTTTAACAGGAAGCCGTAAACAGAGGGCTAAATCTGTTTGGTTTTTAAGAATCTGTGGAGATGTTTGGAACGGCTAAGACTTGGAGATTTGGGTGGCAAAGACAGAGATCTGAAAGTGCGAGAACAACACACGACCTTTGACCTCCTATAATATGACATTAGCGCAACCACCTCCGTAAGGCACGTGCACGCTGTTACCTGACGCTGCCAACTCGTGCACAGGTTTCTTGGTGATGTAAGACATGAAGCCGACAATGGAGAAGATGACCAAGCCGGCAAACATGCTGGTGCAGGAGTTGATGCAGCACACGATGATGGAGTCCCTGGCGAGACCAAGACAAAGCAGAAATGTTAAAAGAAGGCAAGGCCGGGGGAAAAATGAAAGGGATGTGCACAACCTACTTGTACACGTCGTTGTGATAGTTGTTGTAGCTGCCCAGTGCAATGAGCGAGCCCAGGCCCAGGCCATAGGAGAAGAAGATCTGAGTGGCTGCATCCAGCCACACCTGTGGGGAGAGGAAAACAGACAACACATGCAGCACAGGCACTTTTTGCATGGGTTTTCAGAAAAACTAAAAATAAGAAATGAATAATACAAGGTGCAGCACTGGCTGACCTCGGAGCGGATGAGCTTATTGAAGTCGGGCGTGATGTAGAAGCGGATCCCGTCGATGGCTCCGGGAAGGGTGACCCCACGGAAGAAGAGGATGAAGAGCATGAAGTAAGGATAGGTAGCGGAGAAGTACACCACCTGCAGGAGGACGGGGGGAGGAGAGGACAGCGTTCAGGGGGAGCTTCAACTGTTCAACTGATCTTTTAAATAATTGTGACAGTGTTGTGAATTTCAACCCTGAATTTCAACCCCGAAACTGAAAGATGGATTCCGCAGCTTCTCCTCTCTGGACGTGTCTGTGGACCAGAAGTTCTGTGGTGCCGTGATTATGCTTAATTGCCAATGTCCGTCAAGGCCGCCGGCGCCCAAGGAGGGATTTCATATTTCTCACTCACATTAAAATCCAATTATCTCCGGCAGGGAGTGGTGTAAACGTGCTCCCCACTCGCATATATGCCACCGTGGGGGATAGTAGGGGGAGCCAGAGTGATGGCCTCTTCCTTCCTTCCGTCTCCTCGTTTGAGATGAAGTCATAACTAGCAGGGGGCATTTCAATTTCCACATCTCATCAGTGAGGAAAAAAAATAAACGCTATCAATTTTTGTGGCTAGCCGCCTTGGGTATATTTACAACGTAAATAATTTAATTTATAAATTTTTTAACGGCCAGATTTTGTTATACATTTTTTCATATATCAAGATGTGCAAAATTGTGATATGACTTAGTTCTGCAAACTAAAATGTTTCGTTTTCTCCAGCCAGAAAATAGACCGTTACGCAACCCCAGAAAACAGCACATTTAGCCCTCTGTTCACAGCCTGCAGCTTGTTGCTTTGTTGGACCTTCCATATGTTTAAGGGCCCGTGTTTGAGAAAAAAAAAAAGTAGAGGATGTAGTGTTTTGCCACTGTTGGAATACAGCGATATTTTCGCATCCAATGGGTCCCTTAAAAAAAATGCAAACGGTGAGAAAAGTATTCAGAGAGCGGCAACAGATTAGATGAGACTGGAAGCGAGAGGCTGACCTTTCCCGTCCACTCCACTCCTTTCCAGATGGAGAAGTAGACGAGCACCCAGGCCAGTGCCAGAGTGCCCACTAGGGGCCAGCGAAGCTCCCCAGGCTCCTCCAGCCCGCCAGACAGCTGGTGCATGTTACGCCTACACCGCGAAAAGACAAAACGTGACACGCGTGAGCGCAAGCAGCTTCCAGAAACGGTTGAAAAGTCTCTCGCACGGCGGCGATCCGGCCCGACTTACTCCCAGAACTCTGTGACGGCGCTGGTCAGGTTGGTGGTGTCCGTCAGACTGTAGTTGGAGAAGCATTTTGGCGTGTTCCAAGGGTTGTCGCAGCTTTGCCAAGGCAGCTCCTGTGCACATAAGTTGTTCACGTTCCAGAAAAGTTGATAGATAAACACAGAACAAACAGGGATTTGCATAAGGGAAAAGTGTTTCCGCGATAGCTTCTATCACTTGCGTCCCTGACTCTCCACACTCCTCCATTTTAATGAGCCTGCCTTGTTTTTTGACCTTCAGATGTAAACACAACAATCAACATCAAAAAGGGTTTATTTTTTCCAGTCCTCAATCCTCCTACCTTCTGCTAAAAAAAAGCCCAGAGGAAAGTGTCCACAAAGTCTCGACAATCGTTCAAGCGGTCGCACACAGGCGTAACAAGGACATTGTGACTGTCAAGATTTGACTTAGAAGAATTAGCCTTAAAAAATAATAATAAGCCAAAACTAACACTTTTAAAATAAATTTAAAAAAATGTTGTTGTTGTCGTTTTTTTTTAAAAAAAAAGGAAATTTGTTGCTTGACCTTTATGCAACAGCTTCCACTTGGGGGCAGCAGAAACAAGCATCTTGAGCTTTTGCAGCCAATCAAGATTTTTGTTTGTTTTGCATTTTAGTTGCACTCGCGACCTAAATACAGTTAATTAATTACAATTAGTTTGAATACTAAGACCAACTTAAAAATACTTTGGACAGGAGCTCTCAGAGATGGGTGAGCCAGCATTGAAGTTTCCAGCACTGCAGCATCGTGAAGGTGTGACCTACTGAACGGAAGGAGTTGAATAAGTAGTAGAGTGCCCAGGCAATGATGATGATGTAGTAGATGTTGAGCCAGAAGGACAGGACCACCGCAGCGATGCCGACACCTAATGCAGGAAGATGGAGGCATTTTGGGTTTTTTTTGGAGTGTAAATATTTTGATGCCAGCATGCCATCACAGCAGATGGCAGAGAGAAAACGTCTCAGTCGGTCATCCTACTCATTACTGTCGTTTCCCTCCTCCCACCACTTCCTGTCGTTTCCTTGCCCTTGCCTTCCTGTATCGGTTGGCACGGCGGCGCTGCCGCTATCGTTCTCGCCGTCTTTGCCGGCAGTAGATGAGATGAGCTCTGTGCTCAAAGCTCGGAAGCCGCAAGCAGGAATTTTTTTCACTTCAGCAAGAGAAGTTGCAAACAGAAAAGGTTTACCCTTTTCAGAAAATTCATCCATCACATTTAATATCCCCTGCAGCTTTAGTGTTTATTGTATATATGATATCAATAAAATATGTGGCCAGTTGGGGTTGAAAAACAATCCTGCAGCGTCCTGTTGTCGAGTTTCCTCACAGCTTACTTTTCAAATTTTTAGTTGTCTGGGGGCAACAAATAGAAAGCCTCCCTGAAAATCTGTTTCCATATCAAAAAAAAAAAAAAAAGAAAAACTAGTGGGAGAAGAAGTCTGCCTCTGTGAACAGATGACGGCTCATCTTTCTGTTTATGTCCTACCTTTCATCATTGGCATGAGCTTCCAGACGCCGAGTCCTCCGACAGATGTGAACTGCCCTAGAGACGTCTCTAGGAAGAAGAGCGGGATCCCAGCGAACACCAGCGTCAGGAAGTACGGGATCAGGAAGGCCCCTGCACAGATTCGGGACAGAGATGAAAAAAAAATCCATGGGCACAAGTTTGGAAAAACCACCTCACCAGATGGAAGTGTAACAGGAACATTCATGTCATTATAGATGTTGTTATAGCAGAGAAGGCAGTTTCTAATCTTGTCTGCCGTCTGGATTCTACCCGAGCGCCTTGTTAGTTACTTACACAAAAATTGCAAGGTGGCCTTTTAAAATGAAATACTGGAGGAGGTGCGTCATTCAGAGCGGGGGAAAAAGTATATTTCTACCAGCGGCAAACAATGTGAATGCTGCTCTCAATCCAAGAAAAACGTGTCTTAAAGATGAATGACCTTCAAAATCAGGAAGTCCATGAAAATTCATGCTGCTAGAGCTTTTGTACGGACTTGTGTGAATGTGCAAGTGCCAGTCTGACGGCACTAAAATGGAATTAGAGTCTCCCTTACAAAAGAAATGGAGCATGTCTCGGCTGCAGACATCGCTCCCCGGCGGCACTTGACAGATGTGAAACCTTTACTCTGAAGGAGGCCGCAGTGACCACAAGGGCGAGCTTTCAAATATAAAGAATTGGAAGAGGCAGCGTCGGAGGGATGGAGGTCGGCACGACAAGAGGAACGAGACGTCGGGCCTTGGAGGCAAAGCTCGACTGATGCATGCAGCCCAGTCTGCAGGCCGCTACTTCGTGACATTTTACCACGATTTAGTCTGAGACCGCACTGCCAAAGCTTCAGGATGTGTCGCAAAGCAGGAGAACAGGGCTGGTCTCAGCAAAGTGGAATGAAGAGGAGCTCTTTTTAACGGGGAGATCTTTGGAAGTTTGTCATGTTCTGATTGCTAATCAAGCAGAGCTGCTCCACTAGGTCTGTTGATGAAGGATGAAGACCCGAAGGCCTCTCCCAGGTTAGGTGCAGCGTCCTCAGCCAGGTCTTGGCTCCGACCCCCGAGGAAAGCATAGTGTTTTGTCAACATGTGGTAGGTGCAAGGAAGCATCGTTTTTATCAGGGAAGTCTAAAACCCACTGTTTTTCCCCTGGAGGCTGTAAACGGAGGGCTAACTATGCTGCTGGAACCAGCGCATTTGATTGGGTCTGGGAAGCAGCTTTGCTACAGCTCAGGAAATATTAATTGTTGACAATATCCTGTCGTTCCGGTTATTTTCTCAGCTGTGAAAGAAATGTTTTAAGATGTGCATCAGGCCAGCGGGTGCCGCCAGAGTTCTGCTCCCACCACAGCCTACCTCCACCGTTCTTGCCGCACAGGTAGGGGAACCTCCAGACGTTGCCCAGGCCAATGGCGTAGCCCACACAGGAGAGCAGGAAGTCGAACTTCCCCTTCCAGCTGCCCCGGTCAGGCAGCTCCTCTTTCGCCTTCTGGTCTGCAGAAGGCGCCGGAGGCTCCAGCTCCTCGCAAGGGAGGGCCTGCTTGGCCTCCGTTGGGGAGTTTAAGTCCACGGTACTCTGTCCAGTCTTCCCCATGGCGGGACGGACGCAGACGAGGGAAGGTGACTCCTGAATTTGGCGGCGGTGGCAGCTGGCTCGAGTCCCTGTTTCTGTCACTGAGTTTGGCAGCAGACTCACTGGATTCAGGAAAAACTGTAGAGAATCTAAAGGAAGAGACAGAAGGCAAGTGCTGCTTCATTTATTTTTAGGTGTGACAACAGATATTTTAGCAAGACTGACTTGGTTTAGTTTGGTTGTTGTTTCACAGCTCACTGGCAAATTACACTGGAATTACACAACTACTTCACATTGTATAGGCTGTTCCTATATACTTTATTCTCATTGTAATTCATGCACCTACACATCACGTTTTTTTGTGTGTTTTTTTTTCTTTGCCTCTGGCCTTGGAGGGTGTAAAAACACCATTGACACTTTCACACAGCAAACAGCCGATGGTTCTGTGTGCTCTCGTCCCTCACATCATGCCCGGCTGGATAGGAAGTTGATTAGGAAGGAAGTTGGCCATGATGAACCAACATTGATTGGCCCGGAAATTATTGGAATCCTTTTGTGATGCTTAGGTTTGTAACAGTTTGCTTGTACAGCATGTTTTTTTGTTTTTTTTTTACTTTTTGCTCCTCACTGCCTGATGTTTTCACCGAAATTTAATTAAATTTCACAAAAGGAACAAAAAGCACAGCCGCTGTCTCAATTTTCATTGATGTCCAGTGGTTTAAAGACACATCACTAGATTCTGTCATCCTTTGTTCACCGTGTTGACATTAAAAGGGGGGAGTTTAGTCTTTATGTATGTTGGTGGCGGGAGATTCCTATTTAAAATGCAAATTCTGTTTGTTCCAGGTGAGTGTGTTGATCAGCTTCAAAAGCGCGCCGATGACACGAAGAACATCAGAGATTCCCTTTAAAGAGGACATTGTGGATCATCGTATTCATAAAGGTAGACATTTTAAAATAATTTTTTTTTATAGCTTTGGCCTAAAAAGTTTTATTTTCCATTCACAGCTTACATTCACAACTACAACAGCTAAATGCTTTTTGCGACACAGACAAGGAAACTGCAACTAAATTCCAATGTTGCTGTATCACAAAACAAATGACTTCGCCACCTAACCAAGTCATGAATGAATCATAAACTAAAAAAAAATAAATGTACAGGACCAGAAAGAGCAGCGGTGGGTGAATCTTACCTAAGCGTTTCCCCTCATCGACTTGTCAGCTTCACATCCCCTCGTGGGCTCCGAGCGAGTGATGAAAAATTCCACCTAGATCTCCGAAACGGCCATCTTCGCACTGAGACTCTGCCGTCGAACGCAGCCAGAGTGCGTATGTGCATCGGTAGAGGCCGTTTGGAAATTCCCACCTCCCCCCCGTGTGCTTCTAGAGGACCTGTGGCTCTTCCTGTGGTGGCCGTTATTGAGCGCTCGTTAATAAAAGTTCGACCAGTGTGCCTGCTTTGATTAGTGCCCAGCAATGACTAGCCAGGCCCCGGGGCTGTGTGTGTGTGTGTGTGTGTTGGGTTGCTGGTGTGTGTCGACTCCCCAACTCTGGTGGCACCAGTAGCAGCAGTGTGTGTGTTTGTGTGTGTGCATGCGTGTGTTTGTGTGCTTTTTCCGTGCATGTGTGTTTTGTTAGGATGTCAAGCGCTCGTCAGAGTCGTTGCCATGGTGTTTCCCAGCAGAGACTTTTGGAAAAAGAGGCAGTGATGACTGCTGGGAAAAAAGACAGTGAGGGGAGGCAGGGGGGAGGTGGGGTGGAATTCTGTCATTGGTTCTTCTTGTTTCTGATCATCGTGGCTGTTGAATCTGGGATTGGCGAACTGGATGAACAGGATCACAGAGTGAACAGATGAATTAAATGTTCACCCATGTGCACTCCATGTGAGTTTTTGAAATGATGAATCAAATAACAATAACTCATATTGTCCTCTTATACATATAGAATGTTTTTCTAATACGTTGGCCAGATGATGATGATGCTGATGATGATTTTTTTTTTTTTTTTCCTTTTAGAGATAAATGAATTTGGATCCATCTACTCCCCTTCAAAAAATGGCCAGTATACAGTATCATATACAGTATCATTTTTAATGGAATACTTATTGGTGTTTTTCCTTTATTTTGCCTGTATTGTTCATTCCAAACACGGCTGTTCACCCTTGTGGAGCTCCTGGTGAACTGCAGCAGCAGGCTCAGATGACACCATGCGAATGTCTTTTTTATTCCTCATTATGTCCTCATTTATATTGATGGCAGGAAAGACAAGGCACGGACCCTCCCTGTTCCTCCTGACAGGCGGAGTCCCCGTGTGAATGTTCGCTCCAGATATTCCATCACGGCCAATTAGAACGTCTGATCAACATTCCCACAGTGACCCCAATTGCTTGCTTGCATGCTTGCTTGCTGGCTGGACGTGAGGGTTTTGGGGGGGCGAGAAGTGAGAGATCAAGTTATACCAGATGCTTAATTACGGCCGCAGCTGGGAGGAGAGTTGCCGTCGTGTCCGCTGAGGCCTCCCCGCCTGCCTGGATTGTAAACAGTGAGAGCCGACTGGACTGCCGTTGTCAAAGCTCTTTTCTATCCTTCTGTTCGCAGCATCTCTCCGGGTCTGTGCGGATCTAATTACGGCTGTGACAACATCATTTCTTTCCCTGTCCTGAACCTCTCACTTGGTTCTCTGTTTGGTATTTCGAGATTTCAGCGCGGCCATTAGTTAGTGCCACGTCACTTTATTCCTTCTCGCGTGACAATGCATTAAAGGCCAGCGGTAAATGGTATTTGCGTCGCGCTGTAAGGAGAGCTGAACTTGGCCATCGCTTGGCCGAGGGTGCCTCTGCCACAGAAAGAATCAACTTTTGTAGCAGCAGCAGAATCATTTGTATGCATGAGCTCCAGTCCTGCCGCTGCGTAATGAACGCCCGTGGCAACATCCAGGCCTTCGCTCAGAAAGTAGACTAATGGCTGATGTTTCAAAAATAAATCTTCTCTGCAGTTTTGCTTATTTGTGAAATAAAAAAAAAAAGACTTTTCCAGATCATTAATATTTCGCTGATATTTACGCCCAATCCAATGGATGCTGTTTTTGTCAACAAAAAAAAAATGGAGGGGGAAAAAAAGTAAATATTGGAGTTTGATGAAGGGAAACAGTCTGGCAGTGCCATCTGGAGCCAACGAGCTGCTTGGAAGCAACGTTATAAATAAAGCAGCCAATCCAAACAATGTTTTGCTAAATTAAGTAATGACAATAAGAAATAGCGACAGGAAATTCTCCTGCATTAAAAAGCCCAGTATAGCAGCACAGAGAAATGAGAAATATGTTTTAGTCGTATACCAGGCGTCCATCAGTTAAAGAACCCATAGAGAATATTTGTAACGTGATTGGCTGAACTTATTTGTATTTCTTCTTTCTGATACAAAGCACAGTAATGGAGCCTTTCTATTGGCGGAGAGAGCATGAAGGAACATCAGATACATTGGCAGAGCCGCAACCCATCATGACTTATTGAACGCTTCGTTCTGTTGGACGTCAATATGAAAAAATGCACAGTAGCAGACGGGGACCTTGACTGCTGTGTTTGGAAAAGAAAACATTTAAAATCATCAGATGTCCAAAACAGTTTTTTACGGGTTTTAGCACATCTAGTTGGTGAGAACACTTTTTACATACTATAAGATTTGCAGAAGGGGGTGCCAACATAGCCTTTCCCCAACCTCTGAATGCCAAATTAATTCTTTAAAGATCTCATATTACAACCATTGTCCAGTAATTCCCCACAAGACTTCAAGATAATTATTCTCAAACAAAACCATTAAAACATTGCTTCTTCTTTTTTTAACAATGCACTCGCTACCCAGCAATAATGGAGAGGGAGGAGCACCATCCCACATTCAATTATGTTTAATGAAAGTTTTTTATTAGATTTTGATGGACTCAGTGTGTCCAAAGTGCTGTACAGTGTCACCAGTATCAGCTTTGCAAACTTTAAACAGACTTTAAGCTGATAAGCTATTTCACAGTGACGACTTATAACGAAATCTAAGGGAAAATATTGAAATTACTTGTCTTCATATGATTAAACGGTGTGGTTAGGATGTCATTAATTACCTGATGAGACAGTTACCTCTCTCAGCTTAATGTTCCTCTATTTGTCCTATGGTGCTATCATGATGCCCAAAGACAATCCATCATACAGATTACAGAGCAGGATGGAAGTCTCTGAGTAACAGGGGGCAGAGTTACAACTGAATAAGTTTTGCATCTGCTTACTTTTATTCCTGATCCAGAACATCCGGAGGGTGCAAGCTAGCCGCTGCACAAATCAGGGGCTAACAAGGCTGGTGAGGGACAGGTGTGCGAAGGGCCAAGGAGGCCACACTAACTTTAGGAAGGGTGAGTAGGAGAGAAATGGATCTGAGAAAACATCCCACTGACCCTAATTCGCCCACCTCAGTCCCCTCAGTCCACTTTGTTGGGGTTTTCCATGATTGATGCCATGTTATGTAAAATTAGCACATTGACTGTACTTAAAAATAGCTGTTGCATCACACTGCATGCACCACCAAGGAGGACTTTAACCGTAGCTCACGCCGCGGCCCGGCTGACCCGCTGAGGGGGGAGGTGTCACTTTCACTATGGTCGCAGGGGGCAGAGTTGGGAGGAGTAGCCTGTTAATTGAATGCCGCTTTGGATCACACACACATGGCTGAGCCCGGCCTGTTTACTACTGGTGGACACCGGTCAAGTCAAAGACGCACCTTGGCCAGGAGACGTCTGATAATGTTTCAAGGGTACTACGTGTAAAGATAAGTGGGAGGGACTTCTCTGTTTTCTCGCTAAGAAAAAATGGAAATCAATGTATCACATCCCCGGGGGGGGGGGGGGGGTGTGGCCCACCCCGACCTCATATTGAAGGTTTTGTTCCCTCAGGCGGTCAATGTGGGACGACACACTGCAGTCGGGATGTTCAGCATACAGTGAATCGTATTGGTTGCAAATGTTAAGAGGAGGAGACGTCTTATATAAAAGCACATCTAAAATTTAAAAAAAAAAATAAGTACAAATTTTGCTGGTTTGGACGAAAACCTGGATTGGCACAGGTTTCATTATATTATATTATATTATATTATATTATATTATATTATATTATATCATGAGCGTTGTACTTGTATGTTTGTTTACATTTATCATGCAACTGGATGCCACATCCAGGGCTGAAAGACGATATCTTTCCACTAGATGGAGCCCTACTCACACTGAATCGGCTTTCTGATCCTCTCCAGTCGCGACACAATTGTTACAGCTCTGGTTTCGAGAAATACTTAAAAAAAAAAAAAAAAAAAAAAAAAATGTTTTCAATGCACACACATTTTTTTTTTTTAACTTTATTTTAGTGTGTTTGCTACTGATAAAGGCGTTATTACGAAGCACTGAAAAACACATTGTTGTTGTTGTTGTTGTCGTTGTCGTTGTTGTTGTTGCTGCTGCTGTTAATGAGCATAAGTGCACTTCATTCTGTCTTTGTGCACCAAATATTTAATTTTATGGAATGCATGAGCGCTCAAAAGTAGATTCACAATGCATTGATCATTCAATGCATTGATAAACAAATAGACTAAAAACACTTTTTTTATGATTAATTACAGACAACAGTATCTTGATGTAACTCTCATTTGGTAACTGCAGCGTAAAAACACTTTTTTTTCTTTTTTTTTTTTCGTTTTCATTAAAAAAAAAAAAAAAAAAACACTTAAATGGCCTCGCAGAGAAACATGATATGGAGCCTATTGTAAACTAGGCTCGTAACACTGTCTTCTTGATGAAACAACTCCCACACTGAACTTTGACTACAGTCCTCCCGTGCCGTCACTCCTTCCCCGTCGCCTCCAGCGTCAGGTTCTCTCCTTCCTCGCCGTCCTTCCTGCAGGGCTGCGTCGGCGCCCTGAAGATGACGCGCTTGCACAGGGTGAGGGCGGGCAGGTGTGGCCGAGACTGGCGCAGATCGCTGGACGGCGTGGTCACGGCGTCCCGGTTCTACGTGCGGAAAGAGTGGAAGACAAGTAAAATGAAACGATGTGACGGTGGAGGTGGAGGAAACGCAGTGGGGGGGGGTTGCTTACTTTGCACAGCGTGACGAAGATCCCCACAGGGACGCACATCAGCGGCAGAGTCAACAGCACGAAGGCCAGAGTGCCTTTGATGGCGGGATGGACGTCTAAAAAGTTCAAGTTTGTGCCTTGTAATAATATAATTTGGATGAAGACCTGGGAAACAGGAGACAGGGTGAGTTGAGTTGGACCGAGGACATGTCTGAATACAGAAACCAAAGAATCAAAATCAATGTTAAAGCAGAATGAAGGGAATGTGGATGTCAGCTTTTGAAGGCAGTTGTTTTATTTTATTATTATTGTTTTCATTTTTGTTTTTATAAATATTCTGATGTTTATTGTGTCCTTGTGTGGATGTTTTTTAATTCAAGTTCTTTGTAAATGTATTTCTTTGGGATAAGGGGCGGACAACAAGGTTATTCTTCTTTCTGCTCCTTTCTTTCAGGAGCTATAAATATCATCTTTCATCTTTCAAAGAGACGTACGGAATTAAGTATACATCTAAACTGCAAGACGAGGAAGGTGGAAAAGTCATCGGAGGCACCAGGGGTTGTGTGCTGATAAAAAAAAATCTCACCATGCAGACGAAGGGTGTGATGAACAGCCAGCAGTACTTCAGCACGGGGAACACCTGGTACCCGAGCATGTCCTCGATGTTGCGGTAGAAACGGTCAGCTCCTGGTGGGTGGGTGGGAATATGAGTCATGACTAGACTTGACTTGACTGAAGGGACTCGAAGACCTTCATTGAAACCGTCGACTCGAGTCTCACCGTATACCCAGGCGACGGAAATGGTCTCAAAGGTGGCGATGAAGAGCAACACGACGAAGTGAGCGCTGAACCAGTCCATTATTATCATAAGGTTCTCTCCCGCCTGGAAAGTTAGAAAGAAAAAAAGAGAGCATTTGCTCAGAGAAGCCGAGGCTGCTGTAAAAGGAAGAAAACTGCATTTCAGCAACTCCTGAGGGTGACCGCACAAAGTCGGTCGGCCCCACATGCGCAAGTTCGGCGCTGCAAACCTTCACTGCCCTAAATTTATTGACTATCTGAAATTGCCTTTGCGCACTGCCAACATTCATTGCATCACTTCCCATTTTGCGAGTCCCCTCCCCCGCCGCCCACCTTCGTGAGGAGCGGCAGCCCCAGGAGGAAACAGACCACGGCGATGGCCAGGACCAGCAGCTCTCTGCGGTATGGCCTGCGCAGCTGCTGCGGGAACAGGTCGATGATGGTCGTGGCCAGGCTGTCAGCATGGACAAACTGGGAATGCAGAAGTCAAAGGTCAACATGTCTGAGAAACTTTCTTTTCAGCCTGCAAGCATGATTCAATGATGTGGCTGGTGCGTGTGAGATTTCTGCAGGCATGGCTTGGAATGGAGTTACCTGAGAGTTCATGCTCAGGAACAGCATCATGAGGAAGAAGAGGACGGCCCAGACGGAGGGAGCGGGCATCAGTGACAGGGCCTGTGGAAACTTCACAAAAATGAAAGTAGAATCTAAAAGACAAAACAAAAACAAAAAAATCCCAATTATTTCTTTGTTGTCCAATTAGCTGACCAACATTTCATGGAAAATATTCAGCATGCTGTAACTTCTGTTTCGGGAAAGAAACTTTTTTTATTTTATTTTATTTATTTATTTTAAAGAAAAGGGCAAACATTAACCCACCAAAGTATATAGCTTCATCCATCGGCATGTTCAGGCTGGAGGCCAAAAAGCCCATGATTGCGGCCAAAGTCAAACAGGTCAAGATGCAGGTGGCCACGTGAATTCCCATCAGCAGCAGGCAGTCTCTGCAATGCCACCAGAACTAGATGAAGGAAACTGAAAGAAATTGGGATCGTCTGATGTGTGAAACCTGACCTGTAGCAGTCGGTGTTGTACTGGTTGTAGCTTCCCAGGGAGGTCAGCACTCCCATACCCAGAGACCAGGAGTAAAGTGCATGACTCACTGCGGCCATCCAAGTCTGAGGGGAGGGGTGACACGGGTGAGTCGGCTCAGTCTTTTTTCCTTCTTTCTTTGCCTTCAAAGTGTGCAGTACAGTCACCAATCCCACCACTTCCACTCAGTCTCAGGATATTAAATACTCTGCTATTTTTATTATGAATATTTTAATGTTTATTGCGTCGTTGTGGATGTTTTTTAATTGAAGTTTTTTTGTTAGTTAGTAAGTTAGTTAAACCTTTATTTATTCAGGCAAGTTAATAAGAATTAAGAAATATTTTGTAAATTTAATTCTTTGGGTAAAGGGGCAGATAAAAAAAAGATGATACTTCTTTTGCTCCCTTTCACTCAGGAGTTGGGAATGTTTTGTTTCATGTTTAATTGCTATGTTTTTTTTACTGAATTAATTAAATATAATGAATTAATTAAATATAAACATAATTAAATCCCCATCATCTTTTAAGAAGATATATGATTAGAATTATTAGGAATTAGAGTGTGCATCTAAGATGCAAGACGAGGAAGGTGGAAAAGCCATCGGAGGCACCAGGGTCGGGACTCCAATTGTTAAAAGTGTGCAGTACGTTCACCAAACCCACTACTTACACTCAGGTGCAGGAGACTGTGGAGGTTGGGCGTCAAGAAATACCTGAGTCCCTCCTCCATTTTGTCTGCCGTCAGTCCTCGGATGAGCATGATGAAGAGCAGCAGGTAGGAAAATGGAACGGTCACGTAAAACACCTTTACATTAACAAAAAGAAACCAAAAGAAAACGGGCTCATTAGCTTAGACAGACAGACAGACAGACAGACAGATAGATACATAGATGACCCACCTTTCCCAAGTATTTGGCTCCTTTCCACACACCGAAGTAACAAATAATCCAAACAATCAAAAGACAGGGAACCAGCGAGACATTCAGCTGCGTCCAGGACACGTCATCCAGTGACATCAACACATTCCGACTGAGAAAAACAAACACAAGCGCACTTACTCGAGTAATTTGTCATTCAACGTGCAAATGTGCATGTTTTTTTGTTTTTTTTAACAAACAGCAAACACAAAAACCAAACAAAAAGTTGTTGTAGGAGTTGTGCATACGATCCTGGAGGCTTGTCAGAGCACGTATGTCTGAATACAAATAAAAGTATTAAGACAAGCAGACCCGCCCACTTGATAAGGTCAGATGGAAATTCATGTTACAACAGGCTCTTCTGTGCGTGTGTGTGTGTGTGTGTGTGTGTGTGTATATTTGCAGGATTTACTCACAGATAGAATTCACTTTCCGCACTGCTGTCGGAATCCAGGCTGACATGGTGCAGGTGGAGGCATCGGAAAGACAAGGAAAGAAAAACAAAAAGCCTCTGTGACTCTGATCAACTTCCATCAGACGGAAGGCTGAAGGCTGTCAAGTTAAAGTTCAGGTCTGCTTTTTATATCGCAACACTGTGTGCAGATCCACTTACCGAAAGGTTGTATTTGTCTCTGCAATCTCTTCTGGATTGTCCCTGGACATATTTACAGGAAGATATTACTATTTTTTTTTTTCTTTGAAAGGTCCTACCGTGTCAAACATTCGCTTTCCCATTGTCTAATACTAAAGATTATCGGTCAGTTCAGAAATCACAGCGCAACTTCCATGTGCAACTTACTGGTGTCCCGTGGCCAGCCTGGTAGTGGCACACGAGTCTGCAGGGAGGGCAGAGGTTAGACAGGAGGCTCTCAGTTCACAGGCCAACCAGAAAGCAGAAGCAAGTTTCCTCTGCACCCAGTAGCTCACCAGAGTTGTACCAGCCATCACACCTTGTCCAGGGAAGCGGGCTGTGGAAGGAGCTGTACAGGTAGTAGAGAATCCTCGCCGGTATGACCACGTTGTAAATGTTGAGGTAGGCCAGGATGATTTGGGAGGCGAAGCCGACCCCTGAGGGATGCAGAGAGCAAACACAAACTGGGCTAAACCTCTGAGTTTTGTGTGTGTGTGTGTGTGTGTGCGTGTGTGTGTGTGTGTGTGTGTGTGTGTGTGTGTGTGTCGTTAGAGCCGCAAGCTAACATGGTGCAAAGCCAGACGGATCCGCCCCTGGCTCAGAGCCCCACTCACCGTGGAACATGGGGCAGATCATTCTCCAGGCGGTGGCGCCGGCCCGGCTGGTGTACTGGCCCACCGCCGTCTCCAGGACGAGGAGGGGAAAGGTGAGGAAGAAGAGGGCGAGGCCATAAGGGATGAAGAAGGCACCTGGAAGACGCAGCGGGCTGATGAGGAGGAGTGAAGACACCCTGACATGTCGATCCTCCACCAACCCCCGTCGGGTACTCGTGCACCTTCGCTACTTACATCCTCCAAAACTGTAAACCAAAAAGGGGAAAATGTAAAAGGCTCTGAAGTCCATCATTTGCCCCGCCATGGTGAAGAGAAACTCCTTTCTGTTTGCCCATCTGGCCCTCGGGTGAGCCCTGCCCTCATCCACTGGACAGCTGCTCGCTGAGACTTCAGTCATGGTCTCCCAGTGCTGTTTTTTTTTATGAATAAACAAGGCAGTGGCACATCAGAAAAGTCAAAGAAGTTTGCAAATCTAGAATTAGAAGCTTTACACTTCTCTTGATCAAAATCAAAATTAGCGCTGCCAGAGGACTGACACAAATGATAACTTAAAGGACAAAAATGTGCTACTTACTGTCGAGCACAGTGCAGGCTCCACGGGTAACGTTACACAACTGACTTGGAGGGAAATAGGGGGAAGGGTTACTCTAAAGAGGGGCACGTGTTTCCCTTGAAGACACACCCCTCTGTCGAACTCTCCCAGCCACAAACACACGGCCACACACAGAAGCACTCTTGTTTCAGTTAACAATGCACAGTTTGACCTGGTTTAAAAAAAAGTTCCAGGTTTTTTAAGAAACTACTACTACTACTGCTGATGATGATAATAATAATAATAATAATAATAATAATAATAATAATAATAATAATAATAATAATAACAATAATGATAATAATGTAGTTAATTTGTAACACATTTTAGAGAAAAATCTCAAAGTGCTACAAACAATAATAAAACATAAGACAAACATTGAAAACAGTTATCATCCAAGGTAAAACAGGGAATAATCAAGAAATCAGAAAATTGTTGCTCTCTTTTCCAGAATTAACAGATTGCGGCATCAAATTAACAATCACTGTTGACTCCAGATCACAAAATCAATTTATTTGAGATGATCATGAGCTAGTTCATGTGATCACAGACAATCTTATTATGTGTTTGTATGCTGCAACTAGACTGCAGGCTTGTTCCAGCTCAGCATTCAGACTGAATAATAAGCATAATGGAGAGATGAACTGAACTCAGTGCAGCCTACAGACCAGTGATGAAATCAGTGTCAGGGATGGTCACCTGATAAATGCATCGCTGTTGTTTTCCACAAGGCAACTGTCCACAATATGAGGCATGGGGAAGTTTCTATAGGGCGTACCTGCCTCAGCAACAAGTGCAGCTATGTAGAACCATCTGAGAGACTTCAGTAAAATTGAAAACTGGAAAAAAAAATGCACATGGGTCAGTTTTATATATATACATATATAGTTATATATTCCAAAGGACATGAGGCACAAATACTCAAATGTACTATTTAACACAGACGATCATGCAATGCACCGAAGGCACCACTTCATCAGTCCATTAAAGCCGGCATCAGAAGTTAGTTCAGTGTTTGTTGAATTGCCTTTGCGTGGCAAGGGAGGGAAGGTGCATCTGGTCTCCATTAGCTGCTACGCAATGTTTTGAGTCCCAACCTCCCACCACCCTCTCATTCAAACCGTTTGCAAGCCTCGTCCCTGGCCCCACGGTGGGACTCTCACATTCTACACTGATCTTTACATTGCCATGCAGACTGAAACCGGACTCATCAGCCATCAGGGACGCAGTAGCGATTCTAGCCATCCTGGCACCCACACGTAAGATCATAAAACCCAGTGCCCACCCAAATATGAACCAGCACGTTGTTGGAAAAATGAAGCTGTTTTGTATTTTATCTCATAATATGCTTAAGCTAAAAGGTGAAAATATACTATGCGTACTACAAGCGAAAGTTTAATAATCACAGCTTTGCAGCAGACAGACGTCTTGCAAAAAGAAGAACAGCAAATAATGTTAATACATGTGTTGTTTTATTTTTATAATTATAAGTTTGAAAAAAGAAATGTGTGGACCGAATTGCAGTGCGGCCTATCCCAGCATAACATCAACAACAGATACGAGAATTTTAAAAAAAAAAAAAAAAAAAAGGAAATTGGGAGGGTACTGTTGTTTTTTATTCTGCTCTCGCTCAGTCACACTTTCAACTGCTTCCCTTGCCGCCGTCAGGAATGTGCATGTAAACATATATGCGGAGGAAGACTGAAACGTTGCGACACTGGAAACAGGAAATGATTCGTCGCACTTGAAACCCAGTCTTTGTGTCTGTCGACTGTCAAAGTCACAGGCTTGGGCAACCTGGGACGACATCACCCTGTTCACCGAGTACAGCACAGAGTTTCACAGATGCAATTCGGAGCTCATAACACGTACATATCTATTCTTAAAATGTTTTGATTTCTTTTTTCGATCAATTTATAGTATAAAAAAGGGATAAGTTGTTTAGATATACATGAAATGAAATATTCTGCGATGCTGTCCGTGAAATCAGCCTGTGGGCTAAACCCCCGTGGTGGTTTCCTTTGTCATCTTCTCGTGTTTTCTGCTCTCGCTCTCGCTCTTGCTCCCGCTCGGCGGCGCCCCCTTGCCCCTGAAGACCACCATGCCGCACAGGGTGAGGGTCGGCTTGTGGGGTCTCGCCTGCCGCAGGTCGCTGGAAGGCTTGGTCATGCCCTGGCCGCTCTGATGGTCAGCAGGGAGACACACCGTTGCGGTGAAACGTGGTGACACAAACAAAAACAACACAGAACACATGCAGGTGGCAAGTAACAAGTACTTTGTTACTGTCGTTAAGTAGATTGTTTTGGTGTATATGTCTTTTTACTCGAGTATTTATTTTTCCAATGACTTTCCAGTACTTTCTACTTTCTACATAGGAAAACCTGCTTGAGACTTTTGTGTTGAAAAGTATTTATAAATAATGATTCACTTAAAAGTTATTCACTTATTACCACATTTGTTGTTGGTTGTAGTGGAGCTGTTTGAACTATGCTGTTGTGTAGTTAAATATAAAACTGGATCATATTTTAGAGGGAGGTTATTTTAGACTTGCTCGGCTTATGAACATGTTTACTTTTCACTGAAGTACATTTCAGAACCTGTACTTTCATACTTTTACTTGAGCACAGGAGTTGAATCAGTACTTTTGCGTTTACCAGTTTGTTTTTTTTTTTTTACACAACAGCTACTATCTTACTATTTACTAAAGTACAGAATGTGAATACTTTTGCCACCTCTGAGATCAGCAAGAGAACCGTCGACCACTTTTCCTCCCGATGACGTCACTCACCTTGCACAGCGAGATCACAATGAACGCTGGGATGCACATGAGCGGCAGGAAGATGAGCAGGCTGCCCAGGATGGTGGCCCAGAGGCCAGGGTGGTAGTCGTAAACCATGAAGGAGTGGCTTTGTACCAGTTGGTAAAACAGAGTGAACTGCAGAAAGTGCACAAAGGTGCGTGTTGAAGCGCCAAGGAAGGAATCACCCTGCGTGCAGCTGAGGCCGAGTGCGGCCGCTTACCGCACAGATGAGCGGCGTGACGAAGAGCCAGCAGTACTTGAGCACAGGGAGCGGCCGGTACCCGATCATGTCCTCAATGTTGTCATAGAAGCGGTCGGCGCCTGCAAAAGCGGTTAAATTGTGAGCAAAACTTCATGACTGCCAGTGTTTGGGAGGAACGAGTCACATGTGATCTTGTATCTCAGAATGATCTCTCAGTAAAAAGAGGTTCTGGAGTTTGACCTTACAAATTTGCATAATTACAGCAACAGTAAGTGCAAAAGCAAGTGCAAAAAGATGGAAAGTATTGATGGAAGCCAAACACTGTCAGGTCTAAACAGTTGAGAACATTTTTAAAATTTGGAAAAATAATCAAAATGTAATCAAATATCATTAGTTGCATTACTGTGATAAAGTATTTGAAATCGTTACACTACTCTTTCATTTCCAACAGGGTAACTTGTGATTGTAGCCAATTACATTTGCAAAGTAATCCTCCCAACACTGATGACTGCATCTGATTAACTGTGGTTGGAACTGTTTATTCTATATTCAGCTGTTTAGCCCTCTGTTTACAGCTTCCATTCCAAAACGTTGGGTCTTAGCTCCCCGCTGGAACTGAGCTGCCTGAAGGAGCCACCTGGGAGAGGTCTCGTTGCCCTTTGTGACGTCACAAGAGCCCCCAACCTCCCTTCCAGCTGCAGCCTCACACAGCCACCTGTGCTGGTGCTTTAAGCCATCGCGGGAAAGCGCGGGCTCACCGTACACCCAGCCGATGACCACGGTCTCGGCGCAGGCGATGAAGAGGAGCGTGATCCCGCTGGCGCCGTACGTGTCCATCAGCTGGAAGAGGACGATCCCTCCCTGGAAAGAGAGAGAGAGAGAGTTCAACTGTCGGGAAGGAGGGATTTGATTGACTGTCCTCAATCATTTCCATCTTTCCCCCTGACCTCGCTGATGAGAGGCAGCCCCAGGAGGAAGCAGACCACAGCGATGGCCAGGACCAGCAGCTCCCTGGCACGCGGCCTGCGCAGTTGCCGCGGAAACAGGTCGCTGAGGGATGTGGCCAGGCTCTCCATGCAAACGAACTGGAGGGAGACGGGGCCGAATGAGCTCCTTGTTGTCGCAGACACACAACGCGGCGACAGGGAAAAGAGGAAGCGTGTTTGCGTCGCGCTGGGAATGTTACCTGAGTGTCCAGGCCCAGGAAGAGCACCATGAGGAAGAAGAGGACAGTCCAGAAATTGGAGCCAGGCAGCCTGGACAGAGCTTTGGGGTAAGCAATGAACGCCAGACCAGGACCTGCACAAAAAGAAAAGAACTCATGGATTAATAAACTATCATTATAATTGCATCAGTCAGTATCTATTAGAAAAAAACACATTCCAGATTCCAGCATTATTCACATTTTGCTATTTTGTTTCTGAGAAGACCACAGGGGGAGTTAATAGTTTTGAGGAGCTTTTACACCACCAGTTTTTTTCTGGGTTTGCCACCAATTCATGGATCTGAAAACAGAGATTTAGCAAAATGGAATGCGAGAGGATGTTAATGTGAACGCATAGGTAGCAAACGTTACAAACACACAGTCACCATGTGAGAGCGTGAGTGAACTGGAGACGCCACCATGTGGACAATATGGCTTGTTGTCTGCTCCCAAGAAAAGAAGAAGAAGCCAAAAGGCTGGAAGGCAAGCGAGCAAGTTGATGTTTCTCTAGATGATTGTAGAGATATGCAATTCAACATTGTGTATTATGTATGATTTATTATCAGCTGCTTCTTTATTTTTTGGGTCCTTTGAAGGACTTTAAAACTCACGTCTCATTTAATTTACAAAGACAAAAATAAGTAATGGCTGCTGTAAATAAGATTTGTAATTAATTAATCATGCAGTCTGTCAAACAAGGCACTGGGCGGCTGAGCAGGGACCCACCGGAGGTGACGACCTCTTCCATGGGCAAACCCTGGCTGTGGGCCATGAATCCCAGCACGGAGAACACCACGAAGCCAGCAAAGATGCTGGTGGCGCTGTTGAGGCAGCAGAGCGCCAGGCAATCTCTGCAACACGGCCAGCAGAAAAGGTCTGTTTAGCATGAGCAGGAACTGAGGTGTGTGTGTGTGTGTGTGTGTGTGTGTGCGTTCTGTTGCGGCTGACCGGTAGCAGTTGTTGTTGTACTTGTTGTAGCTCCCCAGCGAGGTCAGCACTCCCTGGCACACGGCGTAGGAGAAGAAGACCTGGGTCCCGGCGTCGCACCACACCTGCAGAGGGCCACACAAGCACTCTGTCAATGATTCAGGTAAGAAAAAAAAATCTTCATAATTTTAAGTGGGGATTTATGAATGAAGAACATGCTGTTTTGGTCTCTAACCTAGCAGCTGTTTGGACTCAGTCTTTTTTTTCTTTCTGTCTTAATGGACTGGATATGGGTTTGTTTACATCAGTGGATGTCAGTTTGCAGCAGTTCCTTCATTTTCTCCACAACAGCATCAGCTTCATGTTAATGGCACCTCACAGCTGCGATTCCCGCTCACTGACTGTACTGGCTGCCCCCGCCGCCCTCCCCCAGAAAAAAAAGAAAAAAAAGAAAAAAAGCCAAGTGTGTGACTTCATCTTTACATTCAGTCCCCAGGATGCCAGGGTCCCAGCACCCAGCACAGTGCCGGCCCCTCTTCTGGCTCCGGGGTGGCCTCGCTCACTGCTGACCCTCCGGTCAGAGCTGCTGCCACCAACGCCAGACAAAGCGTGCTCTTCTTGCTTTTTGAAGTCGCAACAATGCAGATAAAAGCGTGAGGCATTTACACGCGAAAGATCCGCCTGGGACAAGCCAGAACTTTCCACTTGTGGTTCTGATTGAAACCAGACGCTGCAGCGTAGCTGATTGGATGCAGGTCTGTTTAGAGATGCAGCGTCTGCCATTGCATAACTCAACTTAACTTCCTGTCTCACGTTAACCCCGACTGCTGACCATAATTTACAGACTTTTAAGGTAAAAGTTTGATTTTTATGTACTTTCTTTCTTAATTTTTTTCTAGTAATTACATCTACTTAAGATAAACTGCGGTCAGGGATTAGCAATCAGGGATTTACATTCAGGAAGAAAAGGTTTTTTCTGCCTTTGCAATATGCATTCTTGCCACTAGGTGCTACTAATTCCTGTATGCTGGGCCTTTGCAGTAAATGATCATACTCTTCATACTCATACTCCTATAATAATGGGATGTCACTTATCCTGTTATGTCTCCTATCATAACAAAGGTGGTCGTGGCGAGAGTCCGGGTTTCAAACTACAGCCCTCACAATTCCTCTTGCTGCTGAGAGACACAACAAAGCTGTCCTGCACCATCCCCTACGTAAACCCTGTCAGGCTTATGTCATCACACTGGCACCACACAACTGAGTAACAACCTGCAGAGGAAGAGACAAAGCTTAACGAACCACACAGACACAAGCCAAACCCTCTGCTGACCGCATTAGGAGCCCTGCAGTCCAGAGAGGCCATGTGCTGTGGGCTTTCCGACAGAGGACCGAGAACAGAGAACACAGGCTGGGAGAGGATGTCCAGATGGACGGGTCGCTTTGCCTTCAACAAGAAAGACCCTCTTTCTATAAGCCGCAAAGTGGCGGGAATAATTGCTGCCATTCTGAAAGAGGAAAGGACAACCCTCCATCCCCCCACCTCCACCACCACCACCTCCTCACACACACACACACACACACACACACACAGGCCTCACCCTCTGTCCGATTCACTATTCATTTTAGGGGTGATGCAGCGGGTGGCCAAACATCACTGAGTGAGACACAGAACGTGTGAGAATTTCCTGTTTGGGAGGAAGATTCCGTTTTTCCCAAGTGTGCCTTCAGTGGGAAAAGCCTCGTCTAATGAAGTGATCACTGAAACGTGATCCCAGCTTTGCTTTTCTTGCCAAGCCTGCATGTTGAGGCCGGAAACACGGGTCAAATCAAGGAGCAGGAGGGGAGGACAGGGGTGTGTGTGTGTGTGTGTGTGTGGGGGGGGGGGGGGGGTGACTAGCAGCAGAGAGGGTGTTGCGAATGAAGGCGAACTGCTACGTCAGTTTGCCATCGATTTCACAGTTAATTCTCACTTCAGGTCTGGCGATCATGCTGATGTCCGGGGTGAGGTAGTACCTCAGTCCCTCCCAGGCCCCCGGCAGCGTCACCCCGCGGATGAAGATGATGAAGAGCAGCAGGTAGGGGAAGGAAGCGGTGAAGTAAACCACCTGTGGACACACGTGCATTTAAAAAACAAAAAATCTTTAAGTTTGGATCAATGGACATAGAATACCCAGGTCAATAGGTCATAAAGCTCGGTCTTGGTTCAGCTCCACGCCAGACTGCACCAGTAGTAAACACATATTATTTATTAAAACATATTTTGCGTACGTTAAAATGCATCGAGTATGCTTTTTTGTCTTTTCCAAAACAGGATCTACAGGCAGAAGATCGATCGGCACCATAAAGGAGAAACTACTGAGGTCACATCTGATCAGTTGCCTGCAAAAAAAAAAAGAAGCTGTTGTTTATCCGCTGTCGGACAAAAGTAAGTCCTGACTGCTGAAGGTGTCCCTCCCCCGCCGCCCACTGCGATGCTTGAGTGTCAGATGATGTTTTTCAAACGGCGACTGGGCTCGAAAGGTCAAAAAATAAAGGAGAAAAGGAGCAGGACTCTGCGTAAACACGTCAGCCGGACACGAATGTGACTTCTTTTTTTCGGCCTCGTCTCATCATCCTGAGCCAAATCAATTATGTGGTACAATGTGGATTCACGAGAGGCCCCTCAGCTCTGAGGCCTTATGCAGTAACTGAATCAGCGGCTGATGAATGCGGCATGTTGTGTGTCCTCTGGTGGGGCTGCACTCGCCTTCCCCGTGGAGCGGATGCCCTTCCAGATGCAGAAGTAGCAGACGATCCAGGCGATCAGGAGGCACAGGGCCAGATCCCAGTGGATGCGGACCAGCGACATGTCCCCTGACATTCTCAGCACACGGTACCTGCGGATAGAAGGAGCAGGTAGAGTTTTTTTTTGTACTGAAAGTACAAAACTGCACTGTACTGACTGAAAGTCATTCTTCTTCCAAGTGTGTGTACATGACAACTAAAACTTAAAGGCCTTGACATCTGCGGGTTAAATACCGAAGTTTCAATGCGTTGCGGCATGATCGCGTCTGTTTCATGTTATCAGAGCGCTGGAGAAGACAGCACACATTGTTCTGTCCCGCAGCGGTGCAAAAAGAGGAAGGAAAAAAAATGAGCGGTCCACCGACATCTGTCTTTTACAACAAGTTGGCTCGGGTGTCATGTGAAGAGCAACGTTGCCATCTTAAATCATGTGAGAAACGACAAAACGATTGCTTAACGCTAAAGCTGTGGGGGATTAGACGAGATGTCAAGAATGGACTCCTGCGGAATGTAAGGACTTTTTTTTTTTTTCCTGTGCCGGCCATAGTTTTAGGAGGTTGTTTTTTCACTTGTCTAGAAACTTGTTAATTCAGCCTTTCACACCACTGGAGTCGACCTCACAGTGTCTGGGAGCCATTAAGGGCTGTTGATGGCATTCCTCCATTGGGCAACCAGGTTGAGGAGGGTGGGAATGTGAAGTGTGTGTGTGTGTGTGCATGTGTGTGTGTTTCTCACATCCAGAACTCCTCTTCTGGTGATGTGGGCATCTGGAAAAGCTCTGCTTCATTCCTGGGAATGTATAAAAAAAAAAAAAAGAAAGAGACAAGAAAGGGAAACATAGTTGTGAATCTTATACACTTCAGTTTCACTTTGCTATGTTTTCCCCCCACAAAGCAACACATTCTTGCTTACGTCAGGTAACCCGTTCCTTCTTTGAAACGGACATGCTGTCTTCGGAGTGGATTGTCTTTTTTTGTGAGTAAGAAAAGCCCACGCAGGTTTAAAAGCTGCTGTGACCTCAAACCATGCTAAATATATATTTATCTGACTGTTACTACCCGGCCCGCCCTCCTTACCCACTGTCTTTTTGGCAAGTTGCACAATAAACCCCAAAACAAAGACAATAAAAGACAATAAACCCATTGTTCATCCCTATATTTTCCAATTAACTGATTTTATTATTTGCATTGACAATCGTCTGTTAAGAGGTCTAGTTTGAAATATTGAGATGTTGTAAAAAAAAACAAAAAAAACAATGCTCTTATGATTTATATAGTCACATACAGAGCTGTTTTCACGCTCGAGGAGACTCCTCTAAGTAGGATCAAATGTTTTATTGCTGTGAAAAATATCCCAGCAATGTTAAACACAGAATTTATACAGAATGTATCTATTTCATTTGAGCTCAAATTTGACAGTCATTTGGATTTATGGCCTCTCTTCCACGCAATAATTATCAGTCCTTTCTTTGTAGTCAAAGCAACAGATGTCTGACCGTTGAAAAAGAGACATGGGTTCAAGCCAAGGCTAACAGTTTTCAAAGACAATTACTTCCTGCTACGCACTCACAGAATATTGAACCATGAGAATTGCGGAGGCTAGGTCACGAACATTCTACTGACATGTTGTAGTCCTCGGAGTAGTCAACTGTGAAGTTGTTGAGAAAGGCCCAGCTGGAGTTGGGCTGGTACAGATGAGGGTTGGAGAAGACGTCTGCGTAGTTGTGACAGGAATCTGAGGGGGTGTCAGAAAAGAGAAGAGATTGCATTTTCACGTGTGCTTTTTTTGGTGCAAGAGCAGAAGGAGAGTCGGCACAGGCCTCACCTGTGTTCCACCAGTTGTCACACGTGGACCACGGCACCGGGCTTTTGAAGGAGTTAAAGAGGTAGAAGATGGCCCAGGCCAACACCACGATGTAGTAGATGTTCAGGTAGGTGACAACAATCTGGGACGCCACACCAATCCCTGCAGAACAGAGGGTTTGGTGTTTGCACTGCAGCACGGGGAAAATCTTTTGATCTTCATCAAGTGCGTAACAACTGCCTATTTCTACCGCAAAGCGTCGACCTCTCACCCTGGAACATGGGGCATATCTTTCTCCAGGCAGTCAGGCCACCCTCACTGGTGTACTGGCCAAGCGCCGTCTCCAGGAAGAAGAGAGGGATGCCACAGAAGAAGAAGAAAACAAAGTAAGGGATGAAGAAGACACCTGGAAGATACAGAGAGCGATAGAGCACAGTGTCAAGATCCTCCACACTGTATGGTTTTCGGTGGTTGAATTTCAAGCAAAAAAGGTCAGCTTTTCATGTGACTTGTGGGGGAAGATGTCAATGACGTAGCTCAACAATACATTTGTACAAAGGGAGAAGTCAGCCCATGGGAAACATACATTGAAAGACTCTCACACATGCACACAAGTCACACATTTATCCTGCAGACACGCAGCTGATAAGCTCATGGCTTACCTCCCCCGTTCCTGTAGCACAGATACGGGAAGCGCCAAACGTTTCCCAGGCCGATGATTTCCCCGGCCATGGAGAAGATGAACTCCATCTTATTTGCCCATTTCTCCCTCGGTTGGATCCCTTCCTCAGGAATCCCTTTATCTGGAGCCGGGTCACTGACACCTGGGTTATCTGAAGCCTCAGTCATGATCCGTAAATCTGTTGCAAAACACATAAGCGCAGGAAAAGTGCCTCAGATGGGTGCAACTGCAGAGGAAAGGCTGATTACTTGGACACGCATTCCTCCAAATAGTTGTTTGCAGAGGCTCCAGCAGGCTGCTTGCTTTTGTTTGACTTCAAATAAACTGGTGTAAACTTAAAAGACAAAGATAACAGGGTATTCAAATTCACTCTGAATTATTATTATTTATTTTTTAAATGAGTAATGTTATTTCTTCTTCTTCTTCTCTTAATAAGTAAAGACTTGCATGCAGTTCACTCACCCAGGGGGACCAGATGTGAGTCTGGTCGTTGTTAAAGAAGGAGAATGACCATTCGGAGCTCAGAGCAAGGGTTTTCTTCATCAGTGGGTGTGTCCTGTAGGAGACGACCCACACACATACATCTGGGTTGGCTGTGGAAGGGAAGGGAAGGAAGTGCAATAATAATAATAATAATAATAATAATAATAATAATAATAATAATAATAATAATAATAATAATTTCGGGATTACAAATAAATAAAAATAGATTTGGGGGCGGGGGGGGGCGAAAGAATGATTTCGAAATCATTCTTTTGGTTCCCTTTTTTTGGGCGGTGGGGGGGGGGGGCATTTTCAAAAAAAAATAAAAAAATCTAATATATTGTGTTGTTGTTGTTGTGTGTTGTTTGGGCCAGAATACATTTATTTTTACTTGAAGAAGAAGAAGAAGAAGAAGAAGAAGAAGAAGAAGAAGAAGACGACGACGTTTCCCGGTCGACGCCATGACGTAACGCGCATGACGAACCAGGAAATAAATGTAAACAAGGCGCCGGAAGTGTCATGTAGCGCCGTCGGGTGGCATCCTTCAAAAAAACCTTTTAAAAAACGAAAAACCTCTGCGCCCAGAGTTGTTTCCTACCGATTCATGATGCCACGGCTGGGGTTCGTGTGGCAATAAGGAAAGGAAGTCGGCGAGGGCGCAGGCTGGAACACCGGAAGGACAGCCGCGGGGGCTGCCAGGGATCGGGTGCGGCAGCTGCTCATGACACCACCGAGCTCGACATGGAAAACGCCCGGACGGTCTTAGTGCGTCGACAGGATGGCTTTCCCCCACGATCATGATGGCATTGAAGCGTCTCCTTGACACCAGGTTGATCACCTGAGAGCACCGTCACAGCAACCGTCAGAGTCAATATCTCTCTCCTTATTTTTTTTTCTCCTGAAACGTGCACGCTTGTTGTTGTTTTTGTTGTTGTTGTTGTTGTTTTGATTTGGCATCGTTTGTCAGGTTCAGCGATGTTAGCAGTCAGATCACCGGAGGAGGAGTCCCCAGAGACGGAGGAGATGGACACCTCGGAGCCCAACTGGTGCTGGTTCTACTTGGCCGAGTGCGGAGTGTGGCACATGTTTGAGGTTAGTTTTACGCAGGCAGCGCAGCACAACACTGGATCAGTCCTCCTCACACACCTGTAACCCCTCTACACACACATTTCAATGCTGGTGTCCTTTTGCTATCTATAAAGCTCTGCTCCTCAAAGATGAAGTTTGACAAATTCATTGATTCAGCTGTCATATCAAAAACATTTGGGAAAAAAAAACACCTGAAGCTTTTCCCATATGGTTTCTCTTCTGTCCATGTGTGCACTCATTTTCATAATTGTTTCCCATCTGCTTGGCTCAGTTTCCTGGGAAAATGTGCAGTCTTCGCGTTCTTCTTTCTCTTTCTCACAGATGACCTCAATGAGAATTCTACTTCCCTCATGGCCGCCACTGTGTTCTGATTGATGGAGCGATTGTTTGTACTTTTTCCTCTCCGTATTCTCCCCCGTCAGATTGACCCCAGCGCGGCCTGCTCGGTGACAAGCGCTCAGATCGAGCAGTGCTACAACAGGAACCAGCGGGGCGTGATGGAATTCTACACGGCCAAGTACACCTACAGACTGGACTTCTCAGGTGAAGTCATTGCACAGAGAACGTTTAGCCCACTGAATCTTTCAGATTCCGACTCTTACAGAGCCTCGTTCCCTCACAGTTATGCGGCAGATAAACGTAACAACGGGGAAGCAGCGGCCTATCAAGCGCTCCCTTCACTCCGCCACCGGTTTCAGGTGAGATCGAAGCTTCACAACGTCATCCAAGTCAGAGGAGTAACTTAAAGGGTTTTTTTCTTTTTCAGGATCAGTTCATAAGGCTGCTTGACATATTGCATAAGTTCCAATTAGCTGCGCAGCACTGACACTGAACTTTGCCCTCTGCAGAAAATACATTTCTTTAGTAGTATTTTAGTAGTTTTCTAAGACAGTTCATTTCATTTTTATTTGTCCAATATCCCTTCAGCCTTATTGCTCCCTCTGCTTACTCTCTGTCAGGTTTATTTGTGATAACCTCGCACTGCCTGTGCCGTGCCACTGGGAGAGGATTAACACGGACGAGCCCTATCAGGTGAGTGAGGCGACATTGTTTCTTTCCTTCTGGGTAACACTTTGGCAACGTGAGCGTACATGCTGTGTGATCGTCGCAGCTCATCCAGCTCGGAAGAGACACGTACGAGTTCAAAGAGGTCGCCCGGCTGTACGAGAGGACCATGGACCATCCCATCAAGTGCATACAGAGGATCCAGAATTTGGATTTGTGGGAATTCTTCTGCAGGTATGACATTCAGCTGTCAGTCGGATGCGTAGTGTACGCCGACTTTCAAAGTTTGAACCTGGTAACAGAGTGATCTGACTTCCTCTCTTAAGGAAGAAAACCCAGCTGCGAAAAGTGAAGCGCACACTGGACATTGAGGAGCGAATGCTGTTCCACGGCACCGGGCACAGCAACATACAGGCTATATGCACATTCAACTTTGACTGGCGGCTGACGGGAAGCCACGGCGACGTCTATGGCAAAGGTACTGGCCCGCCTCCTTGTGACGTTACCCTATTAAAAACCAACATTTTAATTGTTTTTGGTTTTTTTGTTGTTTTATTTGGTACCTCTACACACAGGAAGCTACTTTGCCCGAGATGCCAAGTACTCCAGTAAATTCTGTCACACAACGGGGAAGCACAGCACCACCCTGCAGAGACACGGGCTGGCCCCGCCCATATTTGCCAGCGAGCCGCCCTACAAAACCATGTTCCTAGCCAGGGTGCTGGTCGGGGAGTACACGGTGGGCCACCCCATGTACTGCCGGCCGCCCTCCAAGGACGCCAGCTTCACCAACTTCTACGACAGCTGCGTGGACGACATGGCCAATCCAAAGATCTACGTCATCTTCGACAGCAATCAGATTTACCCCGAGTATCTGATTGAGTTTTACTGAGAAGTTGGACTTTCCAGGG
This sequence comes from Nelusetta ayraudi, assembly GCF_046127955.1. Lineage (NCBI taxonomy): Eukaryota > Metazoa > Chordata > Actinopteri > Tetraodontiformes > Monacanthidae > Nelusetta > Nelusetta ayraudi. Next base: position 4,673,489 of record NW_027466077.1, read on the forward strand.
GTGGAAAATGCTGGAGGGACAATGGTTATTTTTTGCATTCAGAGGCAGCATCTGACTGCGGGCCGACTCATCCAAAGTGCCTTCGAGGAGATCGTGAATGGTGACGACGCTGAGGGTTTTTTGTGTATAAACGTACACAGCAGTACACAGATGGGGAGGATGGGCTGTTGTGGCAGCAATGTTCGGTGGAGGGGGAAAAAAAACAATATCACGCAGATAGAAATAGTGACTGTAGATCAGTCGATGTTGCAAGCGGTTTGGCACGAAAGCAGAATCTCGCGCTCGCTTGTTTAAATATCTGTGCTGAAGTTGTCGAACATAATAGTGGCATGTGCAGCCGTGAGCTCATGCCGGATCTGTCGCCATTCCTTTATATTCATAGTGCCACAGCTCATTTACGTGCCACATTATTCAAAAAAAGTATAATTTTTTTGAAACCCAAACACTTGGATGCCGGCTCTTCTGGCATCGAGGCCTGTCCGTGCCATGACCTTCTGCGTGGGCTATTTTTATTTTTTTTATTAATATTTAATTGTAATTTATTGAAAAGAAGCAAACAAACAATCCACCTCTACCTCTACATTCTTTGTTTCTTTGACATAGTGCCAGTGCCCTCTTCCCCCCTTTCCATGAAAGGTTCTATAACTGTGTCACAATGACATGCAAAGTTGTGATGTCGTGTTCAATCGTGGCCCTCGAGCAATATGTTCCTGTGTGTATCGCCTCCGAACCATCGACTTATTCAGTCATCCAAAGGCCCGACCGTGGTTGAATTTTGATTTTCAATCCCAACCACGTTAAAATTAGTGCAATTAAAATAAATAAATAAATAAATACAAAGTCATCTCAAGTGTGATGACTTTTATTTGCACCTGCTGTTAAAAAAAAAGAAAAGCAAATAATGAATGTAGCCAGCACATTTATAGTACTGTACTAAAAATTAACCACGCAATGTAAAATTTATAATATTGCTTTCTCCTGTGATCTTTTTTGTTTGTTTGTTTTTATTTGTGTCATTTTTGATGCAAAAGTAGTGTGTGCAAGTATGCACAGTTTCGCCACTGATTTGGGGGGGCGGGGCGATCACAAGAATGGATCTGAAGCCAACTAAGCACTTCTTTACTGTAAATAAAGGACTTGCATCCGTCTTCTTGTCTTAACCCCCCAGCAGCAGCGCGTCAGGTTGTCGTTCTTCTGAAAGTGTAAACGTGTGTGCGAGTGCCGCTTGGACATGATGAATATCAGAAACCTTTTCGCCACACATTGCGGGTCTGTACTGTGAATTTTGCGCGAGAAATAGCCCTGAGACGAGGAGCTGCAATTCTGACAAATGGCCAGCAGGTGTCACCATTGGCGCGTTTTAGTACACCAGACTAAATATTGAGCGACAATTTGAGATCGTGCTGCTTGCAATTGATACCCCTTATTTATGAAATAACTCACGAATTTTGTCCAATCACGGCAACGATGAGGATCAGGTGTTACTTCTCGTGTCTGAAGTCACGTGTTCCGCTGGCCGGACATGGAAGTTACAAACAAAAGGCAGCCAAAACGTGTCAAGAACCTCCATCCCAGGTAATGATGATGATGCAACAACACACAAACGGGTGCAAACGTGAGGTTGTAGCACTGAGAATTTAAACTTTCTTTCTCTTTTATCGTTAATCTTTGCGGATTAATTATTTAGGCTCGACAATTAAAAACGGCCTATTGTGCTCAGAATCTGGCGCGAGTCGAACCTCTCCAAAGCACCTGTCCCGGAAGTCATGTCTGCACTTAGCAGCACTTGGCACTTCTTTCCATAAATGTACATTTCAAAAAACGGCATTATATTTAAATTATTTTTTAGTTGAGGTTGAACATCTCTTAAATATCTCGAATTAATCACCAAAACATAATAATTAATGTATTCTGTACTAAACTTTACTTTGGAATCTGTTTTATGATTATGATATCATTTTTTTGATTATTCACCATCCCTGTCCAGTATTAAAATTTTCTTTTCTTCGTCATTTTCTTCATCATTTTGTGGCAATTTGTTTAATTTCTTTTGAGAATTGTTATGAACTGTTTCAATTTAGCCCTGAAAGGTCTATTTATGAACTATGAATATTATTATTATTATTATTATTAGTAGTAGTAGTAGTAGTAGTAGTAGTAGTAGTAGTAGTAGTAGTAATAATAATAATAATAATAATAATAATAATAATAATAATAACAATGTCCCTTTGAATTAGCAGATTTTCCTAAAGCGCAAGAACTGAAGAGGAGGATGTCAAGCTAGGAAATTAGCTCTGCAGCTAACAACACAAAAAAGAAGGTAAGAGCTATTATGCTGTCTGTGAAATTAACGGTGCAATAATCTGATGTGATTGTGTGACCTGATGAAGAAGACATAATATAGTTTGCTGAGCGAGTTTATGTTTGAGAAATATTGATATTTCTTTGTTATCATGCGTGTGTTAATTTGCTAAATTTGTCACCATGCGGCTTTGACGTTAACCGCTGTAATTTTTTTCGTCTGATCATTGTCTGGCAATGCTCAATTACAGAATCACTGGTAAGCTGTGGTTGTTTCCGTTGCGCACATTTTCCGACCATTGTTTTGATCCGCTTTGATTCACGATGTCATCATCGTATCTTTTGTGAGTGAGATGGCTGCGATTGATTGTGCTCGGTTGGATTGGCGTTTGCCTCTTGACCGCCTGGTGTGTGATTTGACATGACAGCTTGACAGGGAGTTCAAATGGTTTTGGTGGGTTTTGTGTGCGATAACATTGCTGATAGCACAATAACAACATTGTTTCTGTCTTATTTTTATTATTCTGGAAGGAAAAAAAACAAGTTTCATTCATTTATTTTTTTATTTTTTTATTTTTTTTTACAAAATACAACACAACTTACACTATACATTAACTTAACCAACCATCACGACACTTAAAAAAAAAAAAAAAAAAAAAAAAAAAGTCCAACAGCGTTTTAGAGAGCTCTCTCTGTGTCACACCTCCACCATGTGACAGGAAACAGCCAGTGGCCCTGAGCAGAGAGAAAATAAACTATTTTTGTATGGAACTTGCCTTGTTGCCGATGAGGCAGTGTGACAGCACAGTATTGGCTCCTTCACACAAAATGAAAGAAAAGAACAAGCGTGAGTTCATAAATTAAGTTTGATTACGGGACACAGAGCTTCTTGGTTTGACTGAAGGAACGCAACACATGACAGCGACGGTGGAGCTCTTTGCTTGGCACGAGAGGCGTTAAGACTCGGGACACGCTTTGGCACTGCTGCTTTGTCTTTTTTGCTTTTGCAATCTTGAAAATAAAAAAAAGATATATGTACAATCTGCATGCAACGCTCTGAGCTTGAGGTGTGAATTTAGCTTTTAGTTTGCTTGAATTGACCATGAAGCGCTGCGTTACAGTCTGGTGGTCTGAGGATGAGAATTCGCTCACTGCCAACCCGACCGTATAATTGAGGGTGAGGGCACCTCTGGAGAGATTTATGAGGACTTTATTATTTCATTTACTTATAAAGTGAACTTCACTTCAAAAAGTCATGACAAGACACATTTTTTTAGTCAAATTTAAACGGACTAATGATCCGAACCAGTGCAGCTAAAAAAAAAAAGCGACATTTTTCTTTTAAAAAAAAAAAAAGAAAAAAAGTTAGACATTCATCTTTCATTTCAGAGGCCGTCGACGACAATACCCACTATTTAGCTGAACAGCCCAAAATTTTCTTCCGCCGAGACCGGACCTCACTTCTCCATTTATTAAGGCCAAGCTGAGCACACAGCAATCTGCGCTGTGTGAACTTACACTCACCCGTCTGGTGTCTGTTGCAACATTTTCTCCCCCGTTTTTATGCCAATATGGGGAAATGTGTACTGGAGATATTTTCTCCCCTCTAGCCTGTGCAGATCCCATCTGTGGGAGTTCTCCCCGAAGACTTGAAGCTTTTGTGTGGAGACTTGATGGCACCGTGAGAGACACAAATAAAGTCGTATTGCTGACTGCGGTGACAACCGGTAGCCTGTTTGGCAGGAAAATGGTGGAAGCAAACTGCTACATTTCCTTATTAGCCAAAGTGCTTCCTTGTCCTTGGCCTTGTTGAACCTTCCGGCTGACTCGGTGTGTCAAACTAGATCACGTGTCACTGTTTGAACCAGCCTCAACTCCCCCCACACAGAGTCGCTCCGTCTGGGTCTCGGCTCTTCACCTGGTTTCCGCGGGGAACCGTTTCCCGCTTACCCCTCAGAGTTCAAAGGTCACCCCTCTGCACGCCCAGCTCACTCTGGACCCGCAGCCCCTGCCTCTGCATGATGTTCCAGAGCTTGCGCAGGTTGGACTGGGTGATGACGTCGTCGGGCTTGAGCCGCAGCGCCCGCAGGTAGTTGGCCTCGGCCTCGGCCAGCCTCCCGTTGAGGTGGAGGATGGCGCCGAGGTTCATGAGGGCGGCGGGGTACTGCGGAGAAAGAGCGGGAGGGTCAGAACAGCAGGAGAGTCAGAAGAGTTCATTTTCCCTGAATAATAAGTCGACATGTCTCCAGCAAACAGCATATTTTAGCCCCATGAAGAAAACACGAGCGTAATATGGAAAACAACCAGTAGTCTGTGTGCAAGCTTCCAGTTGAAATGGCATTCGCAGCGGGTCACTGGTGTTTACGGCCTCCTGCACAAAGCCACGTTTCCTGCTTAAACTGCTGCTATGTTTTGCACCATTCACCTGTCTGGGCAGAGAGCCGGTGGAGTCCCTTGAGACATAGTGAGTTGCTATATAGCTGAGTAGTTGAGTTGAGCAAGTGAAAGCAGTAACAGATGGACTTTATTTATTTCTGGGAAGCTACGAATATATTATGTTGGAAAAAACCTGACATAAATGTATTTTGCATAATATGGGAGGCTCAAAATGTGAGTTTTCGTTGATCGAACAGCGACGCATGAAATCAAATATGATCAAATATCTTCAAACACACAGCAAACCAAGTGAGTCATACAGTATATTTCATTTCTGAGCTGCACTCAATCAAATGCTTTTGTTTTGAAAGTTTAATTTAAACGATTCAATTCACATGGTCTCACATCATGTAGCAGCAGCAACAGCAGCTGTCCAGTCCTATAAAGCCAGAGAAGGATGCTCGACTCTCAGCCGGCCTTCGCTCTGACAGACGCGTCCAGGTCTCCCACTGCCTCCACCCCCTCCAGCTGAGCCGACTCGCTCTCACGCCCACGTCCTCGCCGCCTGACTTATAGCTGGCAACCTGGCAGCCAGTTCGCAGATGTCCTGCTCCTCCCCACCCCTCCCCACCCCACCGCAGCCCCCGCCCTTCCCCCCAGAAACAACTGCACTTCCCGTCGCGGCGTCTGGCCTGTTTACATTCCGCTTCTCAAGTAGCGGCCGGCAGGAGCTGGCGGGGGCTTGTTTTCCCCACCTCATGCATCAAGCGATTTCACTGAGCTGAAATATTTGAAGTGCCCCCTACCAGTGTGGGGAAGGGGCTTTGGGACGCCGGCGCCCTGCGTTCAGCTGTGTTTGTTTTTCCTTTACCTGCTGCGGAGAAAGCAGCGGCGCTGTCTGGTGCGAGGCCGCTGCTGGGACACGGCGGGGCTGCACGAGTGACGCAACAGCGGCGGGTGATGATGTCAGTGGAGAAGTAACTTGTCTGCTGATCATCAGTGTGGTCGATCACATCAGTTCAGTAGTTTGATGAAAGTAATGGTTTTATTGGTCAGGTTAAATTTTAAAACTTAAATGGTAAGTCGTTCGCCAAGCAGCGCTTGCAAGACTCTGACTTGAATTTGTGGGTGAAGAAGCCGGAGGTCCGACTAGCCGACATGACAGATGAGCGCAGGAAGCTTCAGGCTTTTTCCTTTTGAGCCCCTTCAAGTCCTGCAGTCCCCGCATGTTCTTCCTTTGTAGTGACTGATTCATGGCACACAGCTGCAGCGGCGGCAGCAGCAGATACTGGATCTTGACTTCCTGCAGCTTTCACTCAGACCTGCCATCACACCAAGCGGCTGCTGAGCTGGGATTTTTGGAGTTTGTCAAAATAAATTAATAAATAAATAAATAAGAATCCCTCAAAGCATGACACAGTGGCAGTTAGAAGTGTGATGCGTTGCTTTAAAAAAAAAAAAAATGCACATTGCACGGTTGGCATCTGCATTTCTGTGGCAAGAGAGCAAAGAGGCGCTGCAGGAGCAGGTTACTCACGTCTGGTCTGAGGCCGGCTGCACGCTCGTACTGCCTCTCTGCCGCCTCGTTCAGGCTGGCCTGTCTGCACAGGGGGAGGAACAAAGGGGGAGACAGAGGACTTGAGTTTAATGGCCACTCTCTCCAGAAAGATGCTGCGCAATTCAGTTTGTTATATTTCACACTTTATGTGCACATTAAAACTGTCATTTTAATTTACAGTAAAATTATTAATCAAGTGATTTATTTACACCTCAGGTTAACAAATTCAGATAGATGTGGACTGGAGAAATGGTGGAGAAATAGTTAATGTTAATGTTGATAATTATTTCAACCCTGCTGGTTTTCAGTCTGTATCTGGTGACGCAGAGGTTAAATCTGAGTCTAGGCCATAATTTGAGTCAGCTCAGGTCCTCATAATGACGTGGCTGCACCACCGCATTCATTAAAGCTTTAATGGTGCTGGATTTATGTTGCACTTTAATTAGGGAAGAAGTAATAAGTTTGACCAGTGAGCAGCGGCAGCAGCGGCGGTCTGCCGTGAAGCTTCACTCTTTTCCCAAAGCGGAGCAGCCAAACCCTGAACCTTTGGCTTATTTTTTTTTAATGGATCCTCTGCTGCGTTGCACTCGGTGGGCGGCTGCCGGCAAGCAGTGATGACTTTTGCAGACATGTGACGTTAAAAAAAAGAAGCAATGAGGGCACCTCGCTCCCAGTTTTCCCGCGAGAAATGGACTTTTGTGGTCACTTGTCACACGTTTTATTTCGTTTTCAAATAATTTCCCCCAATTTCTACTCCGTCTGGATGAGCTCCAGCTAGACGCTGAGGAGGGGAAAGAAATCTGCGATGAAGTGAGACCGCCGCCGCTCTTTATTCTCGCCACACCGCAGTCTAGCTTTCACTACGGCGAAGCCGTGATTTATATCTGAATGTGCAACCGTTTCGCGTCGCAACGGAGCCCGTTAGCCGACCGACCTGAGCATGTGAGCGGCGTTGAAGACCACGTCGAACTCGGTGCTCTCCAGCTCTGCGGCTCTCTCGGCCATCTCAGCTGCCTCGGCCAGGCGGGACTGCTCCAGCAGGAACTGACCTGGGGCCACAGCAACGCAGAGAGGGGAAAATGGCGGGGAAATTAGTTATTTAATTCTAATTTTGTAAACAAGTGCTTTGGTTATAGTTGAGATTTTGGTCTGCAGCACAGGAGGTCGATCCAAAGACAGTGTTCAGCGTTAAAAGATCTCATCGGCTCTTGGACTCATGATTATGGAGCCATACTTGTAGTTCCCAGTTTGGTCGGCAACATCATGTGTGGGTCAAGCTGTTAAAAGTAGGGCTGGGCAGCACTGGGGATTTTGGTATCGATCCCATAGCAAGTAAATACAAGGTTAATATCGCTGATACCAATAGCAATACTTTTTACTTGAAATGTCACGACCATTGAATCATTTTTTTATGCCTTTAGTCAGTTGATTATGATCATGGTAAGATTTATATTTATTACTATACAAAACTATTTAACAGTATATAAATCAAAAGTAATTAACCCTTTACTGCACACAACTGTTTGAGAAACTAGTGCAAAATAACAAAAAAGCAACGGTGTAACAAACTATAAAGCACCCTGGTCAGAGGAGAAAGCGACAGTCGTGCTGTGAAAACACAAAGGAAGAAGAAATGGACGCGGCGAATGTTGGCGAGCCTCGTCCAGGAAATGCAGGGCTGGTGTTGTTTCGACGGTCGGAGGGAAGCACAGATGAAACGGAGGCGTCCCGCCTGGTGTCCTTCCTGTGGGAGTCCGGACACCTGGTGCGACACCCGCCTCTGTCTGCCTCGCCGGCTATAAATTACCAGCCGCAGATGTTACTGCAGAGCAGCAGGAGGGGGGGGACCAAAAAAAAGAAGAAGAAGAAGAAGAAGAAGCCAGGAGGCTCCACACAGCTAAACTTGTCAGCTCTTCTCGTGCTGAAACGACGGTCAAAGTGCTTTTTTTTTTTTAGCCAAAACACATAAAGCGAGAACAATGGTAGGAAGCATTTCCCCGTCTTCACCATCATCATCATCATCATCTCCTCCCTTCTCACGTCCTCCTGGCGAGTCTCCGTGTGACCTTGAGCGTACGTGCATCCGTTGTGTTTTTAACACCTGGAGCTCGACGAGCGAAGCCAGACGAGCGAAGGGGGAAAAGGAAGAAAAGCAATCGGGCAATTCTGCCTGTGGCGAGACGCTACGAGATAACATTGACCCTCGTAGAGGGGCGGAGACCGAAGACGTCTCCAGAGGAAGTAGGAGCTGATCCAACCATCAGCGAGCAAACTCCAAATGCGGGCTGCGAGATACGGAGGGCGGAGGAGGTGGAGGAGGCGGAGGAGAGGAATGGGCAGAGATAAGAAGAAGGGGAGGGGCCTGAACCTCTCACTCCAGGATTGATTCCCTACCGTAGTGCATGTAGCAGTTCCCCTTGGTCGGGTCCAGCTGGATCGCTCGCAGGTAGTATTTCTCTGCTTCCGTCTTCTGTCCCTAAAAGTTAAAAAGAAACAAACAAGGAAATAAATCAGTGATTACATGTGATCAAACCACAATTCTGTTGTGATGTTAAAGCACATGGACTAGTTAACGCAGGGATCACCAACGTATTGCCCGCGGGCACCAGGTGGCCCTTGAAGAACACAAGAGTCGCCCGCAGGTCCGTTTGAAAAATAGCACAACTCGTTGAGCTGCGTGTAAAATTCAATTTTACCCAACCTTGTTAAGTCATTGTTGATAATTATTGAGAACCCATTAACATGATCAGTATCTTCACATAGATCAGTGTTGTTAATAATCATATTGAACTGGGAAAGTATGTTATTTCAGTAGAGTTTATGAAACTGGTTGGCCTTCATATGACTCGGGAGCCATGAAGTTGCTCTCGGGTTCAAAAACGGTTGGTGACTCCTGAGTTCAAGACTATTTAAAGACACACAAAGGCCCGAGTCCTTCACAAACGTCACATCAGGCAACATCATTTGGCCCATTTTTTAAAAAATATAGTTCAGTTATGTTTCTGTGGAGGCTGCAGCAAATCATTCCGCACTCCGCTAAGTGACCTTTGCTTCAAAAATTTCTTGTTTGGAAATCTAATATCTTGCCACTGGGCCGTGGCGAACACACGGTCGGACATACGTCTAAATACTCATGAATCAACTTTGCGTTGATTGACCACAGTTCTGAGCAACAGAGTCGGACTGACAGCGGGGTTCTAAAGTTTCACCCCCCAGACCACCACCCGACCACCACCTCAGGGCAGATTTGCGGCCGGACGAGTGCAGATAATTCCCGATAATCAGGTTCCAGCTTTTACGGCCGGCCGGACTGAAGGCTGCGGAAGACGGAGGGGTCGCGGAGGTCATAACTGGAGTCGGGAGAACGTGCGGTGGTGGCGACCAAGGCGCGAGACTTCAATTTGACTTCCCTGCGCTGCCTGTTGAGCGAGCGCCAGAAAACGTAGCCGACCGAAGTGATTCAATAAGGAAGGAGAGTAATTGAATAATAATCCCGTCTAGCGGGCCCGTTGTCCAGAGTCCAGCCGATCTCCTGTTTCCTAAAGCCCCAAAAGTTGCGGCGGAAGGCCTGTTGTGGAGCCTGAGGGGGAGCGCAGCAGATGTCCGGCCTCGCTGGACAACCTGTGCAGCGAGGTGTGTGTGTGTGTGTGTGTGTGTGTGTGTGTGTGTGTGTGTGTGTGTGTGTGTGTGTGTGTGTGTGTGTGTGTGTGTGTGTGTGTGTGTGTGTGTTTATCTTCCAATCTTTTAATAGAGAGACAAAAAGAAGGTGGAGGGGAAGTGATCGGACTGCAGCTGGGTTGCAGTCGTTGTCGAGGAGGAACCCCAGGCTGTGGACAAGAGGAGGAGGTCAAATATCTCCAGAAGGGGAGGGAGGGTTGGGGGGGGGTCACGGCAGGACAGTTCAGCTGACACATAACACACACACACGCACACACCTACGCTCAGACTCAGCTGTGAACACATCTGTTGTCTCGTAAGGAGTGTTTTTGTTTTTTCTTGATCAGGAGATGTGGTGGGAGGACAGGATGTGGATGTGGATGTGGATGTGGAGGGGTTTTTTGTTTTGTTTTGTTTTTTAACGGACCATCAGAAAAGTTCAGGCGAACTCGAGTGCCCAGAACGTGTCCTGGATGAAAAAAAAAACACCACACACACACACACACACAATCCAATCAGAGCGCCTCGGGTACTCTACAACCTTCAGACACACTGCTTGTAATTTGGCTGCAGCCCTCGACCAGGTCGTTCCGAGGTCGTTCCAAGGTCGTTCCGAGGTCGTTCCAAGGTCGTTCCGAGGTCGTTCCGAGGTCACTGAAAGCTACTCATTGCTAATTGTCCGTCGTGCATAGTGTCTCCTCCTCCTAAATTCAAATAAATCCACCTTAATTCTGCATTTAAAGGCCCGCCGCGCAACATCAACAGGGATCCATTAGACGTTAAATCAAACCAAATGGATTAATTGCCACGGGAACAAACAACTGCTCTGTCATCAGTTTATTTGTCAGGAGGCGGCCATAATTGGAATTTGCTGACGAGAGGAAGCCGGTCGCGCAGTCGAGCTGAACGCTCCGCCGCGACGCGTCTTCTAATTTGATTGCAAATGAATCGTCTGCTAGCTGAGGTGTGCGCTGCACACGGTAAATGGACCGGACGGGTAATTGTTTGCTCGCAGTACCCACTCTCACCACTGAGCGTAGTGGACCTACCAGGATGGAGAGGAGCTTCCCGTAGGTGAGGTGGGCGGGGATGTGGTCGGGCTTGGACCTGAGAGACTCTCGGTACCAGTGGGCCGCCTGCTCGGGCCGGTTCAGCCTCATGTGGGCCTCTCCTGCAGCGGGGAAGCAAAGTCTCAGGCGAAATGGCGAAAAACAAACACCTTAAACGACAAAACAAACGAGTCAAATTGATCTCGGAAGCAGCCGACTCCTTGGCTGGCGTCCCCGTTTCATCGCATCCTCAGAAAAAAACAAAAAAACAAAAACAAATTCACAGCTGATGCATATTTAACAGCATGCAAATGCCGCCTCACCAAAACACTCATTTACATTTCAAAGTGCAACTCTGCCGCCGCCGACATGGAGGATTTATAATCTTTGCAAATTTCATCGCAGAGATTTCAGGGAGGGAGGGGCTCCTGCACGCACTCACTCACTCACCCATCATGTTGAACAGGCTGTGCGGCGCAAACTGCCGGGGCATTTTCTGCATGGCCTCCTTGTACACGGACAGCGCCTCCTGCAGGGCGGTGAGCTCGGGTTAGGAGTGTTTTTTGTGTTTTTGAGCATGAGATTTGAATATATAAATCTTAAAGGCCCAGTGTTTAAGATTCAAGATTATATGCTGTTGTAACTTGATGTATGAAGCTACATTATTGTGGCATATCATTGATCCCAAACAGCCGTCGTAATGTGTGTGTAATGACCTGCCATATCATCATTGGAGGCTGCCATGTTTCTACCAAAGCCTGAAAAGGACAAACAAATGGACTCTAGAGATTTGATGCATTTCTCCTACTTCTTTCCGCACTTCCACAGTGTGTGAATGAAATTTATGCTTTGTGCTATATCATTTAAATTCAAACCCAAGAGCAAAGTATTTGCATATACCTGTTGTGGGACATTACTCCCTCTGGAAATTTCTTAGGACTGCTGCATATCGTTGCAGTCTACATGCTGCCTAATTTTACGCACTGGGCCTTTAAAGGGGCTTAAACTGCTGGGTGGCGCTGACCTCGTGCCGGCCCTGTTCGTGGAGCAGCTTCCCCAGGTTGTACAGGCAGCTGGTGACGGAGCTCTTGTGGGCGTGAGGGTCCTTCAGGTTCTCGTCGGGGATGTCGGCGCAGGTCAGGAAGGTGCGCTTGGCCTCGTCCAGGCTGCCCTGGTTCATCAGGATGATTCCCGTATTCAGGTAGGCGGCTGTGGGATCGGAAATCAGAGCGGAGCGGGATTAATTCACAGCGCGAGTTGTCGAGCGTCGGGACAGAGAAGAGGCGGAGCTTACAGGCGAGCGTCGGGCGACTCCCGATGGCCATTTTGTAATAGCGCAGCGCCTCGGAGAAACGCTCATTCTCCTGCAGCAGCAAGCCACTGAAACAAAGACACCAAAAAATTCTCTGGCAACTCTTGACATTATATGACAATAGTTGGGAATATAGAGTAAAATTTTAAGGGTATACAATATCTTTTTTTTTCCACAACTGCATATCATGGCAATGCATATATTAAGGGGGAGAATTACAGGAGGTTATTTGCCCGTTGTACCCTTCCCTACCACTAGATGTTACTCAATCTTACAAGCCAAATATTAGCACAGAGTTTTGTAAACGGTGAAAGTGCAGCACTTTAGCCCTGATGAGACTTTGGGTGAACTTTGGGAGAACACTGGAAAAGACCCGACATTCCGTCAGATACCCACAGTTCACCGAGACAGCGAATTTGAGCACCTCGGCTTTAAAGAGACGCGAAAACACAATGTTTGGTTTTTTTTTTCTTCTTCTACCCCTCCACCAGCTTCCTGAGACTCGTAGCAAGTAAAAGCGGCGAAGAAGTTGGAAAAAAACACCCACCCACCCACACACACACACACACACACACACACACACACACACACACACACACACACACACACACACACACACACACACAATTGAGGCTGCACAGACAATCAGACCTGCAGCAGGAGGTCAAAGGAATTCTGAGACGCGCACATTTTCATTCCCTCGCCCCCGCAGTAGGTCTATTTTCAGCATCTTCAAGTTCTTCCTTGTCTGTCACAAGTCGCTGTCATTTCACATTTTCCGCCGCGTCGCTCTCCCTGGCAAGACAGACAAGACAGACAGGCGCCGTCGCTCACGTCAACTCACAGGTTGTACAGCATGTCGGCCATGTTGCCGCGGTGGTGCAGAGCCTTCCTGTACGCCCGCTCCGCCTCCGCCATCTTGCCCTGGTTCTTCAGGACGTTCCCCAGGTTCCCCCAGGCTGTGGGACCACAAAAGCAATGCCGCTTTCAGACTTTTCAGACAAAATGCAACATAAGGTGCTTTGCAACATAAAGCCAAAGAAAATTGTTAACCCCCCCCCCATTACCCAAACCCCCCGATAAAAAAAAATCAAAAATGTAAAAGACAGCATCGAGACAATGGCAGGGCACTGAAGATCAGGGTGAAGACAGAACCATCCACTGGAGGGCATCCACACCGGGAGGGATCACGGCCTTTCAGACCAGCCTAGTGAACGCCACCACAGAGACCACCCCGACCCGGTGGATCAAGGAAGGCTCCACACATTAAATCATCATTAAAATGAAATGCAATTCCTCAGTTCTCCGTCGGCACAGACGGGTTTTACCTTTTGCCGGGTTTGCCGCGATCCCGGACTTGTAGAGGTTCTCCTCGTTGCTCCAGTCCCTGTTCCTCTGGATGGTTTTGGCCCCGTTCAGCAGCACCAGCGCCACGCACAGCGCCAGCAGAATGGCCCGGCGCCCCCTAGTCCTCAGCCTGACACTCAGGGTCCGTGCGCCGGCTGCTACCAGCAAGCAGAAGCCCATGCTGGGGATGTAGAGCACCCTCTCTGCAATGACGAACCCCACATAAAAGAAGAGGTTCGTGGCTGGGATGAAGGGCAGCGTCATCGCAGCCAGTGAGAACAGGACCAGGTTCTCCGTCGTGGGTAAGGACGCCTTGGCGGCACCGTGGTTGAGGCTTGGAGAACCGTTCAGGGAGACTTTCACAGGTCCCGGCTCGGTGTTGTGGTTCGAGTCCGGCCCGTGGTAGCCATTCCCGTTGGTCATCAATTTCCCATTGCTGACGTGGAGCTTCCCATTGGTCTCCTTGGATTTGGAAGCTGCTGAACCGCTACCACTCCGGATACCGAACAAGGCCAGGAGGGAAAAGCCCAGATAGAAGGCAACGGTGTGAAGGTTCCTCCAGTCGGCCCAGGACTGCACCAGTGGCACAGTGTCCATGGACCAGTCGAAGCTGAGCCGGTCGGGGCACAGCAGCAGCCAGGCGTTGGCGGCCGGCAGGTGGAGGAAAGTGAGCGTCCGCGTGAGGAGGTGCGGCGAGTCGGCGGCGGGGTTGTCGGAGTTGGAGAAGTGGGGGGGCTTGTTGCCCATCCAGTAGAGACGTGCGGACAGCAGCGCCGCACCCCAGGAAGCCAGCGAGCCCACACTCAGCAAGACGTAGACGTTCTTCTTCTGCAAGGTGGAGGGGAAAAACACCAGGAGAGGTTATCTAACAGAAAGAAAAATACACCTAAATCAACAGTGGAGTGTAAAAGATCTCTCCCAAAGAAAACCGCAGTGTTTTGTCTGAGAGGACGCTACATTTGTTTTCATTTTATGGCCACATCAACGCTGGATCGGAGTTGAATGGGGTCGACCCAGAAACATGTTTGTGGTCGTGGTATCAGGACCGAGGGTGGGGGGGTGGGGGGGGGGGGTTCTGTCTCAGGGGTTTGCCAGCTGCCTGAAGCTTGATTTCTAAATATTTCAGCCCGCTGTCAGAGAGAGAAACTATTCACAACAACCCCTGGAATGTTTCTTTGGTAGCTGGCCGGGACACAGACCGCACTCGTACAATTACACAGCCCTCTGCAACGTTTGGCGTAGCCGGTGAAGGGAAGCAACCGGAATGCAGTGATAAATAAATCTGACCTGGCCGAGGACCTGATCGACTTTCCTCGGTGGACGTCGGGGTTTTTCACCGAGTGTGACTCCTAATCAGCTTAGGGGCTCGCCGTGTTTGGCATGTGGATGCTGTTTACAGCCCATAAGAGCATTAATTCTGCAGCGTGATCGACCATTAGCGGCGCTGTCACGCAACACCTTTCACTCCAGCAGTCAGCCAGCGACCTCGACTCTACAACTTTTTCCAGCTCTGAACTTATACAAATGCAACAAGTGATTACATGTAGTGATCAGAGCTTGACCAAAGTGAATGTATTCATTCCTTATGGGCTGTATTAATTCACACTGGAGGGAAAAAGCTGAGGGTGAAATTAACTGGAGATTTTCTGAGGAAAACTAAACCTTGTTTCTGTGCCCTTCCAAACAGGCAGAATGGAAAACAAAAGATCAATTTTCAGTAGGAGGCTGCAGAGGTAAACATCCTGTTTGAATAAGCATTCTAAGTTGGAAACTGAGAACATGGCAGCATGTATAATATGAGACCTCTGACCCCTTGATTTTACAGTAATTCAAGCTTTCCAACATGAACTGAGTGTGACTTTTTCCGCACTTGGTAATTAAAGTGCATGTCGCACAGCCAAAGACTTATTGATCGTAACCGCCTGACGTAATCCCAACCACAAGGTGCGAAAAAAAAAAAGGGCTGGTTTTCATTGTGACCTAATGGACTAAATGCAGGATGAGCGACGAGCACAGGGAGGCTATTTTCTGCAGCCGTACGTTATTTTCTGAACTTCAGTGTCACATGAACTCCTTCTGAACCCTGAATCCCACTGGAAACAAGGATGGGTTTGTGTTTTGCATGTCGCATAAGAATGTTTTGTTTTGTTTTCCTTCTCGAATGTTAATGATATAATGCGGTGGGCGTGCCGAGTTTGTTTAAACTGACGATCGCCATCGGCAAAAGTTATTGCTCCATGCGCTGCGGGCGGTGTTTCCTCTAACGCGGGAAATATTTACTCTGTCTGATCTTCGATGAATTAATGCCTGACGAATTTGCACAAAGGCAACAGAAATTATGCTTTTTATTGGCTCCACTAAATAAAGCCCAAGGGACAAAGTCATCCCCCCACTTTGGACCAGCATGCATGAGTGTACTCTTGAGTGTGCTTTCAAGGGCTGTGATGGAAAACATAGTTATCCGTAACAAACCCATGTTGGGATTAAAGTAAGAGGTTTAGTCTTGACTGGCCTGCCTGACCTATTGGTTCCGGCTGATTCCGCTTGGATCTGAAACGGAAAAGCATGGATACGGCTAGTTAGGCCGCTGGTTACAGTGGAAATGCCTGCCAAGCTTTTGGAAGTAGTAATTAATGAATAATTCAGGTTTTGCATAGAAAACAAATGAGACTTGAGTATTTCTGTTTGCTAGAATTATCCAATTTTGCCCACAAAATCTAGGTAAGTTTAGCTGGCTAACGTCTTTTTTTTAAAAACAAAGCTCAATTTGTCTTACACTTTGCAGCAATAATGTATAATGTAGTAATGTATACAAGGATCATCAGCGTAGAATCCGAAAAAACAAACACCCACGTTGAGTTATTCGGGAAGCAAACAACAGTAGTAACAAGGGCATTCTCATTAATCTCTGATGGATTCAGCTGTTTGCAAGGGTTTGTTTTTTTCAGAATACTTCAGCAGGTTTAATTTACACACCACATTTACACGGGCATATTTAGCGTGAACATCTACCCGCGCAAGGTTGCTAACACTGGATAGGAACGGCAGCCAGTCTAGCCAGGCGGCTTAGCGAAGGGTCAGGCGTAAGACATAAAACAGCAGGTTCTGTTAGTCAAACGTATTGGATGTCTTTCACTCCAATGGGGGGAAAAACAAAATTGGATATTGATTTGGATGCTGAAAGATGGAAGGCGGCTAGGAAATGCCTTTTAGCCAAAAAGCAGGGCCCACTGATGGATGAGCGCCATATTGGCTGTCAGGACAGGGAAAACGTCGGGGGGTATCCAATTCGGCTTGGGCTTGAGATGATAAGCCAATTTTCAGTGGTGGACTCATTTTGCGGCATTTGGCTGAATGAGCCTCATTTTACCCCTCGCTGCCTCGTCCATTTCCAAATTGCTCCTTCATTGACGTCGCAATCAATCTCACCAAACTTTGAGATACGAGACAGGGGGGTTAGTCTTCCATCACCAGATCAGTTTTCAGCCCAATTTTAAATTCTTCTTTTTCATCATACATGGCAAAAACGTGCGGGTTGGACTGGTTGGTCGTGTTAATTTTTCCTGTTACGACCTTCCTCACTTTCAGTTTTACTGGGATCTAAACAGATCCACAACTTCTCCTTGTTGACAAGTTGATCTCTGGCAAGCCCTAATTGCTCTAAGGAAGTCCTTTTAACCTCTAAATTTAGCTGTTGACTTACCAACTTCCTCTGCAGATCCAGCTCTGTGTTAGCAGGGCCTCCATAATGACTAATACCCTCCCGTCCCCTCTTTTAAAAATGAGCCTTGAGAGCTTTAAAACTTCAGCACACGCTGAGTAAAAACAGGAAACCTCTTGGCTAGGGGTGAAAAATGATCATGTCATGAGCAACCAAGACAGAAATCTGGAAGTCATGCACACTACAGGTGGAACTAATCACGCTAACGACGGCTCTGCCACTTTCAGGAGCCGCGGATAGCTAACGCGCTAAACAGCAGGACGTCTCTCATTACGGGGTTACGAGTTACACCTGCAGTTGGGAGGCCAGGCAGCTACAACCACGAAGTGCTCTCATGTCTCCACTTGTCACAACTAAACACGCCGGACACATTTTTTTTCTCTGACCCATGTCCAGTAACTATAATGGTAATTAATCAAAAAAAAAGAAAAATTACAGTTTTTACTGCTGACACAAAGCAGATTGGGCGTAGAGACACCCCATGAAGAAAAAAATATTTTACCAATCAGGTTTTATTACATTCTTCGAGCTTCAACCTTCAGAGGTGGTGCCGACTGCCGTTTTTGCTGATTTGCACACGTGAAAGTATTGAGCGCGAAAAAGCCATAAACCCTTTCGACTTCTGGTAAAGTGCTGCGCTGCACACTACGCTGGATAATGACACATCTCACCAGACGACATGGCATTTTTTGTTTTTTCTCCAGATTGCACCGCTTTTCAGTCAAACCGCCAGCTTGGTGGGGAAGCGGCTCTGGATTTAATTGGCCGGACTTCTGAAAGTTTGCGGCGCGAGTCGGCTGGCGTAATCCTCCACCAACTGTCAGAAGACGAAGTCCCGCTCACTCCAAAGCCTTTGAATCCCGGCGCCTAGTGTTTTCCCCTCCACTCTGGATCCTCATTTTGGATGTCGTACAACCGGATTTAAGGAACTTCTGTAAAATCTGTCCCTGCCATCCTCCCATTATTACCAATTTTGTTCATTTTCACACACACTTCGAGGGAAGTTTACCACCGGTTTACCCTCCTTACAGGGCACACATTCAGCCCTGCTCCTCCAGGCATATCAGCAGAGCAGCATTAGTCTAACTTAGTCAGAGCTCATGGACACTAATGATGAGGAGGTGGAGGGAGTTGAATCTGAGGTATCGTCTCACCACCTTTATCTCTCTTAGAATCAGGGCCTGGACTGAGTCTCTCATCTTGGAGGTGTAATCGCTCATGTCTCGGTCAAGTGGACCCTTCGGAATAATCGCTCAGGATTTCAGCAAACCGTCAGTTGCCTGCCGTTTCTCGCAGTTTACGTCATGCTTAGCGGGGGCCATCTCCGCCCCCCCCCCCACTCAACTTTTCACCATCAACAACAAACTCCCTCTCCGGGTCCACCTCTTGGTGCCTCATCCATCAACCCGTTAGCTTCGGCCACCGACGTACCCGAGAACAAAGACATTATTCTCCTGATGATTGCGGTGCCGCCACCGCGAGGCTCATTCCGCCTCCTCTATCGGCTCCTTTGTCTCAATCTGTCAGTCCCTGTCTCTGCCTCCGTCCTCCACCTTGTCCCATTTGAAATCTCATCTCAGCCTGTTTAAGGGAGGTAATAGGATGAGAAATGAGGAGGGGGTTGCTGGCTGACTCTCGTCTGTCTGCAGTCGCTGATTTACGTCTCCCCGCTGACTCATGAGGGATTTTTCAATATTTTAGGTAGAACTGAGGCTCCCACGTTGCGGCTTTTGTTTGTCCAAACACCAAAAAATCCAGCGACTCCAGGGCCATTTTCGAGAGTGCCTGAGTGGAGGTGACAAACAGCGGCGAGAGATAAAGGACAGGAAGTGAGGGCATAGTTTCCTCCTCCCCCCCCTTTGTGTTCCCATGCGTCCCCAGACGTCTGGCTCATAATTGAGGAAACGGCTGCCCCCGTGGCTGGCTCCGGCTCCGTAATGAGCGGCCTCGCCAAGATAACCGTGACGGAGGTAAGAGGAGGAGGAGGTGGAGGGCAATGCCAGAGTGGGAGTGATAAACGAGCCAGATGTGCAGCTGCTGGCAGCGTTCGAGGGTTTTTTTTTTGTGTTTTTTTTTTTTTTAAGCAACGAGACCAGAGAGGCTGGCACGGCCCAGGCTGCTGCTGTGTGGGTTGGACAGGGCAGAGCAGGGCGGCGCAGGCCAGCGGAGACTCTCCGAGATGTGACTTTGGCTTTTTTCAGGCTGATAAACACCGACAGTGATGAAATGTTTCAGACAGAGGTGGCGCTCGATATCGTTTTCTGTTGTTTTTTTTCCCAGGACTTTGTGGCCGCTGTCTGTGTTTGTGCAGCCGAGTAGCGAAGGGGAATGCCACCCCCACACCCCTCCCCTCCTCACCCCCACCCCCCGCCTATCTCTCCTACCCCCCGTGGTCATAAAGACAATATTTATAAAGGGGAAATGTCGCAGGTTTTTCTGTTATTATTTTGGAACAATCACAGCAGTGGCTGCGCTGGATCTGGAGGTTGACGATCTCCGGCCACTTGAACTGCTTGTTACCTTACTTTGCTATAACAAATAATCAGCCAATCACATGGCAGTCACTCAATGCATTTGGCCATGTCGACGTGAAGTTCAAAGCCGTCATTAGAATTGAGAGGGAAAAAAATCTAAACCTGCTCTGACCAATCAGGTGCCAGGTCGGCACAGCTTCCGGTTCTGACCCAGTTATTTTTTAACAGGCTATTTTTCATTTCACTCCCTTCATCTGGCATGACATGACCTTAAAAGTCAAATAAATCACACTGGAAATGTTGCTGGTTTCCAGTGCAGGAAACATATTTTGACATTGACATATTAAATATTTGTCAAATCACTGTGGAAATCAGGGTGTCAGCCTGCTGCTCTGCCTCGTGTGCAGCCTCCCCACCAGAAGTTGTTTTGCATCGAATCATAAGAAGGCAAACATGCATTTCATTCTTGGCGAGCACGAGAGAGAACATATACATATATTCCCCTCCAGTCTGATCTGCTCGAGCCGCACACCACCACCAGCTTCCTAATAACATTTCAGTGTTATCTTTCAGCCTGAGCCGCCCCACAGGTTCTCTTAAGCCACAACACCGTTTCATTTGGCTCTTTTTTGCAAGAGGCTGCAGTTTGTATGCAAAAGGTTCCAGAAGCTGGTTGTCAGCTGCACGGCGCGCTGAAAATCAATCTTGCAGCACACAGGATTTGCTTGTGTTTTCCTTTAAGAGAAAAGAAAAATAGACACGCAGCAACGCACCGACCGACGGACAGCCAGGCTGCCCTTCCTCGCCGAGCCCAAGGGGACTTTTTATTACGGCAGTTAAGCGTTTTTTACGAGGGCACTCACGTCGACGCGGCAGCGGTCTCTCTAATCAAACGGAGACTCGTTTCCAGTCACACACGGCGATTCCAGCAATCGGAACGGCCGCTGCGTCAAGGTCGTCTTCCTCCAGACAACCTAAAGTTTGGAGGGGACGGAGGAGAGCAGCGAAGGGCTCTTCTGGGTTGACTGGAATGATGTGGGTGTTGTACTCACACAAGGTCAATTGCAACTTGACCTTGTGTGAGTAGAAGATTCTTCTGAGAGTGAAGAATATAAGAAAAGTCTATTCTACTCGTGTGTTTATTTCGGAAAAACGTGGTTCTTTAAGTTTTAATTGTGTCCAATGTGGTGTTTAGTGGACAATGTGTGTGTCCAGTGAGAATTTTGGTTTCTGTTACTCTCCTATATCAGGCGGTATGGTGTCGGTTGCCGTTGCGTGAACTGCATTCCAGTGGAAAAATCAGAATCGGCTGCACTGATCACCATGAAGCCGCTTGGTGCCGATAAATGAGGTTACGTGAAGCCGGAAGAAGCAGAGGTAAACAAAAAGCGGCTAAAGAATGGACAGAGAGAGAGCACTGTAGCTGGTGTGTGTCTTAGCCCCGCCCATTCCTGCAAAAAATTTCCCATGAAGCGGAACACAGTCCAATGAGTCACGTGACTGGGAGGATGTGGCAGCTTTAAAACATCACTTGTGAGAAAAGAGTTTGATGAATGAGTTTCATTCCGCGCGCAGCTACTTCCCGAAAATAGCAACACACACTCAAACACACACACACACAGCCTGGATGCTAATCTAAGTTTCCTCGCCATTGCCGCCGCAGCGCCTATTTACTGCACTCGAGAAGCCGAGGTGGCGAGGAAGTGGGAAAACTTCCTGCTTCCCTTCCTGTTTAGCGGATGACAGAGCTCGTTTGTCTGAGCAGCTCTGCTAATTACGCTCCCTGTGAAAAGCAAACAGCATGCAGCACACATACGCACACATGGAACTCTACCCCTGCAGGAAGCACTAACAGCTGCCTGGATGAGGCGGGAAGAGGAGGAAGTTGGATGTGCAAGACAAGAGAACGTGCAGGCGGGCCTCGGGGGACCGCTGCGCTCGCAGTGCGTGCGAGTGCTGCACTGGGTCGGGTGCACGCAAAAACAGCTGATTCACGGGGTGGTTGTTCAAAACATTTTGTTTTTCCCCAGGGTCCTGGTGGGAAAAATAATATGCGGGTCGTAACGCGGGTTTTAGAGAAACACATCAAAACCTACAAAAAGGTAGTGTTGTAGTACTGAAGATTGGTCGTGGTGTCCAGGCCGCTTTTTAAGGATTTAGTCTCGTCTCGGACTCGGAGGCATTTTTACTGGGTCTTGTCTCGGTCTCGGACTGGAAGGACTCAGGATTTTTGTTCAAGACCGGTCAAGACTCAGCCAACACTGCAATGACATGATAATGGAAAAGAATCCAGCTGCTGCCGTTTTACGCTCTGTTTGTGACACCCAGAGTGACACCCTGCCCTCTTATTCCTGGTTCATTTATTTTTCAATTTTATGAAGCAAAGTTGTTTTTTTGAAAATGGTTCAAAATAGTTGGCAAAGCCGCAAAATGTTGTCCAACTCCAAATGTCTCTCTAGTCTTGATAAGGTCTTGGTCTCGGTTGGTGCGGTCTTGACTACAACACTACAAAAAGTGCTACAGATGGGATATAGTAACCACAGATAACCATCTTGGTTTGCTTCTGCTATTTTGCAACGATCATCGGTTCAGCTGTTGAAACGCATTTTACCATCTCATAACACAACTAGTGATTGGTCGAGAGAATCAGCTCGGCTGCCACTATGCTCACAAGTGCAATTTTCGCCCACAGGACTTTTGGCATTGTTCTAGCACCATACCGGGTGCGCGGGTTCGCATTTGCTAAGTTTGCGTTCCCTTACCTTCCCTAGCAGAAGGAGGACGGCCTGGCGCAGCCGCAGCCTCTGGAACACCAGGAGGTCGTAGGCGGCCGACACGGCCAGCACCGTCACGCCCTGCTCCTTCCACAGCATGCTGGCGGCGGCGCACCACAGGCTGGCTAGCAGCCAGCGCCAGCGCCGCGCCTGGCAGTGCTGGGCGTAGCACAGCAGGGAGAGCAGGAAGAAGAGGGCGGCGCCCACGTCGGCCCGGCCCACCACGCCGGCCACCGCCTCGGTGTGGATGGGGTGCGAGGCGAAGAGGAGGCCCGCCAGCAGGCACCACGGGCCGCCGCCACCCAGCAGGGGGCGGCTGACGGCGGTGAAGAGACCCGTGACCAGGGCGTGCAGGGCCACGTTGAGCAGGTGGTAGCCCCAGGGACGCAAGCCGTGCAGGGTGTAGTTGAGGCGGAAGGAGAGCGTGCAGAGCGGCCGGAAGGACTTGTGGCTGCCGCTGTGGGAGAGCAGGGTGCCCCAGAAGTCGTCATACAGGATGTTGGTCCAAGGCGTCTCGGGCAGGAGGTCCTGGTTGGTCTTGATGGCTCGGCTGCAAGGAGCAGAGGAGGAGATGGCGGGGAGGGGGGGGTAGGGGCGGGATGCTTTAATGTCTCATTGGGTGCAGGGTCAGTAAATTTACAAAACGCCTTCCGTTCATTTTCATCCTTTCATGCACCTCCGGCTCGAACGGTAAAGCAGCTTTCATGTTTGGCAACCAAGAGGCCACAGCTTGCTGTTAAATACACACAAACGCCTGCAGGGACTCCATAACGATCGCAGCGTGTACATATGTTGCAGGTGGCACTCATACATGCACGCGCACACACACATTACAGTCCCTGTGGCGGCGGCTGCTACTGCTGCTGCTGCTGCTGCTGCTGCTGCTTTGGACGCCCATAATTAAAGGATCATTACACCTGGCGTTCGCCCACAGGCTGCGACAAATGAGGGTCACCGCCGGGATTAAGGGGTGACGGATGGAGGCGGCGACAGGTGGAAAGGCCACCCCACCCCACCCCTGCCCTCCGACAGTACAGAAAACATTTTGAAATCTGAGAGAAAGATACACATCGTGCTGGCTGCGAACAAGAATAATCTTAGAAATGGTTAATTTCCTGACCAGGGGCGCTGCTCCCTGGAAGAGTTTGTCAAGGGGAGGAAAGTCACAGAACAAAGCCAGAGGAAGGTCACAGAGGGAGACTCCGGTCGTTCCCACGCATTGGCCCGACTGTTTTCTAGGGTTTTTTTGTGTGATGGAAATGAATAAGGGCTTTTGATATGATGACGATGATAATTAGCAGAAATAAAGAGGCAACTTTGTTGAATAAGAAGTGCAGTGACTTGCAGCGCAGGCAAGTGTAGGAAACACAAACTTCAGAAATAAGTTATTCGATCTGTCAGGTTGAAAACAATGCCGCTTTTTGCATAAACAAATTCTGCAAA